>NC_090935.1:1446736961-1447039991 GCF_040938575.1 Ambystoma mexicanum | reverse complement strand
TCAGGAGGACCCCGTCGCCAAGGAGGCCAGGGCGGCACGGCCGCCTCCAAGCAGGACTGAACCGGCCGGGGCGTCGGGCCCCCACCCGAGCACCCCGGTGGGAGGCCGGCTGGCGAAGTTCGTCAGCGTGTGGGAGTCCATCTCCACCGACCGTTGGGTGCTGGATGCCCTGGCCCACGGGCACACTCTCGAATTTCTAAGGAACTGCCCCTGAATTCCTCCCATGGCCAGGAAGGAAAATCACATCCCACAACTGCTGTTAGAAGTAAGGGCGATGCTCAAGAAAGGGGCCATCGAGCCCGTCCCGAAGAAGCTCCGGGGCTCCGAGTATACTCAAGATACTTCCTCGTCAGAAAGAAGACAGGCGGTTGGCCCTCCATCCTGGACTTGCGTCGGTTAAACAAATACATAAAGGCCCAGAAGTTTCGGGTGGTCACCCTCCAGCATGTGCTGGGATAGCTGGAGGCAGGCGACTTCCTGTCGTCGCTGGAATTGGAAGATGCGTACTTCCACATCCCCATTCTAAAAGGACACAGAAGGTTTCTCAGATTCGTAGTACAAGGATGGCACTACCAATTCAAGGCCCTGCCATTCGGATTGAAGTCGGCGCCCAGGGTATTTACCAAGTGCCTAGACCCAGTGGCGGCACGGCTGTGCCTGCAAGGGATCCACGTTTACCCCTACCTGGACGATTGGCTCATCCGAGCAAGGACAAGGGAGCTCGCCGTCGAGCACACAGTGAAGACCGTCCAACTGCTCACGGACCTGGGATTCTCCATCCACTGCCCATAATCCTACCTGGTTCCGTTGCAGGTCGCACTGTTTCTGGGAGCCAAGCTCGATACAGTGGCGTGATTGGCTTCCCCGTCGGAGGAAAGGAGGAAGGCCATCCTGGGCAATGTGCAGTGCCTGCTGGCCACAGACGTGGCCAGGGTGAGGTCCATCAAGTCACTCCTCGGTATGATGTCCTCTTGCATCTACCTGGTGCGCCTATGCAGGCTGCGGATGCGTCCTCTGCAGGAGTTCCTCTAAGCCCGTTGGATGCAAGCAGCGGGCAGCTTCGAAGACGAGATCCCGCTGAACGAGGTCTTCCGCCAAGCAATTCGGTGGTGGGGACCCGTGTGCATCTCACGCGGGGCACAGACTTTCAGACCTCAGTACACCAGGAGACGGTGACGACGGATGCCTCCCTGGAGGGTTGGGGTGCTCACACCGGAGATCTTCACGCGAGAGGCCTTTGGCTCCCGGAGGAGAGGTCACTCAACATCAACATCCTGGAGCTCCGAGCAGTGTTCTGGGCTCTCGGGTCGTTTCTCCCATCCCTCAAGGGCAAGGTGGTAAGGATCTTCACCGACAACACCACCACGATGTTCTACATCCGGAAGCAGGGAGGAACCAGGTCCCCGGCCTTATCCAAGGAGGCCCAGGATCTGTGTCACTGGGCCGTTGCCCAGGGGATGTTTCTGGTACCCCTCCACCTAGCAGGAATAAAAAACACCATCGCCGACTCGCTGAGCAGGGAGCTGCGCTCATGCCACGAGTGGGAGCTGCGTCAGGACCAAGTGGATCGGCTTTTCTGACGATGGGGCAAACCCCAGATCGACCCGTTTGCGACGGCGGTGAACTCCAAGTGCCAGAGGTTCGCCAGCAGGTTTCCCCAACCGAGGAGCATGGCCGATGCTTTCTCGTTCCGCTGGGACGGCCTGTTCCTGTATGTGTTCCCTCCGTTGTCGTTGCTACGGCGACTCGTCAACCAACTCAAGAGGTCCCAGTGCAGGATGATCCTCGTCGCACTGGCGTGGCCGAGACAGATCTGGTTCCCGGACCTTCTGGACTTGTCAGCGTCCCCCCCAGTCAAACTATCGATGGACGCAGATCTTCTCTCCAGAGAAGGAGGTGCCATCCTCCATCACGACCCGCGGTTGCTGAACTTTCAGGCCTGGCTCCTGCGGCACCAGAGTTTGGAGGGTACAATATCTCGGCGGACTGCAAGGATGTGCTTGCAAAGGTCAGAGCATCCTCAACCCTCAAGTGCTATGGACACAAATGGAAGAGGTTCTCTGTCTGGTGCCGTGCACAGAAGATGAACCCTCTGCGAATTACGGCCCCTCAAGTGCTTCTGTACCTACTGTCGCTGGCCAAGGCGGGGCTGGCTCATGCCTCCATCAAAATACATCTGGCGGCGATCTCCCGCTACACCAGATCTACGGGACGATCATCTCTGTGGTCTCATCACCTGGTGAAGGAATTTATGAAGGGACTGTTCCATTCATTCCCGCCGGTGAAGGCTCCGGCCCCGGCATGGGAGCTCAACGTGGTGCTGACCAGGCTCATGGAGGCGCCTTTCGAGCCCCTGCATTCGGCACTGTTGAAGTTCCTGTCGTGGAAAACTGCGTTTCTTGTGGCCATCACCTCCGCACGACGAGTGGGAGGGATCCAGGCCCTATCCTGCAAGCCTCCATACTTGACTTTTCACGAGACAAGGGTGGTGCTGAGGACGCACCCCTCCTTCATGCCCAAGGTGCCGTTGGACTTCCATCTCAATGAGCCCTTGGTGTTACCAGTTTTCTTCCCGTCGCCTTCATCGCCGGCCGAGAGGACTTTGCACTCGCTGGATGTGGCTAGAGTGCTGAAGTTCTACGTGGACCGCAGGAAGAGTTTTCGGAAGACATCAGAACTGTTTGTGAACTTTGGACCTGTGAACCAAGGGAAGGCCCTCTTGAAGGCTTCCATTTCCAGATGGCTCTCCGGCTGCATCATGCACTGTCACCGGTTGGAAAACCGACCGTTGCCCGGCCGTCCGAGAGCCCATTCGACCAGAGCGATCGCTGCTACCACAGCGTTCTTGTCGGGTGTACCCCTGCTGGACACCTGCAGGGCTGCTACGTGGAGGTCGACGCACACCTTCACAAGATTCTACTGCGTCAACCGGGATTCCTGGGAGGAGTCGGGCCGGCCAAGCAGTGCTGTGCAACCTGTTCGCCTGAAGGTGGGCCTGGTAAGGAGGTAAGAGTTGCTTAATGTTGAGTTGATGAAATGCTTAATGTTGAGCCTTGCCACCTCCCGTGGTTGTGCATGTGTGTACTGCTATGTATTCTTATATTCATGAGCATGTGAATCCATGCCAGACCCCATGCTGGAGAAGGAACAAGTTACCTGTAACTGTTGTTCTCCAGCATGGGTCTGGCATGGATTCACATGCGAACCCTCCCTCCAACCCCTCTGCACTTGGTCATACTGCCACTTTACGTGCTACCAAATCTGAGGATGGCTGCCAGGGGGAGGGTCTTAGGGAGAGGGCAGTCATTGGCTGTGGGCAGTATGACCCAGAGGCCAGTGATTGGTTACTACTAAGAAAGACAGATCAGAAGTGAAACTGATACTGGTTTTTTCTTTACCGAGGATTCCCAGCCTGACGACAGGGAATATTCATGAGCATGTGAATCCATGCCAGACCCATGCTGGAGAACAACAGTTACAGGTAAGTAACTTGTTCCTTGCCTAAAGTCGACTTGATTGGAGCTGGTCCATTCTAATAACTGTTGTTGCAAATGAGTCGCATAAATGTTACCCAGCATGTCCAAAAGTGCAATTGGACGATAGTCCTTGGGGTTTGCTCTATTACCCTTTTTGAAGGGCGGCACGATAATTTCACTCTTCCAAGATTTAGGCGTTGCGCATTCAGATGTAGTTTTCAAAAAGAGTAGTGAGCAGAAGTCGCCCCATTTCTCAGTATCCATTTTCAATGTATAGTTAGTGAGACCGTCGGGTCCCGGGGCCCGTGATGAAGGTATTATTTTGATAGTTCTCAAGATGTCATCCTTATCAAATTTAAGGTCCCATCGATCTAGTTTAGGAAACACCGGCTCCTTACTGTTCTCCTTTCTTTTTGCTGTACAACTGGCTATAATGTAAGACCCAGGCATTTTCAGACACCATGTTATTCTGGATCGCTTGCTGCGATCCACTTTCTTCCATTAATTATTCTCCAGAATTCACTGGAATTTTTGTTTGCTAGTTTAGGCATCATTGCCTCGGCATCTTGCTGTTGGATGATGGCTTTGTGTGAAATCATCCCATTTTTTTATTTTTGCCTTATTTTCTTTTGGGCAAGATATAATGTTTTATTTAATTTTGAATATTTTCTAATGTCAGATCGCATTTAGCATTTTCTTTTTAAAATATGAATGTCAAAAGAATGTTTAGGTTTAAATGCACAATTTCGCAGCCCCTGTTTTACATCTGCATATTGTGTCAGTAGATGTTGGTATTCAATTTTATCCTGTTCCTCACGGTAGGCATTTGTAATCTTACTTACGGCATTATCGTTCAGTCGAAGGAGAATCCTACAGGATTCCACTGCCACATTATGTTTCCACACTTGAATATATTCTTTCTCTGGAGCAACAAATGATAGCTTCGCCAATTCATGGTATAATTATTGTTACAGCCACATCCAATTTGATATCACACATGTGTCGGCTCCCGTGAGCCCGTTTAGCTGTGGAAGGTGATGTGTATTCCGATCAGATGGGCTGATCCTTCCAAATGACAGGACGGGATACTGTATGGCCATGCCTCTTATTGGATCTCTTCATGAGGGCAGGTAGGGCCCTTCATCAGAGACAGCCGGCCACCAGGCCACTGCCCTGGGCACAGGCATCTAATGCGCACACCCATTCAAAGGCAGTAGCCTCATACCAGGGTGCTGCCTTTGTTCATAGCGAGAAGGGAAGGAGGCAGGGTTACATTAGACAGGAGGGCTCTGGACAGTGGAGGAAGACTTACACCATTTTGTTTCTCTATTCCCTTTCAAGAATTCTGGGAATATCATACCCTTGCCGGCACCTGTGATCTGCCGGTAATACTGGCAGGTCAGGCACCAGTATTGGTATTACCATTTGCCAGTATCCTGGCAAACTTGAGATTACCCCCATTGTGGTTTCTGCTTGCCTTACACCCCCTGATTCATTACTCAGAGTGCTGCTTTCTGCTACCCATGCTTATTCTTTGTTATTTCTTCGGTGGGCTGGGGGGAGGGGTTTGTGTAGTGGTTTTCTATTTAGTTATTTTACAGATTGTGCGTTTTATTAAAGTATATCTATTTTTATAGAATGTTGATTGGACATTCCCTTTACTTTGGACTGGTATGCTTTGCAGTTTGGGTCGCTACTGAATCGTAGTCACACCTCTCTTGAGAGCATAGCATTCCCTCGGCCTGTGGTACCCCAAAAGGCAAAGGAGACCTATCTCTTCACTGTGCCCATTTTACCTTCATGATTGTGATGTCTCTTGGTTTTTAGCAGTGTGAGGGCTGAGCGGCCATTTTAGCCTCTACTCATCCAATTCATTCAGAAATAAATTGATGGAATACACAAATATTTAACTATAAGATCTGTCTCATCTTTAGTGAGAAGGACTTGATTATGCTATTTCTTATTAAATCCGGTGCTTGTTTGGTAATTGTATCTGTTGGATCAGTTGTTAACCTCATATAGCAGCCTGGTGTGTTCAAATGTAATTTGGTCGCCTTGAATTATAGGTTGACTAATGAGTTGACAGACTAAGGGGAGACGGACAGGATCTTTTGGGCCTTAGTCATAATACAGAGGTTAAGGTCCGGCATTGTGATGACCTGGAGGTCAGCTGGGAGCGTTTTGAGTAACAGGTCAAGATCAGAGAAGAGGTTGTGTGTCACTGGTAGGCAGTAGATAAGGATAGTGAGAGGGTTGTGAGCAAAGAGTTGAACCAAGATATCCTCAGATGAGGGAAGGAGATCGGAGAGTGGAAGGGGTGCAAATAGTGTTTCCTTGCCGATCATGAGATAGACACTGTCTTTTTTGGGGAGACGAACTGAGCCACAGTAAGAGGCAAAGTCAGTTTAAATGGCTGCCAGGTTGGCAGTGTCATGGGAGAAATCGTGATTTTGGTCCTAGCCGTCACCAAGAATTTAGGGTCCTGGGAATCAAAATTATTTGTGAAAAAGGAGGGTTTTTGGCAGAGGGATTGGGCATTCCAGAGACCCATTGTGAAGTCAGTCGGAGAAGCAGAGGTGAAAGGGGTAGTTGGTGTAGCAGACAAAGGGAAGTGGGTAGATGAGGTTGGAGTGGATGGATTGGAGTGGATAGAATGGCAGATAGGAGTGTCTTTTTGTGGCAGTTGGGAGGTGAGTGAATGAGGAGGGGGAGATTGGGGAAGACGAGCCAGCAAGGTTAGGGAATAGAGGTGGTGGGTCAGTGCCATGGAAGAGAGGGTGAGAGAGACAGGGAAAGAACACTAACGAAGAGGAGCAGGTTAGGCAAGGAGTGGTGTTGAGGTTTTAGGGAGGAGCACATGGTGCGAAGTAACCAGGAAATGCATTTAAATGAATCAAAGGGCACTAGGCGATTAAGAAAGTAATTACATTTAAGAAATTATAAGGTCCTAGGTGACCAAGAACGGGAATTTAAGGAATCAGGTGGCAGTCGACCAAGAAATAGAATTTAATTAATCACAGGGTCCCAGGCATCAGATAAATGCATTTTAAGAACTCGCAGGATCCTAGATGACCAATAACTGCAGTTCAATATAACTCTGTTCTCATTCTCCTCGATCTTTCCTCAGCCTTTTGACACGGTTAATCATGCCATTCTCATAAAGAGTCTCTGCGATACACTTGGCATCTCAGACCGTGCATTGGCTTGGCTGACCACCTTCTTATCAAACAGTCCTTCCCAGGTTCAACTGGGCCCTTTCTTCTCTTCCACTTCTCACTCTAGCTGCGAGTCCCTCAAAGCTCTATCCTATCGCTGTGGCTTTTCAACATCTACCTTTCCCCTTTGGCCCACTTGATCTCCACCGTCTCTCCTCATTTCCAGTATTATGCTGACGACACACAGCTGGCCTTCAAGCTTCCCTCCTCGTCCTCCCCTTCTTCCTTGCTCATACCAGACTGCCTGACTGCTGTTAAGGCATGGTGCATGGCTAATGATCTCTGCCTTAATGTCAATAAGACAGAGATCCTTCTCATTGGGACGCATGCTCCCTCTTTCCCTAGCACTATCTGGCCGCCCTCCTTGGGTCCCCTCCGCTCACCCTCTTGTGAGGCTAAAAACCTTGGTGTCATCTTTGACTCTTCTCTTTCCTTCTTCCCTCACATCACACCCCGTGCCAAGAAGGCCAACTTTCAACTCCACCTCCTCAGAGGCATTCTCCCTTTCTTCACCTTCCCCCAGAAGCTCAATGTCTCCAGAGCTCTGGTCCTCTCCAGGCTGGACTATTGCAACAGTCTCTTCCTCATTCTGCCTCTTTCCTCTCTCCACCCCCTCCAACTAATCCAGAATAGGACTGGACGACTTATACTTGGCCTCAAGCCCAGGGGGTGTATCTCTCCAGCCCTAATAACTCTCCAATGGCTCCTGGTGGCTGCAAGAATCAAATTCAAGACCCTCTGCATCAATCACAAGGCTTTCTGGGACCTGGGACTCTGCTACATTTAACTCTCTCTCCCTAAATACCTCCCAGCTAGAGCATTTCGGTCCTCTAAAGATCCGTCCTTTCTCCAAGCATGAAGTGGGGGGTATAGCTCTATCTTCGCAGGAGCCTCCCTCTGGAATGGCCTCTCTGACTTGAGCTGGATCTCCTTAAATTCCGTAAGCGGCACAAGACCCTGTTCTTCTCTTCTTCCTCCCCTCTCGCCTTCCTGTGCTCATTCCCCCATCTTTCTGCTGTGACTGGCGGCCTGTTCCCTTATGAGTCTTACAGGGCATCAGGCCACCTCGTCCAGTCTGCCTCAGCACTCGCCCAACCTAGCACTGCCCTTCTGGGCCCCCTCCATGACCAACCTGGAGGGTTGGCACCCCCTGAGTCCGGTCCACCTCCCCCCTTCCCTGCACTAGTTGATGATCCACGTTCATCCCCTGGCACTTTACCTCTTGGGCTCCCCCTAGCACTTGCACCAGGGCCCTTCTGCCCCTTCCCCCCACTCCGTTCACCCTCCCCCCTGCACTTCTTGCTGCTGCACTTGCACGATTCAAATGTCATAAGGGCTAGTGGGACCTGTACTCTTATTTATTTATTTTTTTAAATACCAACCCCCTTTTTTTGTCTTGTGGCACCTGGAAACACATTTTTTGTGTAGGCGCCTTATAATTATGCAATAAATAAATAAAAGGGTTAAAAGTTACCAAGAAAAGCAATTTCCCTGTTCTTGTTCGTGCAGCCCTTTGATATAGTTACCAGGCAGTGAAACGCCCCTGGACACGTATTTAATGGATGCACAAGTGTTGCAAGGGCCAATCAGGGGGCTGTCTGCATCCAAAATGGCTACTGAAAGCCAAAGGATAGGCAACATGTTAGTTGAAATGTAGGGATCCTCTTCAGCTGAGCTCCAACTCCAGCAGGGAATAATCCTGTGATTAAGGGCTGGCTATGCTACAGCAGTCTATGATGAGTCCCACAGCCATTCCTGAAAAAGGGCAGGAGCGGACATTAAACCCCAATACAAAGTGGGGGGAGGATGAGGCCAAAGAAGCATCAACTTAGACTGCGGTGGCCCAAAAATCTGGAGCAGATTTTCAGAAGCAGCCTTTCCTGTTTTTCCAGTGACCTCTCTTCAGTTGATGTTCTCCATGAATGCAGAGGGTTCTATGTCCCTACATCGACATGAGTTTTTTCGAAATAATTTTTTTACGAAATTATTTTGAAAAACGCTCTTCAAATTGTATTTTTTTTTTATATTTGGACCCCCCCCGAGCTCCTCATGCGTTTATTATAAACGCCACCAAACCCCTAAACACCTCTTGTAACCCCTTAACCCAACCCCCAGATATTTCTATGAGATTTTTCGAAATACTTTCATTAAAAAATGTTTTTAAACTGTTGGGGTGAATCAATGCAATACCATGCAGAGACCTAGCTAACCTGCCACATATACCTGACAGACACAAGCCATATAGACACCCAAAGCCTACTGTGTTTTGGAAGGTTGCTGGGGTTGGGGTGGGGAGGTGTGGTGTTCGGGTCAGAGAGGACTTCCGATCTGGGAGAATTATGAAGCATTAAAGGGAATCTAGTAATGCAAGCCCCAAACTTGAGTAAGGGTTCCAATGTGGATGCTTTCATTGTGATACGAAGCTAATTGGATTTGTATTTTGCACAAGTACATTTCCAAAGCTGTTTTGAAGTATCTGTATATTGCTTGAAGTAAAAGTTGCAAATGGAGGGAAAGAATGGTATAGCACTGCAGTTAAATAATGAAACCCTCTCTCGCCCATGACTACATACAAGTGAGGTCAGTGAGGGGAGGCACTTATACCACAAAGACATCCCCTGCTTCCACCTGTTCCTTTGAAGCCAGTTGGTTTGATGTGGGTTTTTCTTATTTTCTTATATTATTGCAGTTGCTTGTTGGGGGTGGCTTTTAATTAAATATGATCTTCTAATATTTTGTTTTAGTTCTATAGGTGCAAGTTGTTTTTATTTGTTCATGTTTATTGTAAATTTTGAATAAAATGGGCTTTTTTTAAAAAAGTCGGTTGTACTAAATAATGCATACTTATTTTTCTTTGTGGTATTTTTGTATACTTACATATTTCTTAATAACATGGCACGGTTATATGAAACCTAATATTCTTTAATTATTAAAGGCAACGGGGCCTATGCAAGAGACAATCATGGCACTGACAGAAAAAAGCATGCGAATACTGCAGCAGGTAAGGAAACAACGTTCCCTCATATGCTCTCTCACCCTCGCGCTCTCTCCCCCTCACGCACTCTCTCACCCGCATGCAGTCGCTTACCCTCCCAGACCCGTGCTCTCTTTCTCCTTCTCTCTTTTGCTATTTTCTCCCTTCCCTCCAGGGCCTGTATTCAGTTGGTCACGGGGATCTGACTAAACCTTTCCGAACCTTGATTATTGTCTTCCATTTCACTTCTCCGCGTTAGTGCTTAATATTTTCTGCAATGCATCCTGCATCGGAGCAGAGTTTGCAGTGTGTTTGCTTAGTGATGCTGCAGGGCCCTTAACAATATCAATCTGCTGTGTTTGTGAAGTACGCTTGGGGGGTAATTTTCGTTCTGAAGCGGATTGGTAAAAGTGTTTTCTGCCGCTTTTACCACTCTGCCTCGTGTTCCTGAATTTGTCAGGTAGAGTAGTGGAGCAGTCGGACATAGCATGTCTTCCTCCATTTCCTGCTCCGCCAGACAAATATGGCTTCCTTGCCTAGATTTTCATTATGGCGGTAATGCTATGGATTCCTATGGAATGTGCCTGAAATTACCACCTCATATAAGCTGGTGAATTCCCCAGGAATCCATTGCAAATGCCTACCGTAATCGTTAATTGTGGGAGGCATTTACTCTGTTCCACCAAGGTAGGAGAGTAAAGGCGACTGAGCCTGTTTTACTATTCACTTTTCCACTAGTTGGTGGAAGAGTTGAACATTGCGCTGAGGGGACCTTTTATCAGTTAAGTGCAAACGGAGGTGGGCTCCTCTGTGCAATTTACGATTAGCATGATAGTGACCACATCAAGTATATTTGACTTTCCATTTCCAAAAACTGCTTCTATACTATTTCTAAAGCAAACCGTAATATATTAAAGTGCACCTCTATTGAAATATGCACAGAAAAATGGCAATGATATAAAAAGGTGTGTTTTCCCTTTCCACCCCGAAATGGACCCTTAACCCATCCATAGCAGATGGTTGACAATTTCTGGGACTCGCAGAGTTTCCTTTGTACTTACCGTAATAGTTACAATGGTGCTCGTGTAAGTGAAGGAAAGTCAACAGGTTGTTGCCAGTGAGCCACAGGCCCACCACTGTGCCTGCCCCCTTCCAACTCTCAGCTTAGAACACCAAACCCACCTCCCAGCTCCCTACTAGGGCTTCATCGTTGCTACGATGGAATGTATCCTTTCCCTTCAAAAACAATATTACAAAATGACAATAAGTCCATAGAACCACATCTCAATGATAATAAAACTCCCGTTCATGGTTGGATGGATGGAATTATTAAACACTAGTAACATCCGTGCATCACACATCTTTCTTTACCCCTTGCTTTGAACAGAACTCCTGGACCAGTGTCTGTTAACCTTTACCCTCCCTGCAAGATGACACCAGCTTGGTTCCAAGCTGGCCTGTCAGACCTTGTATGCTACAAACAGCCATTTTAAGATGTGACTATATCTTGCCATCACTGATTCTGGCAGGCGTCCTAAGAAGTTATTTATGTTAATGTTAAAGGTATTTATATAGCGCACCATCACCAACAGAGTTGGTCTCCAGGTGCTCAGGCGGATCTGTAAAAAAAAAGGTGGACGAGTGGGTTAGTGGGTGAAGAGGGCATAGGAAAGTGAGAGGTGGTGTACTGTTGGCAGCTTCAGTTCGGTTTTCACTGTGTGCTGAGCTTGGGTGTGCAAATAGGATCGAAGCAGGACCTTGCGTGCTGTTGTTGCAATCTATGTGTTGATTGTTGTTGCGGTGTGGTGAAGTCTGTGCGGTTTGATGTGCGAGAGGTGGTTGTGTGGGTTTTGTGTGCATTAAGTAAGCCGAAAGCAGAAGTTTTGGTTAGTGAGTTGTATGTCTCATAATCCCTGTAGTTTAGTTTATATATCAGGTAGTCATATTGGATTGGTATATTTTCTCTCTAGGTTTACTGATTGTCTATTTTCTTTGGTGATACTGTGGCTGGTTCAGCAGATTAATTGGCATAGTACCCCTGGTTCGGTGAGCATTGTTCCTAGATCGATAGTGGGGTTTTATTATCATTAAACAGCTTCTTTCTATTTTCTGTTGGTAGTCTATTGGGTGGTATAACTTCTCTCATCTTTCCTGACAGTCTAGTATCTGGGCCTGGGGATGAGGTTGGTCTCCAGCTAAATTATCGAGCTTGGTACACCCAGGGGGTGGGCATAATCCTGCTTAGGTAGTAGGGATATATTATCTGTCCCCGTTCTTTTATACAGGTCACAGAAGGAAACAGCCCCTTTGTGGTGTGAAAGAGAACCTTATTTTACTTAACACGCTCACCTATTTTCACTTAGGTTGTTTTTGTTGCTCTCACAAAATTATATCTTTTATTACTTTTTGTTTGTGCTGAAGAAATTCTTACCGTGGCCATCTGGAGGTCAACTTTTCTATCCGTGGCTTTATGTTTCAGAGCACACACCCCAGACTGCTGAGACCCCTTGCACTATGCCAACATAGTAAGGCAAACTGCAATACATGTGTGAGAGAGTCATGAGTACCCCTGTACACCTATCATTATCTGGAACAATACCTATGGCCACAGATTCAGTTTCCAAAGCCAGTAGTCTTTGATGAATCTTTAAAATCTTTCCAACTATTTTTTTTTTATTAAAAGATTTTGTTTTTGATGCGTACGCATCTTTACAAAATTACTTTACAGATATTCAAAACAATTCCTATTATCAGTCGTGTTCTACATGTAAAGTAAGTGCTGTATCAATAATTTTCACTAGTCGAACAGTTGCCAAAATTATCGAATTACACGACCCCCACATACAGCGAGACCAAATTAATTCTCTTCCAATTAGAGTGTTAGTAGGCTAAATGAATTCATGATTTTTAGTCTATCCACTTCAAAGGCCGGACAAAACAAGAAGAAGTGTTTTAGGGTTTCCTCAAATTCATGAGTTTTACAGAATCTGCAGCTAATATCACCAAAGTTGATATTTTATTAGACCATTTTCTCTTTCTCATTTTAGTGTGCATCAGATCTAAGCGAAATCGCATGTAGAGTGCACGAGTTTCCA
Source organism: Ambystoma mexicanum (assembly GCF_040938575.1). NCBI lineage: Eukaryota > Metazoa > Chordata > Amphibia > Caudata > Ambystomatidae > Ambystoma > Ambystoma mexicanum. The sequence goes on along the minus strand of NC_090935.1, from coordinate 1,447,027,231 downwards.
CACTCGGCAATAGCATAAGGTATTGCAATCGGGGCATTTGAACATGTATATACCTCGCATATTCCGTAAAGGATGAATAATTTGCTATTCGAGAGCAAGTTTCCGCCCAATCATTCCTAAATAAACGCTTATGAGCAATACTAAGCCTCCGTTGTAGGTCTTCTGCAGATATATTGATATTAGATAGAGTAAGTTGTATATGCTGCTGAAAACAAGCGATAGACCTAGGCTGAGACTCTTTCAACATAGTCCGGAAGTCTTCATATAGCGAGTTTTCCTCAGGGAAACTCATTTTTAGAAAGGTTTTCAAGCGGCGCCAAATATGGCGCGATGCCAGAGAGTTTAGGCCTAGCTCATGGCATAAGTTTGCGTTGGGAAGGGAAGTGGGCAGACATAAGGTTGTCTTCCACAACTTGGCTTGCAATTTGTTTAAGAATGAAGATAAATCAGATAGATTCAGATCCAAACCATATAGAATAATTGCTTCTACCTTTTTTAAGTAAAATTCAAACAAAGGACTTAAAGAAAATTTACAATATTTACGAAAAATTATTTTCATTTGATTTTGTAAGGGTAACACTTTTTCGGCGATTGCTCGCTGCCAGAAAATTGAAGAAGAATTACTTGCAAGATTGTACCCCAAGTAAGTTATCTGAACAGCAATTTGAATATAGTTTGAATCTAAATGCCAGCGAAATTTGCGCATCTTTTTTTTAGCTGAAAGTATAAGAATATTTGATTTGGCGCAGTTTATAATGAGATTATTTCTTCTACAATACATGTTAAATGTTTCCAATTTCTTTTGGAGAACGGAATGTGTACTATCAAATAGTAACACGTCATCTGCATATGCAAGCCAGGACAGAAGAACTTTCCCCAGCTTAACAATATTAGATTGTGAAGAGTCCCAAATGCCTTCAATATCAGATAGATATAAATTAAACAGGACTGCTGCAAGGTTGCAGCCTTGTTTAACACCAATTGCCGTTGGAATGGAATCTGTTAAAAGGCCTTTGTTGGTGATGCGTACTCTAATAGATGTGTTATGGTGTAAAAGCGCAATTAGCGCCACTAAACCCGGCGGAAAATTAAGTTTTAACATTTTATTCCACAGTCTACTACGAATTACACAATCAAAGGCCGATGATAAATCTAATGACGCAATGAAGATCGGACCATGGATCGGATTGCGAGCTTCAGCAATTAAATGTGCCAAAATGGTGGCATTTAGTTGGGTCCCCATGTTTTTTCTGAATCCTGTCTGTACTTTGTTAAGGATGTTTTCTGCTTTAATGTGTTTCTCTACCTCGGTGAGTAGGAGAAGAGCAAAGATCTTGGCAGCAACATCAATAAGCGCGATTGGCCTGAAGTTAAGCGGGTCATTCAAGGGGCCTTTTTTATGAATTGGAATAATGATAGACTTAACCCAAGAAGGGGGAAGAATTTTAGTTTTGAAGATAGATCGAAACGTCTTCAAAAATACATTAGCCCAAAAAGCAGGGTCATCTTTTATGACACACGGGGGCAAACCATCAGGGCCAGCACACTTTGAGGATTTTAACTTTGTTATTGCAGATAGAACATCTTGTACCACCCAAGGACAACTCTCTGGAATGTATTTCTCTATACCAGAGATATCCGCTTGATTGAATCTCTTTGGGAGGGAATACTTTTGTTTAAAGAATACAAACCATGAGCTGCCATCTATTGCTGATGCTAAAGCGGGCTGAGAGGCGTTATTCGAATCTCTAAGAACTTTCCAAATGCCCCGAATATTTTAATTACAAATTAGACGGACCATATTCTGATTGCCAGTGAGATGAAAGGTAATGCGAGCCGCTTTTAACTTGTTTTTGAAGTGTCTATAAATTACTTTTTTGGCTGTAATCATATTGTTCCAATTCGTACTGCCAAATTCCCTCCTTACCTCACGTAATGCAATTTTTTTTTCCTTTTTTAATTCCGCAATAGTTCTTACTAAACTATTAACGGGTTGCAACATATTAACTTGCTTCAAAGAGGAATCAGCTAAAGCTCTAAGATGGCATTGTATCATATGACCATTCCAATCAAGAATGGCCTGAGATGAGATGTCATCATGTTGGGCATCAGGCCACAAATCACGATTCACTAAGAAGGCCAGTTGCCGACATGTGGACATGTTCCAACGGATAGAAATAGATGCTCTGTCGGACTGGGCTAAAGCTAACCAGTGTATCCTATCAAAATTTCAGTTTGTATTAACAAAGTGCACTCTAAGATGGCATGATCTCCGTATGGCGGAAAAAATAAATTGACCAAAGATAGTGAACCGGCAAAATGTTTCGAACTAACTATATAATCAATAGTGGAAGCAGCATTCCCCCTGTGCCAAGTAAAGGGGGATTTAGAGCACGATGATTTAATAATGCAAAGATGCCAACTAGAAAGAAGATTAACCCATCTTAGACCATTCATTACAGCAATATTAAAGTGTTGTGAACATTGAGCTGGAATTGCGTCCTTCGCAGATGCGTTTAGATATACATTGAAATCGCCACCGATCAGTAGCTCAGCCGTTGGTTGAGTGTGGAAAATGTCCATAATGGAATCATTTAACATATTCATAGCGTTGACAATATTCAGAGAATGAGGATTCCAGTAAAGTGAAATCAGCACCATCCTTCTAGGCACAACAATGTTAATCGTGACATCTATCAATAAGAACAATTGAGTAGAAGCTGTGTGATTTATTACAAATTTGAGATCATTATTAAATAAAATGGCAAGTCCACCTACAGGACGTCCAGCTGGAGGTTGAAAGGCGACCTTGTGAACGGCCGTAAATCCATCCAGTTGGAAGTCATGTACACACATGGTTTCTTGCAAGAACAGAATAGAAGGTAGGATTCTTGTCTCCTTGTTTGCAAACCATGTTAAGAAGTTATTGAAACCACAGCAGTTCCATGATTGAATAAAGAGATTTTTATGTTACGACTTAGCAGGAGGAACAGAGGTTGAAGAGGCTAAATGCACCGGAGAATTTGGTTTAGGTAAAATCCCCATTAAGCCATTTAATGCTAAAGTCAGCGAAGCAAGTTGTGCCAAAATTTTGGCGTTTTCAGATTGCTCAGAAGATAAATCCTTCTTAGTATTATCTTGTTTATTCACCACCGGAGGAGTAAATTCCAAAAATTGCATAGCCTTTTCAACAGATGAAAAGGCTTGAAGTTCCAGACCTAAAAATAATAAATCAGTTTTGTGTTCCCAAATAAGTTTCGCGATAATAGGCGATAAAACTTTGCACAACATCCTGTTGTTATTAATCAATGGCAACTTTATCCAGTCCACATCATGTGAGAGTAGATTGCGCAAAGAGGGAATTTTATAAAGAGTATTCATCAAGAAAGTGCGATTAATGGATGTCGTGCCATTAATCTGTGGGTTACTTACCCATCCAATCAGAGTCTGATTTTCCTCAGAAATGTCATTAAAGGAAACTGCACTTTTGTTATTTGTTAGTATTGGCGATGGAGACAACTGGGTTTCGACAGACTGCGTAGGTTGCATAGACCCCTCATGTCTTTCTGCCTGAGCAGTAGTCGCCATAGCTGAGCCAACAGTTATAGATGTTATGTTTGGCAATACCTGCACTGGGGCTACTTCGTGGTCTGGTTTTAACAATGTGGAGACATATTCAGATACATCAGACGTGACAATACACGCTTCTTGACTCTGCTTAGAAGATCCCTGAGATCCTAACGTCGAAATACCGGAAACAGGCTGATGAATCATTACTTGAAATGACGTCGAGTTCGACGTGTCTGTAACCGATAGTTCTTTCTTAAGGATACTTAAAGCTGCATGACGAGCAGTTTTTTTGTTCTCAATCAGCGGAAAGAACCTGTTCAAGTTTGCTTGACTAGTAGCAGCCTGTGGTAGATTACCTACATCACAGGTGGCTACAGGAACTGTGCATAGATCTTCAGAATTATTTTCCGGAATAGAGTGAAAACTGGAGATGCAAGGGCCCTTCTTTTTGGCCTTTTGTGTTTTTTTGGAGGCCTTCACTTGAAGTGCATTTTGACTCTCTTCAGTTAGTTGACTCGCGTCAAAATGTAGGTCCTCATCTCCAGTATGCAAAGGATTCATAGAAGCATCTGTTGTTACACAGTTAGAGGCCGAATTTTGTGAAAGGGGGGCTGTGTTAGTGTTAATAATTGGACAGTTCTTATTTTTTTCCGCCTTATTTTTACGTTTTACCGCTCTCTGATATGCTTTTTTCATTTTTCGGGATGAATGATACATGTGATTGGACCCTTCGTTATCATGAGATGTCTCGTGTGACTCAGAGGAGTCCAATAAAATCGTAAGAGCAGATGGACTGTCAGGAGAGGTTCTAGCTGTCGTGGTGGATGGAGAAGTATTGGCCGGTTCACACATTTCTAGATTGAAAAGTTTGGAGTTATACATGATGTGTTCTATTTGTAAGATTCTTTCATGCTGTAATTTAGCTAGTTCTGCAAGCTCTATAGGAGGTAAAATATAGCTAGTTTGAACCTCTACCACAGTCTTATCCACTACGTTTGCAAACGAGGTGGGCATGCCATGTAAGAGCAAAGGGGCATCAGTCATTAAAACTTTGCGATACTGAGGTAGGCATTGAAGTAGTCGTAGGCACACTCCTTCTTACTATTTCGGCCATACGTTCGGGACAGGTTATATGGAATTTGTGACAGGCTTCTTGAGCCAGCATAAAACCCTCAATATTCGCAAATTGAAGTGAATTAGAAAGTATTGAGTCTTTTAGATCCTTTAAAAGTACATGTGTGAATTTGTGTCCTTTGTCTAACAGATTAAGGATTCGAGTAAGCACTGGAAAAGAATGCAATTCCTGTTCTATAAGATGGGAGGAGTTGCCAGCATTCGGAATAGAAGAAATTAAGGTATTTGGATAAAGTGGCACAGTGGGGAACTCCTGTGGTGGCTGTTTAAATGTGGAATCATGGTTTATAGGTTCTTCAAAATGTAATTCCCTATGTAAATGTTGCTCAGTTGAACGTGAGCTACTCACATTACTAGGTGCCAAAAGGGTCTGACCCTTGTTTTGGGAGGCATCAGTATTGGGGAATGAGATAGGATGAAAGTGCACTTGTTCACGGACGCTGCATGAAGCTGCAGCTGGAGTGGATGGGCCCAAAGAAAGACTAAAGCGTCTTTCTAACGCATCAATTATGCCAGGAGCAAGCATTGAGGTGTCGGAGATAGGCAGAGATTTGCCAATCTCTCCCAAAAATACCTCTGTGCTAAATTCTACATCATTGGCTGATTTTAGTGAGAAAGGAGTAAATACTTTTTCCGACACCTCAATCTCAGGCATATGTTTGCTTTTTGAAAGAAGCTCTGGGCCTTGCGGTGAAACATTTTGTCCAATATCAACATGCGCAAAACCAACTGCAGGGGGTTGTATTGTTACTTCTGTATCAGACATAGTCATAAGAGGCTTCATGTTTACGGATATCTTTGCGGGATCTTTTAAACATTTACCACTTCTCAAAGTGGTAAATGTACAATCCATTTAACTAAGACCCAATTTGGAAATAAACGTTAAACACTTCGTTTACCTCGTGTGCCAATGCGGCACAACTCACCACAAACTAAGCCCGCAGTGCTTACAACCAAACCCGGTCCGCCGCACACCGCGAACAGCAAACAGCAAACAGCCCTTTGCAGTCCTTCGCAGTGCGCAGCGCGGGTGCGCTGGAGGGCCGTGCTTAAGTAAGAGCAAGATGGTAGGCGTTGCGCGGCAAGGGGGCGGCGACAACTCTGCACAAGTCACCTATAAAAAAAGTATGCAAGGATAAAGAAAAAATATATAAGTATAATGGTTAGAATTCAAACTGATAAGCCCACCGCACACAGTCACTTCGGCACACAGTCCTTGCGACTTGAGTGTCTGCAGGGGATACAGGAAGAAAGTCCAGTCACCTGCTTCTGACGTGGGTCAGGCAGAAAAGGTGTTACTCCATAAGACTTCCTCCACGCTGAAAGTCAGCACAAGTACACCGAACACTGGAAACAGGAGAATCGAAGTCCAAACGTGGAAACCAATGGGCGGCACGGCACGGAACAGCAAACAGCCCTTTGCAGTCCTTTTTAAGAAGGTTCCATAGGATGTACTGTGAGCCGTACTACATTATCAGTATTTAGTGTTTCAGGGACACAAATTGAAGGATTGTGTCAATGGATACCTGTTCCTCAAACCTAACTTTGGGCTGTTCAGAGAAGCAGTATACTAAAATAATTACAAATCTGCTAACATGTGGTAAGCTGTTAAAGGGCACCATCCATTTTTTATATATTTATTGGTTATTTGTAATGCACACTATACAGCAAAAATGGTGTTTCAAGGCGCATCAAGACGGGGGAGTGAGATGGGGAGGCGATAAAACAAAAACAAAAAACGTTCTTAAAAGTTCTTTAAACACTCAGAACGTGCAAGTACTAAAGCATGAGAGCAGGAGAGAGGGGGAGGAATGCAGGTAGGCGGGAGAAGGGAAGAAAACAAGCAATAGCATTCTGACTAAGTCATGCGACGATTTGGAACGTGCAAGTGCTGAACATGAAGGCGGAGGAACAGAAGTGCAGGAGGAGAATAGGGTGGCCGGTACATAGAGACAAAACAAGTAAAAACTGCAGGAACAAGTAGGTAAACTGCATTAAGGAGGACCAGAGATGCAACTGTGACAAGCAGGTAAGCGTGACTGCAGCCTGGAAAAGCCTCGCCTGAAGGAATGAGGGGCTTCATCAGGCATGCAGGCATGCAATTAAGACTTAGCAGGTAGAGTGACTGCAGCCTGGTAAAGCCTTGGCTCAAGGAATGAGGGGTACATTAGGCATGCAGACATGCAATTAGGACTTAGCAGATAGAGTGACTGTGGCCTGGTAAAGCCTTGCCTCAGACAGGCCCAGACAGGGTACTAGGATACCCTTATAGGTGGCCCTTGTAGGGGTTTGGCTCCCGGGCATCTGGAGGTATGAACACAGCCCAAGCCAATCCGCTAACAGTGGAGGTGGGATCATGGTGCCAGCAAGACTAAAGTTTTGCATATTTAAGTAACTTTGGGTCTCACCCTAAGTTACTAGGGGAATCCAGAGGCGGACCCCTTGCTCACCATTCTTAGAGAGGCACAGCTCCACCCTACGATGAGGTCCAATCAGACCGAAACACGTGTCTGGTGTTGCTGTTCGTACTCTTGTTCAGAGGAGAATTGCCCAGCATTTCGGTGCTGGACTGCCCTAGGGCAGGACAAAGACTGATATGTTTGGAATATTTCTCCTGTGTGAAAGATAGTGAGCTAAAGACTCTGGGTAAGTCTCTCATAACCAGGACTAATGCCTGGCAGAGGGACTCCCAGGACCCCCCAACCCCATTGTTTTTAGCAAAGCACAAAGGGCTTGAAGATGTCAGTCGCATCAGGAGCGGCCATCTTTTAAAATGCAACTTTCACCCTTAATGCCTCAGGTGGGTCAGCACACACCATGGGAAGTGACTCTGTCTTACACGAGTTGTTACTTTCCGAACACATGTTAAACGTGCAGTGCCATTGATCAATGTATTGCTCTATCCCTGAAAAGATCAAATGGAGAAATGACCACATCTTTTATTTTTATTTTTTTTATAATCCGCCGTCTCCCTCACCTTAACTATTACCCCACCCCACCCCTATATTTTAGAAAAATGTCCTACATTTTCGATAAAAATCGGTAAAAAGATGCGCCCATTTCTCCATTCGATGTTTTTATTTCGATCATTTCCACGGATACCATCCCAGACCACCAACGTATTTTTTCTCACACCTCTGTCGATGGGGGAATACCTAAATGCCTGTTTGGGGATATTTTTAATGTCCTCTCCGACCCCCCGCAGGCTCACCGTGGCTACGCAGTTATCGTTGGCATGTTTCATTCGCTGGTGAGTTCATCAGCTGCGTCGGCGAAGCTCACACGTTAATCGTGCGTCAGTTTCCTTGGAGATTAGCGTGCTCTTACACTTTGAATAACAATCGCCTCTGTTTACCCACTGGTCGCTACCCAAGAAGGGCCCAGCATGATGAACACCCAGGAGCCACATTGGATTGCCCAGCCTTGTTTCATCGTTGAATTCCTGTAGTCTTTCTACAATGTGTTTCTCCCAATAGAATGTGCCTGAAACAACGTGTTGCCCATGCACACCCTACTGCCACTCATGCCATTAAAGAGTAGTTCTTTGTAGATGACTGTGGGGAACGAGATACCATCCCATTTTGATGGTGTGCCAAGTCCCCTTGTTTCTAGTATCCACTGAGAGTACAGATGTGTTGTCTACACAAAATAGGTTCAGGGTAGAGCCAAGTGAAATTTTGTTTTTCGTCCATTTAAAAGCAGTTTCCTTTTCTTTTCTCTACACAAATGTGACTCCTTTCTTAAGCAGCTCATGAAGACACTCTACCATTGCTGCAAATGTTTGAACACATGATATAACTTCCATAAGCCTAGGTAGGATAGAAGTTCCTTCTTGGTAGAACGGGCGCAGCATTGACTAAGATATTGTATGGCTATATCCTAGGACCATTGTGCTGGCAAATAGTTGTCATTATTAGGCACCTAAAGAAATACATTTTCAGTGTTGCTTTGTAAATGGTGAGTGTTATCATTAGCACATTCATGGATTGTAGATCTTTGACAATTGTTTTACTTTTTGCTACATCATGATGAATTGTTTCCATTAATTCACATTCTTGAACGCATGGCCCTTTGCAAGTAACATCTATACAAAACGTCTTTCTCTGTTGATTGCCACTTTGCTAACTCCATTGGCGCTACTTGTTTGTGATTTTGGGGCTGTGACCTGACCCTGTCAAGAGAGGATAAGGACCCATTTCAGCCTGGGGTGGGAGGCCTGCCAGGGCTTTCCCCAGAGCCAGTCCTGCCACAGAGGGGGGCAGTGTGAGATGTGCCTACATGCCTGAAATAAGTGCCACCCTTTCTTCTCATATCTGCGTTGCACAATGCTGGCCAGTCTCTTTCTGCTTATCCCACAGCACTACATTTCTCGGAAGGGATGGCTGGGATGAAAGAACAAGGAACCTGAGAAAGCAAGCAATGAGCATTCACCACCTCTATGCAACACAGACCTACAGTTTATCTTGAACAGGGACGCGCAGTGGTTTGCAGCTTGATGCAGTGATGCCAATGCTCTATGCACTGTAGACATTCCGTTTAGGCACAGGAAATAGGCAGGTGCAGGTTGTTCGGGTGAGGTCTAGAGAGGAGAAGGAGGACCAAAAGTCCTAGCGGAGGAAGGACGGAGCAGAGAAATGTGTAGAAGGGTTGCTGAAGGAAGTGTGCAAAATGAGGTATTGCTTCTTTCGAGAAAGTGGTACTTCGGGGTGAGTGTGCTTGCAAGGAGTGAGAGTAAGCCTAGAAGAGTAGGGGTCAATGAGAGTGAATGCGAAGGTGACTGGCAGAGTTAAAGGAGAGAGGTAGTGGTGTGGAGAGGGGAGAGCAGTAGTGTTGTGCAGAGGGAAGAAGAGTAGTGGTAGAGAGGGCAGGGGAGTAGGTGTAGCAAGAGAACATCAGAGGGAGGGAAGGGGAATAGTGAGAGAGTGATAGATTAAAGAAGAAATAGAGGGGAGGAGAGTAGAAGGTAAAGAGAGAAAAGATAGAACATCAGTGGCAGGTGTACAAGGGCATGAGAGGAAAGGGCAATATGGGACCTGGGTGTCTGCACAGCACCCCTTTTTGTGCAAATTATATTGTGGGACCTAGGTTCGGATTCACCTAGATTGTTCCCAGAGGGAGTCGATAGAAAGGCGTGGTGCCCTTGGGCTATCACAAGCAGGCAGGTAGAAATGTAGTGTCATTAGAGGTTGACCAACTCTAGAGATAATCCTGGGGTTGAAGGGCGGCTGGGCTCAGCAGGGAACCGCCTGCACTAGACCAGAGAGAGAGGGACCGCCCTTTGCATGTCTTTCTGCACTTTCTCTAATAAAAACCCTTGAACTGTTTTGGATAGTTGGTGTGTTGAGGTCAACAGTGACACAACCCTGCCATACCACTGCATCTGTGAATCCTGGGTGCATCTGTGTGTGTTCTGCTCCCGACTCATACCTATTTGATGTCCCTTCTTTGAAATATCTCCTTGGATCAGGAAGCAGGGCCTTTCTGTGTTCCCATCCTGCTTTTGAGTTTCAAACAAGACATGCAAAATAGCAAACGTGTGCCTACAGCGCATTCCCATATTCTCAAAGTTTGCTAGGCTCCCGCGAGGCTTTCAGTGTTCTTGTTCTCTGGTAACATGTGACGCAAAACTAACGTCGTCTCTCACGCATTAGCCTTTTTCGTCAGAGCACCTGATTACCATCGACTTCTCAGAGCAGATCTTGACATTGTCACATCCTTCACAAGTCCAGGGCACGGCTTGACATTTGCTGAATTCCACCTTTCGGAATGGCGCACCTGGGACACGAGATTTCTGGGGCTGGGAACCATCAGGCCAATTCCTCATGCCAGAGCCTTCCATTATCTTTTCTGTCTAGCAGGCACTGGAATCTCTTCATGGCTCTCTAGGAGGGTCTCTCAAAGCGGTGGTCTACGTGCCAGGGGGTTCGGCAGCTGGTTGTCATGGAGTGTCCTGGTGGAGCCAGGTCATCTCGAAATCCACCTTGTAATGTTGAAAATGAAGATACGAGCCACTATGCTGTTGAAATGTGTTTACTAAAATAAAATCATATCCAGTGATAATGTCGCTGTGAAAATGGCTGCCAGGTGGCGACATTTCCTTAAAAAGGCACCCTCCAGATAATCAAATACTTTCCCCAAATATTCTAGTATTGGAGGTAATAATATATAATTATACCCCTCCTAGAATATTTGGGGATAGTAGTTTAGGGGTCAGGAAGAAAAAGTCGCCTACCTGGCAACTTTTTTACAGCGACATTATCACTTGGAACCAGGAAAATGGAGTGCCGGCTTCATTGAAATACCATGAATAAACTATTATATCCCATTTGGTAGACAAAATAAATAATATTGCTGTCTCGTACATCGGGTGAAACTTGGTCACTTTAGTGTTCCTATTGTTATGTATCATGTAAAAGTCTGATGCTATTTGACAGCATTTCAACACGAAAGTTCATCACTTAAATAATGTCCTTTATTCCATGGACCGCATTATTTTTATACCTAAAGTTAACCCATCTGCCATTACCTCCTGCTCAATGTTTAGAATGTCACCCCTTTGCAGAAAGGTAGATTTAGATACTTGTGTGACATAGTGGAGACAGGATCACATTGTACACTCCATTGGCTACAGTTCAGCTTTCCAATAATTAACACAAGCCAGTTCTGCTTTAATCAAAACTCAACATCATAAAAGTCCCAGTTCTTTTTTAGCAGTCATTAGGATGGCTTTTATCAGAGCTGCGTCCAGGGGGTAACGAGCACTGACCCACACGATGGCAAACTGTTTTCCTGCAACCTTTGCCTGGCTTACCTAGTGGTAGGGATGACTGATTAGTCAAGGGCAACATTTTGAGAGTATAGGAAGTCCCTCGGCATGGAATGCTGTAGTTAAAATATGAATGTTTCCTTGAACAACCATGTTGGTGTACGTTTTCCTTCTTGTGTGAAATTCTCTCTACCTGTGACTCCCCCAGCCCTTTTTGCTGGACTCTTGGATTTTTGTCTGATTCTCCTGCGTGAGTGGGAACCTTTTTCCACACTCGCTCATTCTTTTACTCTGATCTTGGAAATCCTTTTTACCTGTTTTTGGTATATTGTTTTGGAGTTATGCTTTCCTCCATCTTTTCTGGCCCTTCCATAGTAACGTTTCTTTATTTTCCCTTGGTTAACACCATGTTACCAAGGCAGGGGATACTTTTTGCCCTACCTGTACTTACTTTTGTGAGATCAGCACACCCCACCTGATGTAGAGTGCTGAGGGGAAACATTGTCTCCCTTTTTTCACTTCTCCAGTAACTTTTTGGTTACTGTGACAAGTCCCTGTTTTCAGACTGGTGACGTGCACCTTTTACGTGACTTTTATCGCAGGCTGTCATCACGGCTGCGGTAAGGGACACGAGGGTCACTGTTAACCCAAAATGGTGGCTGTACTAGTTCTGAACAAGACGTCTTGTCCTTTCTTAGATCTTCTTCTACCTACTTGGGTGGGGAGGTTCTTCTAGTTCCTTTGTCTTTGCCGGGATGCCCTTGGAAAGCCTGGAAAGGGTCTTTGAGTGACTGGCAGGACAGGAAGTGGGGCGGGTCAACCAAAACACCCCAGTCCTCTGTCCTGCAGAGTGCCTTTGAGAAACCAGTTCTGGCTGGGAGGCTCGCTGTCCCCATTGGTCAGCCATCCCCAAGTGTCGAATGTTGCATGGGATATGATTTGTGGGCTCAGCATGTGTTCCTACATAAAATCTGAGGCCCTGGAGCAGAAACTGTGATCCAACCACTGGAACAGAAGAATCGGAAGAAGAAGCCCAAAGGAAGAAGACACGAGCCACTTGCAGCGATCGCCAGAGCCCACTGATTATGTGCTGCTGTCCCAACCTTCACTTCTGAGCGACAGGGAAGATCCAAACAAGATAAGGGCCTTCCTTGGACTTGTGGGCCTAACGAGTCCCAAGGCGTACTGCATTTTGCGCCCTCCCTGGAAGAGCTGTGACCTCCACGGCCTGCCACTCACCAATATCTGGGCTTCTGTACCACTGTGCTTTGCATTGTTGCCGGAAGAACAAATCCACCTGGAACTTTTTCGTCATCTTCCTTGACCTGCAGAGTCTCGATCTAGCTCAAAGTCCCTGCACACAAGATGAGGACTGAGAAAAGGAGAAGAGTCTGCAGTCGCGTCATCCGTCCTTCAGCCGAGCCTGGAAAAGGTGCCACCTATCCAGAACCAAGAAGATCTATTGCTGGGCGCCCGTCTTCACGAGAGCTGTCGCCCAATCAACCGAAGTCCACTTCTTCTGTTGCCAAGGCCGAGAAACCTGTGACTGGGTCTACAGTCGCCTCTCCACTGGGACCGTCCTGCAGCAACAATTTCTTCATTTTAAGGTACTGTCCTGCTCTCTGTAAAACTTACCTGTAGCTTTGCTTGCTGATCTGGTATTCCTGGGGGCTGCAGAAAGTTGCACCTCGCATTCCTCAGTGCTCCCATTGTGATAAATTGGGGTTAACAGCTCATTGTAGTCTCCCCTGTCTTGGACAGTTGTCCTTCAAGCAGTTTCACAAGGAAACCTTTTGGCTTCCTTGAATAGAAAAACCTAACTTTACCTACCTGCAAACCCAGAAGAGATCCTGTTGAACTATGCCGATTTCGAACCGTGAACACTGTATCCTGCCTATCTCCTAACCTCTGGTGGCCTAGGGCCCATCTGAACATTGTTACACTCTCATAGGGTTGGACTCTTTAAGACAGGTTGAAACAAAGTTATAAAAAGTAATCATAAATTGGAAAAGTTTGCATGTATGTTTCAATTGGTTTTACTAAGAGACTTTCTGTATAAGTTATTCTGAAAGTTACCAGTCTATTACTTAAGAAACTTGCAATTATGTTCTACATGTGTTACTGTGTTTAGTACTTACTTACCTTACAAATATTTAACAGTGTACATTACTGTATATATTAAATTACTATTTTATATAAAACATTAAGTGTATTCATGTTTTCTTGAATAAGTGTATGCTCAGAGTTCTTTGTACTATCCTACAGCCCTCCTCACCTCCTAGACTAAAGCCTGGCTGCTCAGACATTATACCAAACCTTTGTGTTGGAAAACTCTGTACATCCAAGGTGGGCTTTTCTAAGTTCTGTCACAGACAGTAACCTTTGTAAAAACTCCCTAACAAACCAGGAAACCGAAGTATTCTGGATCATACCATTTTCTTCTGACCCCCTGTTCTCAGCATACATATGTGGGGGATGGGGTACAATAAATAATGTTGGGAGGAGTATGAGGGGTTGCGGAAGGTCTCCCCCCGCATATAAATGCTGTAAAAAGGGGGGTGAAAAAAGAATAAAGGTGCTGCTTTTGGAGAAGGTTTGAAACTAGAGAGTGGTGGAAGGAGCAGATGCCAGAGATGACAAAGTGTGAGGAGGTAGCAGCAGCGGTAAGCAGGATGTAGTGCTGAAGGCTAAGAAGGTAAGGAGGATGTAGTAAAATTAAGTGCTGAGTGGACAGGAGGAGGCGGTAGCCAGCGAGGAGGTGATGACACCAGAGGATGAGAGTGGACAGATGGAAGTGGAATGCAAGAGGTTGCCAGAGGACAGGGGTGGCAAGGGTTAAGGCTGTAACAGAGGAAGTCATAACATCAGTAGAATAATAATTTCAGGATGTAGTAGCTTTGGGACAGAAGAGTGGCGCCCTAGAGGTGGGGTAAGGGCTAGGGTGTAGGAGGGCTAAGTGATATCCAAGCAGAAGGAGGAGGTGGCCACATAAGAAAGTGGAAGTGACATGTAGGAGGTAACAACAGTGGGGGAGACTGATATGGAAGAGATGGAAGAAGGTGCACCACAAGTAGGATGTGGCAAGAAAACGGGTAGTACATGTGGTGCAACACTGGGAAAACATCAGGAGGAGAGAAGAAAGCTGAGATAAGAATGGCAAGGAAAGGGCTCAGGAGAAGAGAGAGACAACACTTAGTAAGAGCTGATGAGCTGATAGATTCTTTTGGGCCAGGTTAGCCCTAGACGGGACCAGACTGTGGCAGTAGAAATGAGTAGGGATTAGGTAGATAACTGTGAGATTAGAGAGGTTGGTAAACCAGTAGGATCCCAGAGTCCACTGTTAGCTCTCACTGTTGGCTACAGCCACTGGCCCGTTTTCACAAGGTTTAACCCCGTAGTAAGTGTTGGGAACTGATCCCAAGAAAGCCTGCATCTAGTTCAGACCAAGAAGAAGGTTTTATGTCACCCTGAAGGCATGCAATGTCAGGAACGGGTGAAGTAACTCCATTCAAACTATACAGACTAGGAAATTGCTCCAGAGCCTAGGAAGGTCCAACGACCCGCATCTTGTGGAAGAGACATTGGACACAGGGAAGGTCTCTGAGGGGAAGAGGTCTGATCCCACTGAGAACAGAAAAAATATACCGGAGAGGTGGGCACCAAAATGTTTACTCGCTTCTATTCAATGTGTACTTCTCTCAGTTAGTTTCCAATATTTTTGAACTGGAGCTGCCAGTTTAAACTGGTCCTATAGCACAAGGACCTCCATAAACCACAAACAAAAGAAAACAAGGCAACTTTGCCTTATTATAACTGCCTTTGAAGGCAGAACAACGCAGGAACTGAAGAGACACGATTAATATATGCGTTTCACCACGCATCTGCAACACACGTGACTGGAGCCGTGAGGGTTGCAAAAAGAAAAGCCTTTGAGGCTTACCAGATTTGACAGAGAGAGCGCATTGAAAGTGATCAGCTTGATGATGTAATCAAGAGCCTATATACAGCCCTGATGAAGGTTTACACCGAAATGCATTGGCTAAATGTATATTGATGGCAAAAATGATCGCCTAACAGATCACATTCAGAATAAATTTAATTAGAAAAACAGGGATGTGAATAAAACATTCCTGGCCAAAACTGCACGGATCTAACTGATGCTTTGACTCTATGAGAAAGTTGGATATAAATATTTTGGAAACTTGCAGCCCTCTCTAGGGGCCAACTGAGAAGCGCCAGTTATAATAAGGCAAAGTTGCCTAGTTTCCCACTGAGAACAGAACCATGCAGAGCTGTGTTTTGCTTGGGAAGATCTCAGTTCCATTTGAGTTGCCCATTCATGTAACCATCCCTCTGATAAAGATAGTGGAACCCTATCACATCTCTCAATGGATTGAATAGAAGACAGACTGGCTTCTGATTGGCTGAGTGGGATACTGGTCAGGATGCTGTGGTATCCGCCCAATGTTAAAAACATGACCCAATCTAGTAGGTCTACGAGTGGGGTCAGAGAAATGCAGTTGGTGCTAACCTCTGGCTTTGAAACATTTGCTACTTCACAAAGTCAAAAGTCAACAGTGGCAAGCCCAGTCTTTAGATGGTGTGACGATCCTTCAGATGGCGTCCCTTCTCCCCATAGGGAACTCCTTTCCATGAGGCTAGGGAGGGTAGGCCGCTAACCAATACACTCAGGAGGATGTTATGGGGAGGGACTTCCCTCCTGAGGACAAGGACGTGCATCTAGGACATGGCCCCTTCATCTCCCAACCCCACAGGGTAAAAACAACACCCAACTGTTCCTTGCCTAAGGTAAAGTCTGAGATGGTCTGTTAATGTAATGTGGCAGAAGGTCTTACTATGATAGGTGCTCGGACAAAGAAGAAGCCACGAACGCTCCCTTCAAGCATGAAGAGTATTCAACCAGCTGTTGTCAATCAAACTGACGGTATCCAGTTACATTTTCGAAAACACATTTTCGAAATGCCATTTTGTCGAAGAAAAATTGCCGAAAAAAGAATTCCGAATGTTTTTCTTTTTTTGTTTCGTTTTTTTGTTTCGTTAGTAAAAAAAAGTGTCAATAAAAAAAACGGGGGTCGAGGGGGACCCCCCCATTTAAAAAATAAAATTAAAATAAAATTCGACATTTTTTTCCCCGGCATTTTGGTGTCGAAAAAATGGCATTTCGAAAATGTGCTGTTCGAAAATATCACAATAAACCCAAACTGACGTTATGCTGGGGCAGTCCCAGCTACTTAAGCTAAACAGTAAAGGGGGAGAAGGGGAGCAAAATCTGGTAAGGAGAAGTCGGCGAGCTAGGAGGCTGCCAGAAAGCCTGTAAATTGGAAACGGGGCATTCAAAGGCTGTATCAAAGCAGCAGTACATAGTGTCGAGAGTAAACTGAGGGACTCAAGGAAAGCATCTCATCCCTAGGCTGGGAGTCGACAACCTTCAGGCTGAGAGTCATTGTAGTGGTGGCGTGACCTGTGGTGGGTGGTCCGTGCGGTCCAAGAACTACGCTGCAACCCCAACACTAACCTACCGCAGAGCCCCGTAGGCGATTGCATGGAATGTACGAGGATCTGTAGTGGCTGCGTGGCCTGTAACGGGTGGATCATTTGGTCCAAAACATGCGCCCAGACCGCTATTAGTAAGGGAGCCATTCTCCTAGTCCAGTACTATTCCTGAAAACTGTTGTGAAACCTTAACTTGAGAGACTTTTACCCAAGAGAAGGGAGCCATTCTCCTGGGTTGGGATAAGAACTATTTTCCTCAGTTTAGTAATTTGAGGAAACGGGAACCAAAGAAATCCCAGTAAGCAGAGACCAGCAACCTTTGGAAGTTGTCTTAGACAGCATTGAGGCACATCCCTTCCCTAAGCGGCGATGGCCTCCAAACACCCACAGGGAACTTCAGAACCGGGGGAAGACAACTCACATTTAGGAGTTGGTCTGTTGTTTAAGTCAGTCTTCCTCTTTGCCTGTTATTGTGTCAACACTGGACCACCCGAAGGCTCAGCTCCTTTCTCCCTTCCCCTCTCTTTTCAACAAAAAGAGACAAAATCCTTAAACCCAGTTATGAAGGTACACTAAGAGAAGAAAACAAGGAAAGAGAAGACTGCAGCCCCCACATTTTCAAGGCAGCCAGAGAGTCTGTCAAAATATGACGACATCTATTTGCCTTATATTCAGAGGGAGCTAAGTTTAGCTGTTCGACTCTGTACTGGATTTGGACACAGGGGTTCCTTCTGCATCACCGCTTGGGGAAGGCAAGCTGCTCCTCACTAGAATCTCAATTGGACAAATCGGCCACAAATGAGTGGTCAGCCAAATGAACAATGCAAGGTTACTAGCAGAAGGATCGAGCTGTCTTTGGGGCACCTTGACCCTGAGAGATGTAGTATCCCTGGTCCTGGGGAGGCCTCAGATAAGGACTCCTTAAAGAAAAGGCTGGTCGGCCTGTCGCAAAAAAGCAACATGGTCAGGCATCTCACCAGCACTCTTAGTTTAGTTTAGTTTAGTTTATTATTTGTATAGCGCCGCCTGGCCCTAGGGCATCCAGGCGCTTGCGATGAATACAACAAGAATAATACAACAGAAATGTACAAACCGATTACATATTTACAAATTTACAGTCTTGGTGCATGCTAGTAAGGTAGGGCTAGGCAGTTTACGTTTCTTTGGATAGAAGCCAAATTTTGGTGTTGTCTAAATCTGTGAAAGGAAGGTTCTGATCTCAGCTCGAGTGGAAGTGAATTCCAAAGTTTGGAGGCAAGCACGGGGAAGCTGGAGCCACCTGCTTTTTGGAGCTTAAATCTTGGGATATTTAAGCAATGTGTTTGAGCTGATCTGGTAGGGCGCGCTGGGGTGTGGTGATTGAGATTGTCGGATAGGTATCTGGGTGCTTGGTTAGCTAGGCATTTGTGTGTGAGTGAGATGGTTTTATATTCAATTCTTTGTGGTATGGATAGCCAATGGCAGGTGCGTCTGGCGTCCGAAATGTGTTCATGTTTGGGTATGTTCAGGGCTGCTCGCAAGGCGTTGTTTTGTATGACTTGTAGTTTGTTGATGTTTTTCTGACTGGTTCCCAAGTATAACGCATTGCAGTAGTCAACTTTGGAAAGGACTAGCGCTCTGGCTAAGGTGATGCAGTTGGATGGTGAGAGGTAAGGTCTGCTGGCATTGATGAGTTTACAGGTGTAAGCAGTGGCTGATGATATGGAATTGATCTGTCTTGACAGTGTGAGGGAGGAGTCGAGGTAGATTCCTAGGGTTTTGACGCTGTTAGAGACGATGATGTTATTGCCGTCTATAGTGAATGCTTGATAGAGTTTGTCGAGTTTATTAAGTCTGGGTTGGGAACCTAGGAGAAGAAGTTCGGTTTTGTCGTCATTGAGGCATAGGCCATGCTTGGCCATCCATTCTTGGATAATGGAATAAATGTTGTTGAGAGCAGTGAGGTCGGTGGAGTAGTCGCCTGTTAAAGGGATCAGTATTTGGGTGTCATCTGCGTAGTTGGTGTAGATGACACCCAAGCGGTCCAATATGTCAAAGAGGGGTTTCGTGAACACATTATATAGAGTGGGGGAGACGCAGGAGCCCTGGGGGACACCGCAAGTGACTGGGGCTGGGATGGCAGAGGCTGTGGGTGCGTAGACTCTCGTGGATCTGTTGTTAAGGAAGGAATGGATCCATGCGTTGGCGTTATCTGAAAATTTGGCTGCTGAGGATAGATGTTTGCAGAGGATGTCGTGGTTGACCAGGTCGAAGGCGGCCGATAAGTCAAGAAGGAGAAGGATGGCTAGTTTACCATTGTCTTTAATGTTGTCCATCTGTATCTTAAGGTCAATCAGGGCGGTCTCAGTGCCGTGTTTGGGGCGGAATCCTGATTGTCTGAGTCCTAGTAAGTTATTTTTCTCAAGGTGGTTCTGTATCTGAAGATAGGCAGCTCTGTCGAGGATTTTTAGTAGGAAGGGTACGGTCGTAATGGGTCTGTAGTTGGTGGGGACATTAGGGTCAAGGGTGGGCTTCTTAAGTAAAGGAAGAACCCAGGAGTCCTTGAGGTTGTTGGGCACTATGTTGGAGGTGAAAGATGAGTTGATGAGGGAAGTGATGAAGGGAGCAAGTTGTTTGGCTGCATCTTTAATGACTGGGGCTGGGCAGGTATCGCCTTGGCATTTGGACGGTTTAAGAGAGTAGATTATTTCTTCAACCTCTTTGATGGTTATGGTGGAAAACTCAAAGAGGTTATTGTCATCATTTTGGGGGGTGGTGTGGGTGTGAGTAGAGGGGGTGATGTTATCAGTGAGGGTGAGGCTTTCTTTCTTTGTCAGGATTTTGGCTTGTAGTGTGGCAATTTTGCCTAGGAGTGCTTCCTGGATGCTCGTGCACCAGTGGATGTCTTTGTTACAAGTGTCTGGAGTGGGGGAGGGTGATTCGAGTTCTCTCAGGATATTGAATAGCTCTTTGGTATTAGATTTGGCGTTGCTGATTCTTTCATTGTACATGTTTTTTTTAGACTGGATGATGGCTGATTTATAGATGTTCGATGCCAGTGCGTAAGATGTCTTATTAATAGTGGATGGTGACTGTTTCCATGCTAATTCAGCTTGTCTTTTGGATTTGCGGAGTGTTTTTAGTTTGGGGGTGAACCAAGAATTGAGGTGTGCTCGTGGTCTGGCTTTCCGAAGCTTGAGTGGTGCTATGGTGTTTATGGCCTTAAGGATAGTTGTGTTGTATAACTCTACTAGTTCAGTAGGGTTGGTCATGGTGGGTGAGAAGTCGATGATGGGTTGGAGTAACGGGAGGAGTTTCTCTAGTGTGATATTTTTGTTGTTTCTTGTGAGTGTGGGTGGGGCATTGGAGGAAGGCCCTGGTGTTTGAGTGCCTTTGTTGATGGTGAAGGTAATAAGGTGGTGATCAGTCCAAGCGCATGGAGTGTTGGAAAGGATGGTAGTGTTGCAGTTGAGGTCAGCTATCCAGTCAAGGATGCGGCCTTTGTTGTGTGTGGGTTGTGTGATATGGTGGGTGAGTCCTAATTCTGAAATTGTGTTGGCGACAGTGTGAGCTTTGTCATCTTTCTCATCATTGAGACCTAGATTAAAGTCTCCTAGGATGAGTAGTCGAGAGTTAGGTTTGATATTGTCAGAGAGTAAAAGGGCTATGTCGTCATTAAAGGATAGTATAGGGCCTGGCGGTCTGTAAATGAGGTGGATGGTGATAGTGCTTGTGTGCGTTGTGTGTAGTTTGAGGGTGAGTAGTTCCGCTGATGGCAGTGATTGGTTTTGTATGTGTCTTATGTTGATGGAGCTTTTTGCAATAATGGCTACTCCACCACCTTTAGCTGTTTGTCTGTCTGAACGGTAGATGGTATAGTCATTGGGTATAGCAAGTGATAGAGAGGGGCCAGACGCTGGGTGGAGCCAGGTCTCTGTAATAGCTATGAAGTCGAGATCATTGAAGGAAATAATGTCGGCTATGTCTAGGGCATGGGCGACTACAGATCTCGCATTGATGAGTGCACCTTTGATGGTTTCGGTGGTGATGCGTGATTTTTTGATGTGGGTGCGGGGGGAGGGTGCGTTCAGGCCGTGTGATATCTGGTCTGACGGAAGTGTAGGGCGTGTGCAGGAAGGGGCAGATTTGGTTAAGGTTATATTTTGTTTGTTGCCTAGATTGAGGAAGGATACGGGTGTGTGTGTTCTGGATCTGAGTCGGGTGAGTCTCGATATGCCTGAGCAGGGATAGGATTTGCTGGTAGTGAGGTTCGTGATAGTGGATTGGCCGATGGGAGTAGTTTGTGATGCTTCTTGGGGGCTGGAGGTGTCTGCTGTGCGATGAGAGTCGATGGAGGAGGTAGGTTGGAAGGGGTTGATGTTGGGTAGGAAGGGGGTGGGGCAGGGTATGGGATAATGTCTGGGCAGGCTAGTCTGCTGAGGCCATTGGGGTGTAAGCGAAAGTGTGGCCCTGTACAAGGGGTGTCATGGGGGACCAGGCAGAATGGGAACATAATGAGGAAGGTCCAGGTTATCATATCTGAATTTAGAGGGAACTGGCGCACAAAATCATCAGAGAGAAGCTAGTACGCAATGTAAGTGCACAATGGTGCTGCAGTGAGGGTACTGACGCAGAGAATCAGAGAAATGCTAGTACACAGTGCTAATACACAGTTCTAATACACAGTGCTAATACACAGTGTACTCTAAGCGACCATGAGGCACTACACAATGTCACAGTGGTCTCTAAGCGACCATAAGGCACAACACTATGTCACAGTGGTCTCTAAGCGACCATAAGGCACTACACAATGTCACAGTGGTCTCTAAGCGACCATAAGGCACAACACAATGTCACAGTGGTCTCTAAGCGACCATAAGGCACAACACAATGTCACAGTGGTCTCTAAGCGACCTTAAGGCATAACACTATGTCACAGTGGTCTCTAAGCGACCCTAAGGCACAACACAATGTCACAGTGGTCTCTAAGCGACCATAAGGCACAACACAATGTCACAGTGGTCTCTAAGCGACCATAAGGCACAACACAATGTGAAAGTAGTTTGTGTTAGACCGTACTGCAAAAACAGGGTTCAGTGAAGGCTTGAAGCAGTTCAGGTTGCTGGCTGGAGCAGTGGAAAAAAGGTTGCTGTAAGGGGCAGTATGCTTGCCCCAGAGGAGATGGGCAGGGGATCTAGCCCTATGCTCGATGGCGTATACAGGCTAGAGATAGGCACCGTGTACAGTGCCTTCGAGGTGGGCCGGTTCGAAGCCTGCTGGCTTGTGGTAGGCTCCCAGTAGAGGAGAGGGGCCAATCACAATGTTTGCAGGGTTGCGGGGCCGGGTGGAGGGCTGAAGATGCGACGGTCAGCCATCTTTAAATGGTGTGGACCTAGGGGCCTCAATTGGTGGCTGGATGCACTCTGAGTGCAATAATGGGGCAGATCCTGGCTGGAGAAGGCCACACGCTTGAGCGGCGCGGATATTATTAAATAATCCGCCGCGTGTTGCCTTCAAGACGCACGCTCGTGCTGCGGCTAGGGACTCGTGACATACCTGGTGTCAGGCAGGGCTGGCTACTGCTCCAGCAGTAGATGGAAGGCGCTCCTGCTCATGGTGGCTCTGGAGTGGTAGGGGCAGAGATCCTGGTCCCTGGCTCCTTAGGCTCCGAACAGGCACCCAACAGGCCTTAGTGTGTCTTATTTGGATAAAGATATTACTATTCTCCCTCCCTCTGAGTAGGGCATTCGAAGAAGAAATGCATTTGAAACATCCCCCGGCAGGTAAATACTCCCTACTCAGCATTTATGCATATCACATTAAATATACTTAAATGTTTTGCAAATATGTCTTTCATAGCTCTGTTTTATTGGTCTGCATGCTTACAAACATCTGCTGTTTGTAATGTTTTGGTAATGTCTTTGTAAAATAAAATGGCATGCTTGGCAGAAGACACGTTTCTCGATCATTGCTTTGTGTAAGAAATGAAAAGCAAAACTTGTCTTGGGGGCAGGAGGGGACTGGCCTATAGGGAACTCTGGAGATTTCCCCGATAGGCCTCTGCACCCTAGGCCTCTTTTGTGTGGTAATCTATTTTATTTCCAAATGGCCTCATAGGAAAAGGCGTGGGCTTGCTGAAAACCTGTAATATGGGACCACTTTGAACAGTATTTCCAGGGCCTCTTTTGGTTCCCAGTCCACCCCTGCTTGGAGGGGTGGGGGTGGTCCCCCGATGATGCTTTTGCAGTGCAAATCTTGTGTAGCGAGTGATCTTGTGCTCTTCTTGCTAAGGTGTGCATCTGGTTTAATACACACACACACACTGTTGGCTTCATACTCCTTATTTCAGTATCCCTAATTTGCCCCACTGGGGAAGCCGGGATGGGCGTCAACCTACGCCCCAGTACATGTGGTAACCTCTGATTTGGGATGCATTCATGAAAATACAAAGGGGAACCATTGAAGCATCATGTCGATGATGGGGCTCTGCAGTCTTTGAAAAAGTCTGTCTTTCTCAATTTTTTCTAACAGGGCGCCCGGTTACACCAGTTCCATCAGTTGATGTATTTGAGGCTGGAACCAATTTAATAGGTGACCACAATTCCCTGCGGAGTGAAGGCAGCATCAGCCACACGGGTCAGTAAATTATGATTATCCTTCTCGCTTTCCATATCTGCAAATCTGTGTCTAGTTCAAATTGTTCTGCAGGCTGAGTAGTTGTTGGTATTTTCCTTAATCATGTTTTAGATTTCTCAGTAGAGTAATGCCTGTGATGAATTGCCATCTGGGAAGGTTGTGAAAGCCCTAACTTTTTTGATTTGTATTAAATAATACAATGATGCAGGTAATTCCATCTCTGAAAGGGAACTCTGCTAATCAGATTCCCCTTCCATAAGCTCCATGCCAAAGGCATATGGGCTTCATTGCGAGGTAGCCAGTAAGATGCTGGTAGTACCGGCGGCCTACCGGCAACCTCGGCTTACAGTTTCTGCCGCCAGATGTCCCGGTATTACTGGGATATGACAGGCGGCAGAGTAAGGGTAAATTCTCATTCCCATGTAGTCCTATAGGTCAGATAGCACAGCGAGCTAAGCGCTCGCCCCTGATATCTGTGTGCAGCGTGCTGTGCTCTGAGACCTATGGGTGTGTAGCGCTATATAAGAAATACATTATTATGATGATTATATTTATTATATAATAGATTATTATTATTATAATCTAGGTGCAACACAGTCCCACATGGGACGGGTTAGACTTAAGTTGGTCTGTTATATTTTTTCAACAGTATTGCAGCCTCTACGCTCGTTTGCTGCATTGGAGGACGGATTAGATTGACACATCTGACCACCCTGATGGGCCTTTGCCCTGAAGAAGACTGTCTTCCAGAATTAACAACTCACCCAATAGCCAAAACTTGAATTGGCAATTGTATATTGTATAATATGCCGAAGAATTACATTTGAAATTAATTTTGGTTTAAATTCATTAGTCTAACATAGATTTTACAGTTTTATGTACCACGTGTTACAAAGTAATGGCACACGGTATTGGATAGGTTGGTGCCTGGTGGTAACTCTGTTTACCACCTTTTTTAGTGTATATGTGTGAGTTTTAAATTTGTAGATGTTGTGATGGATTGTGGTTGCTGTTAATTTGTTTATGGTTTCACTGCAGATGGATGTCTCTTGATTTGGTTTTGTTTGGTCAGGTGGGTGTGTAGTAGGGGAGTTGAATTCTGTTTCCTTGATATATATTTGTAATTATCTCTATCTTTATTCCATAAAGTTTGTTTTGCGTGCCCTATGACTTGTAGTGTTCTGTGTAGATTTTGCAATTGTTTCATTTTGTGAATGTGTTTAAAATGTATGGTAAAATATGCATGACAGGTTCTTCTAAAGACCAGCGCTGCTCTCCACCATAGTCTCAATGCAGTTTGTGTGAGCCGCTGAACAAGAATCACTATGATGCCTCGTACTGTGGCCAAATGACTCTTGCAACTTAGAACAAGAAACGTTGCCGTGCCACTAACTTCCTCTCTGCCCACGCATACGAGGAATACCCACCTTAGAAGCCGTATGCAGCGCACACATTACCGCAGCTCCCATCTCAGACCACTCTTGCGCATTGCCCCTATGGAGCCTCCACCCTATCACAATGGCTCTATCAAAGCCAAGGCCATGCCTAACTACCTTGTACACGACCAGTTGCCTTCTAGAAATCCCACCACAAGGCCTGGCCCTGTGTATTCTTGCCTCCTCTGGCTGGTCACTACACGACTCGCAGCTTACTCTAAAAAGGCCCTGCTATGTGCAGCGGTCTGATCGGCCCCATCCGGTCACCTGCAAATTCCATTAAGTTGCTGCGTAGCCTCTCAGTACCACAGCTGAGCACCACAGTGCGTTCTCCCCCCACAAATCACTGTGATAATGACACTTTCCACCGGGAGATATCTTCTACCCTCTCGCCTCCTCCAAAGTTAGGCTTTGCCATCAACAATGCCCATCAAGCACCTTCTGCCCTTGTCCTTAACAACAGAGTACCAGCCACCAACACTAACTCCACCTCAACATTCTGAAATGCAGCATCACTGCATAAATAAATACACCTGCCTGCCCCACAGCCTTGACATCTAAACGTACCACTACTACCCCTGTCCCGATCAATGATATCCCCCTACTAAACTGTGCACTAGTTAATGCCAGATAAATTCAAGCACACCGCCTCGACATCCTCAACCTCATCACAAGGGATAACCTTGATGTGCTGCCCATTTCTGAAACTTGGCTCCACACTACCTCTGGCCGTTGTCTTTTCCATCGCCATTTCCCCTAACTACACCATCTATCACTGTGACAGACCAGATGCTAGAGGCGGGGCGTTGTTGCCCTGATAACAAGAGACACCCTCTCCATCGGACAAAACAGCTTTACTCAGCTGGAATATTGTAACATACTCACCTTCAAAATACCCATATCCTACACAGAGACTATTACTACGTGTGTCATTTATCATCCCGCAGAACCCCTGCACTCCTTCAAGGAGTATTTAATCCACCTTCTGAGCACCAGTATTAAACCCACTTCCAAAATTCTTCTTGGTGACCTCAAACGTGGTCTTAATGACTCAAATGTTGCCTCTGTGGCTAACGCCCTAGGCCTTAAACAGTGCATCACAGTACCACCCATCCAAAAAGGTCGTATCCTGGACTGGCTAACCATCCTGAACTGACGGATCTTTGTCCTGTCTAACCTCTGATGCCCTGTGACCGACCACCACAACATTACTTTCACCATTGCCATCAACAGCCCACCTGTCACTAGCACCATCCCGATGCCACCTACTATCGCTTGCATCTCACAGAAACTCACCAAAGCCTGCCTCCTGCCCTTGCTTGAAAGGTTACAACTGGCACACCTAGACAACCCTGACAGGCTCCCGCTGCATGCAGTTGACACCATTGCACTCCTTGCTTCTCGTAAATCTAAACCCACTACACACCTCAACTCCTGGTTCACGCCCGACCTCCTGGCACTCTGTGCGAAGAAACGAGAAGCAGAGGCTAAATGGAGAAAGTCCCTGTACGACCTACTCAAATCCACTTTCACCACTGCAGCCAAAACATACAAGACAGCCGTCCTACTAGTGAAATCGGCCAACTACAATACTAGAATCGCCAATGCAAAGTCAAACACCAGAGAGATTTATAACGTTCTTAGAGAACTTGAAGCGCCCTACGCCCCCACACACAACTTCTCCAAAGATGAGACCGGATGCACCAAGGCCCAAAATGCCCTCTTGGCAAAATCGCCTTGTTACACAAAAAGATCCTACAGAAGTATGCCACTACAAACCCTAACAGTCTTCCTCATCTCCCCCACCCCCACAGTATATCAAGACATCCAGCCGTTTTGCTTTAACATCATCTCAGAGAACAGTCACCTCACTGCTCAAAGGTCTGAGCCCATCCAGATGCAAAGGAGATGCTTGCCCTGTAATTATTAAGGACTGTGCAATATCCTTAGTCCCCTTCATCACCACCTTTACCAAATCCTCCTTATCCTCTTGCTTTGTCCCTACCAGCTTCAAGGAAGCCTGGGTACTCCCGTTTTTAAAGAAACCAACTCTGGACCCCGCTTCTCCCACAAACTACCAACCTATCACAACTGTCACCTTCCTCTTGAAGATCTTGGATCGAGCAGCTTATATCCAAATTCAGCATTACCTGGAATCCAACCACATACTAGGGATGCAGCAATCAGTGCTCCACCTGAGACAGGGTATGGAATCTGCCCTGCTTGACTTAAAGAACGAGTTAGACAAAATTAAAGACACAGGGGGAAGTCAGCCCTCCTACTACTTCTAGACCTCTCGGCTGAGTTTGACTTAGTGGACCATAAAGTACTCTCTCAGCACCTGACCTCGTCGGCCAATATCTCACCAGAGGCCTCCAGCTGGGTCCCCCCATTTTTGAAAGACAGAACAATCAAAGACTTCGATGACAATGCAAGCTTCTCCCGCTGCGCCTATCTACTGCGTCGTCCTCCAAGGTTTGAGCGTCTCCCCTACACTTTATAACATTTTCACTAAACAATTTCTTTACCCCTAGACTCAATGGATATCTCCTACACTAATTACCCAGACGATACACAGATTCTCCTCCCCCTCTCCTGCAACTACCACTAAGACTCAGAGATGCTAAATATCTATCAGACCATTCAAACCTGCACGGTCATCAACTTCCTCTGTCTTAACGATGACAAAACTGAGTTACTCATCACTGGCCTGCCCACTGTCATCAACAACCTTGGCCAGCAATACATCTCCTTCACCATCAACGATATTTGCATCATCGTCTCCCAGTCAGTAAAAACTTTGGGAGTCTACCTAGGTGCCTCCCTCTCTCTCACACGCCAAGTCAATGCTATTTCCTCCTCGGCAGCCCACACCCTCAAACTCATTAATGCCTGTAGGCCCTTACTGACGGCTGACAGCTGATTTAACATTCCCCATGCTGTAATAGGCGCATGACTTGACTACTCCAACGCCTTGTTTTCTGGTGCCACCAAGCAGAATATTCATTAATTGCAAGTGATTCAAAATAACGCTGTCCATTCGGCACTAAACATTCGTAAATGTGATCACCTCACCACTGCTAGAAGAAAAGCCCACTGGCTCCCTATACAAGAAGAATTATATTAAACCCGTTGTCTATATAATAAGGGTACCTGGTGAGCCTTGATCTTCCAGGAATATACTAAACACATCAAACGTACCAATGATCAAGGCTTTTTATGTCACACCCAAAAAATAAACTTTGTCAGTTTGGTATTAGAACTTTTATATTTGTTCCACAACATACATGTTTTATTTGTACCAAACAACACATTTTCTTTAAAAACAATTGATATATACACAGTCTTTGGCCCTTAATTGGGCCTTTATACAGATCTATATCCCATGTGATAGCTTAACATTTCAGTTTTAGACACAAAAAAAACAGCGATACACAGTTGAGGTCTATACAAAACAAAAACCTCTCCTCACAGTGCAGTTTATAGTAACCCAGATAAAGTCCAGGATACATTCAAGTGTATGTTTTTTGTAGGACCTGCCCTTAGTTTGCAGTGTCAATTGTTGCTGTCTTTAAATGTCGACACTATGGGCCTCATTACGAGCCCGGCAGTAGCCGTGCTGGAAAAACTGGCAGGCTGCCGCCGGACCAGTAATACCATTCCGCCTCTGTGATTGCCGGAATCACCGGGGCATACAACCCCAGTGATTTCGGTAATTCCGGAGTCAGAATTCTGTAAATCCCCATTCCATGGAGTCGGACTCCATGGGGATGGGGACCATGGAAACACCGGTTCCGTCTATGACAGAGCCGGTGTTTCCATGTCCGCCTGCAGGCGGTGGTGTTATTTCCACCAGGTCAGACCTGGCGGGAGTGACACCTCCCGCCTGCAGGACTCAGAATCAGTCGGTCTGGAAACAACGGTGGCGGCGGATTTACCGCCACCGTTGTTTCCGGACCGGCTGACTTGTAAGTGTGTTTCGGCCATCTCATGAACCAAGGATGTGGTGCCACAGATATGCGGCCTTCATCAAGAGTTCAATTTTAATACACAAGAATGTGTTTTGTGTTTTGTGTCTTTGCAGTAGTTGCCCAGCCTCAAGAGAGGGTGCTGATAGCCCTCAATTATATAATTGGTCCTGCCCTATCCAGACCGGTTTGGTCAGAAAGCCTCTCAGTGGCTGATATCAAATGTTCAAATTTCGGGGTCGAAACAGGGATACTTATCCCGTGGGTCCTCTTAGGAACGAACGGGCACTAACATGCTTGCTGCCACTTCTCTCCAAGAAGCACACCACGTAAAAGTCCCCCGCTGGAAATTAGGGTGTGACATAAAAAGCATTGATCATATGTATGTTTGATGTATTAAAAACGTTGCCAATGACCCATAGGTGCCTCTCCAAGACTGCCCCACCTTGTCTCGCTAAGAAATTCATGAGAGTCCTGTTTACAAGACCGACAAGAGCGGCCTATGCAAACAGGCTCATCCAGCCCGAATTCAGACTGTCAAGAGCAGATGGATCGAGTTTCCCAGTCATTGCAGCTAAGCTGTGGAACACATTATCCCCAACACTAAGAGCTGAACCATCATTCATGATCTTACGTAAACGATTGAAAACTTGGTTCTTCACGTAGTATATCTTGACTCCTTGCCATCAGACTTGCAACCTTGTCCCCGGAAACACTGTCCAGTAACGCTCTCACAAATTTCTGTTATTTTCTCTGCAAGCTGCGCCTTGATGCCCACAGGTTTAGTGTGCAATACAAATGCAAAAATAAATAAACATATCCCTATCACTGAATCATAAGCAGTGTCCAAGCCAGAGCCTGCACACCCTTTTTGTAATCAGGCAAACATGTTGTCCTCTATATGAAAGTATTACCTCATATGGCAACCAAAAACCACAACGGAAACATAAATATCTGCTGCCTTTTACTACCAGCAACATTAACCTTTTTGCACGTCATAATCCTGAACCAGGTCACCTTCTGGAGTCTTGGAGCTTGGCAGTCTTGGAATTACTATTCAGGAATTTGCCTTTGGTAGCATAAAGGGACTCTGCAGGTATTTTAAGCATGTATATCTGTGAGGATTGTCCAAGCATGCTCTCGAGCCCCTTACACACTTAACGCTACTAATCCATAATTCTTCCAAAACTGCCTTGGAAGCCCAATGCATATATTAACAGAAAACCTGTATTTCTGGCTGAATCTCTTTAGAAGATAGTCGAGTACAGTGGATATAGTGATTCTCATGTCATATATATTTTGGCGAATTAACAGTCCATTAAGGTCATAGCCTTCATTTTAGGTGGCATTTCCTCTTCTACCCAAGCGCATGTCAAGTAATGCTTTTGAGGAAAGGACTCAGTCATGTGAGTTTTCATGCCATGTATTTGTTTTTGGTAAGGGAGTCTTAATTGCCTGGTTAATATGGACCATTGTACCTACCTTTACTTTGTTACTGGAGAGATTTCTACCACTAACATGCTTTGCTGTAACTGGTCAATAACATAGTTGCCCTTCTAGCCTGTGTATCATTTCCCACTTTTGACCACATGGAAAGTGGCTGAAACCCTAACAATATCCTCATAAGATATGCTCCAAACAGTCTCAAGTATTGCCCCATTTTATGTGCACTATGCTCCCTTAAGATTGGGTTCAATAGCATTTATCGCTATGCCAACTTAAATAATGTCCACTTATGGTGTGCAGATTAAATGGAATATTGTCCTTTTTTGTGCCTAAGTTATGTTCCCATGAAGCACTTCACCTTTCAGTCCAGGATGCCATCAATTGGATGAACCAAGATGGCGCTGCTGCCACTGATATTAGATACAGGGGCCTTATTACAAGTGTGGCAGTCATTTGGCAGTAAATCTGCTGAATTTCGGCAAAACTCGTTTGCTGTTACCATCACTCTGTCCCGTAGGTTTACCACGGAATTGAGGGGTAGAAGGGTGGTGTAAATGCACATATTTAAAGTCCATAGGAGTCCATTGGGTATTTTTGCAGAATTGTTGTGTGAAAATGTTGTTGTGGTAATGCTGCCGCTTTTATTTTACCTTACTTTGGAGGATTTACCTCCAGCGTGATAAAGGGGGTAATTCTCATCTTCAATGTCAAACTCTGAATATGGTGGTGCGGTCAAATCAGTGTCCGTTCCGTTACCAACAAAAAAAAAGTAGCAGTTACGCATTTTTTTTACACCTTTCTACCTCATCTCCAAACTCATAATGAGGCCCTCTGTGTGGCCTGTATTTTGTTTTGTACGCACACACAGACAAAAACAGTGTTTTAAGTCCGTTTTTTAGGAGATTATAGCACCGCCTTTCCGTTCCACTTTGGAATGCAAGAACTAGGCAACACACATTTTTTGTATTTCTTGGTATGATGTCCTCCTGTTTCTCTGGCCACATCTGCCGACTGCTTCGTATCAGAGAAGTAACCTCCTATGCCACCGGCTTCTTGTTGCAACCCCTGGAGGTGGTACATCGATGACCCCCCAGAGAGTCCTCAGCTTTCTTCCAAATAGACCTGGGCGCAAGAGATGACTAGTAAGGGAAGGATAATTGTGAGGATAATTTTGTGGGGCTCACTTGTGGATCAGTGCTTGGAGCAGGAGCCCAGACTGAGCATACGCCTGGTGTGCAGACTCTGGTATGGACTCTGGACCGGATCTTTATGACCATCTCAAGGCAGACGAAGAAAATCTAGACCGCAAACTCTTGCACTCAGCACAGTGCCACTAAGGAAGCACTAACTTGCTGTCAGGAATTTGGAGAGACCAACTGACAGATCCTTCACCGTTACGCTGCTGCCAGATTGCCGCAAGCCGAACCAGGCGTGTTTTACTTTACACCATGGGAAACAGGCGATATTTTTTCTGATGTTTGTTAATCTGCTTAGAATCACATGCTGTGCATAGTCCGACATCCAGTGGTCACTGCGGAGTAATGCATCTTGTTTTTCGAAAATCGAAAAGGGGACACCAACATAGGGTGTCTGTAATAATATCCCTATAATGACATGTGGTGTACCCAAAATCCATCACTCGTCCAGGTCCCTCAGATTGTTTTTTCCCGCCCAGAATACTGGTTGCCTTAATGCGGAGCTCGTAAGAGACATTTCCATTTACCATTTACTTGACCCTTGGTCGATTTGTCAGTTATTATTAACTTATACCACCTCCAGCCCTCTTTCGACAGCCATCAGTTTCCCCACCGAGTCAAGATCTTCAACGGCGGTGGTTTAGACGGAGGTGTTCCTTTTGGCGCTGCCGAACACGTGGCCCGGCCTACACAGTAGGGGGAGTGGGGGTTGGTGTGGACATATCTGTTTCTTCTAGAATGCCTTTCCTTTTCTCCCCCCTTTCCTTTCGGGTCGTTATCACTGGTTACGTCCTTAGCTATGAAGAGGACTCCTTTTAGATTTTGCCACATTTTGAGGGCAAATTTACGTGGAAGGACAAGCATAAGTGGTGTAACCGCTGCTTACCCCTCGACCACAACGAGGCCGGGTGTGCGGACTGTAAGCTCCTTCGTCCAAAACCTTGAAGGAACGCAGGGTCAAAAGGTGGGCAGCCTACGGCATGTCGAAGGTTGATTCCTCACCCGTGGCCGCCGTCGCCGAGTGTGACGAGGGGGATAGTGATAACGCAACCTTGGTAACGGATGTTGTTGACCTTTCATTGGAGTGCTCCCGCTGCATCACGTCTGTCCCCAGCCCCGAATAGCTTGGCTGCGGCCCTACTTATGGGGATGTACACCCTGGCGACGCTGACGCACACCAAAAAAGCACTAAACACAAAACCCACGGCCATTCGGCGAGTAAATCGAAGAAGGCCTCAGCGCCGACGGAGACGCTGAATCAACCGGCTGCCTCTGCCGACCGTAAGGGTCGGCAGCACTCCCCGCATGCGAGCCTAGCGACTGGGCCGTCTACAACTAAGGGCGGTACCACCAAAACATCAGTCGAAACACCTCGGAAGAGGGCGTCTGTTGACGGTAAGGTTCCGGCTCCGCCGAAAACCGTTCACGACCAGCCCTCGACGGATAAGCTAGTCATGGAAAGCATAGCTAGAATAGTCTCCAAAGACTCGCAGAAACGGCTGGTGAAGGAGTCACCTAAGCCCGCTCAGAAAGTCAGGGAGACGCCAAAATCTACGGAGGGTAGGCCGGAACCTCCCCCCACGTCGAAGGGATGGCCCAGAGATACGTCCCCATTGTTGGGCCTATGAGAAGGTTTCTCAGAGAGCGACGGGGGTATATCCTCCACTCTATGGGAAAGATCTCGACGCCTAGAGACGGAGGAGCAAGCCTTTCCGCCCCTAGACCGTTCAGGGTCATCCCCAATGGACTAGGGAAAGATTTGAATCATGTATGGACAGGCTAGATAAGCTTGTGTCCACTTCTGAACACATTTCACCCAAAAGGCCAAGGGAGGTACTCCCTGAAGACCCTAGAGCCAAATTCCCAAGACTTTTTGACCCACTTGAGGAAGAAATAGATAGATATGACCTCGCTGACGAGGATCCACATTTTCAGGAAGAGGAAGAATTCCTAAATACTGTGGATTTACAAGACCCTGTAGGGGACTTTGAAGAAGACCCAGACATTAGTGAACCACAGCCCTGGCAGTCTCCAGGGGTGTCAACAGACCCGGATGTTTTAGATCTGCCCTCTCCTCAGACCACACCGGTCAGAGATCCTTCGCCAGTGGACGATGAACCCACATTTAATGCAATGCTACGCAAGGCGGCAGCACATTTTCAAATTGATACGGTGGAGACTACCCCAGAAGTGGACTTTGTTGAAAAGATAATCAAGGAAAAGCCACCTGCTAGCCAAGCCATACCCCTCCTCGCCTCAATCAAGAGACGCCTTGTTCCCTCTTTATCTACACCTGCATTAGTTAGAGGTGTCAATCCAAGAATCCAGAAGCTTTTTAGCCCCTCACCCTCTGATCCCTTGTAGATTAGGGGTCATTACATACCAGATTCCCTGGTAGTAACTACCACGAGGAAAATGGTGGGGGTTCCGCTATCTGCTAGCGAAGCATCTCCGGACAAGGAGGGGAAGAGAATTAC
This sequence comes from Ambystoma mexicanum, assembly GCF_040938575.1. NCBI lineage: Eukaryota > Metazoa > Chordata > Amphibia > Caudata > Ambystomatidae > Ambystoma > Ambystoma mexicanum. Next base: position 1,446,993,109 of record NC_090935.1, on the reverse strand, counting down.
ATCCTCGGCTGCTTTTGCCACGCGTATTGCCAACAATACAACTTTGTTGGCGAGTTACGCCGATGCCCAATGGGGAGTGTTACACGAAGGCCAACAAGAAGTCCCTAAGCCCTTGCGCACCCGCTTATTAGTCACTGTGACAGAAGGTGCTCAGGTAAACCAAAGCATCATCAAGAACACCTTAGATGCTGCAGAAATGGCTGGCTGTTCTCTAGTCCAGGGCATACTCCTTAAGCGACATGCTTGGCTCAGAAACTCAGGTTTCAAGCCAGAAACACAGACGTCCCTCATCAACAAGCCCCTTGAAGACACAAACTTGTTTGTTAAGGTGGTTGATGACACTCTAGAAACAGCTAAGAAGGAACACGAAACATTAAAAACCCTGGACCAAATCACAAGACCTCCTAATAAGCATGGTTATGGCAACAGGTGATTTTTTGTGGCCAACGACAAACTCAACAACAATACACCTCTGCCAGCAACTGGTCCTCCCCTCAGGGAACCAGTGGACAGTATACACAAAGAGGACAATGTCGTGGCAAGGGAAGAGGTCGGGCCCACTCCTAGAGGCTCCCCGGCTACCACTACCAAATGACCCGAAAGTTTGGGTCCCCTCCCATGCATCTCCGGTCGGGGCCGGTTAACATAATTTCTGCAAGCATGGGAGGGAATTACCACAGACGGTTGGGTACTGTCAACAATAGCCCACGGTTACTGTATCAAATTCAGTTGGTCGCCAACATTCAGACCCCCAAGGGGAAGACGTCTATCACCAGAACACCTCTCCATCCTTATTCAGGAAGTCCAACTGCTGCTGGAAAAAGGAGCCATAGAGGTTGTGCCTCTATCACAGGTAAAGGAGGGTATTTATTCAGTGTACTTCCTTGTACCAAAAAGGACCTAACCATGCGCCCTGTATTAGATCTGCGCCCAGCGAACAAATTTGTAAAACATCAAAAATTTTGTATGGTGACTTTGCAGGAAGTAATCCCCCTGCTCACACAGGGGGATTACAGGGCAACACTGGACATGAAAGATGCATACTTTCATATTTCAATGTTGCCAGCGCACAGGAAATACCTCAAGTTCATGATAGAGGGCAAACACTATCAGTTCAAAGTGTTACCCCTCGACATAGCCTCAGCGCCAAGGGTATTCACGAAGGTATTGGCAGTGGCAGCGGCACACCTGCGCAGGTTGTCCATTCCGGTCTATCCTTACCTCAACGACTGGCTCATAACAGGGGATTCTTACAAAACATGCTTCTCAAATACCCAAAAGACTGTGGACCTCTTGTTTCACCTGGGCTTCTGCATCAACGAAAACAAGTCCAGTCTAGACCCCCAGCCAAGTCAAGCAATTCCTAGGGGCTCTAATTCGAACAAAGGACGGCCTCAGCTTCCCCTCCAATGAGAGGGTCCAAAACATGCTGTTTCAGATCCCTTAATATGAAGCCGGTCGAGAGGTGACGGTACGCAAAGCCATGCGGTTGCTAGGAAGGATGGCGTCATGTATTTACTTGGTTCCTCACGTGCGCCTGCGCATGTGCCCTATGCAAGAGTGGCTCAACAGCCAGTGGTGTCAGGCCAGCGGACAATGGGACGATCTAGTGGTTGTCTCGCAAGCCTTGGTTCTCTCGCTGCTGTGGTGGTTGAGGGAAAACCTTGTGTTGGGGAAATCCTTCGCCACCCCCGCAGTGGACGCCACTCGAACCACAGACGCATCCCTCACAGGTTGGGGAGCTCACCTATCCGATCACACTGCACACGGAGTTTGGACTCCCAAGTGTGGCGTCCAAACACATAAACCTGCTGGAATTGTTGGCTTTCCAGACACACCTACAAGGAAAGACAGTGCTGATCCTCACAGACAGCACCACGGCCATGTACTACCTGAACAAGCAAGGGGGCACTCGCTCTCCAGGACTGTCCAAGCTGTCCCAGAACATCTGGAAGTGGGCTCTCAAACACAACATGTTCCTCTCAACATGTACCAGGGGAACTCAATCTTCTGGCAGACGGACTCAGCAGAGACTTACCTCTACCCGCATAGTACGAATGGCGATTACATGAAGACATTGTCTCCAACGTTTTCGCAAAATGGGGCTTCCCAGAGATCGACCTGTTCGCAACTCTGGAGAACACCCAATGCCAAGATTACGCCTCCAGGTACCCCCAGAACCGCTCCAGGGGGAATGGTCTCTGGATAACATGGTCAGGGAAATTTGTTTACGCTTTTCCCCCCCGACTCCCCTTCTCAACAAGATAGTGCACAAGATGCACCAGGAACTAGTTACCATGATACTGGTGGCCCCCATGTGGGCCCTCAAACCCTGGTTCGCTCATCTGATGGAGATGTCACTGTCTCCTCCAGTGAAACTACACTGCCCGTACAACATGTTGTCACAGGACAGGGGCCAAACTTTGCATCCATGCCCACAGACCCTGAACTTGGCAGCCTGGCTCCTGAAGTCATAGAATTTGGACCTTTCCAGCTCCCTCAGAGATGCATGGACATTTTCAGAGAGGCAAGGAAACCGAACACTCGTTACTGCTACTCTAGTAAGTGGAAACGGTTTGTCATCTGGTGTAACTCAAAGAGCATCAACGCCGTTGACTGCTCTCCCACACATATTGTTCTATACCTGACTCACTTGCTGGACTCAGGGTTATTCTTTAATTCTATTAAAGTTCACCTTGCTGCACTCTCCGCCTATACTACGTCTCAACATAAGGTGTCATGGTGGAAGGTTCCAGTTATTAAAGCCTTCATGGAAGGAGTGAAAAGAAATCACCCTCCTATATCTAACTCAGCTCCCGGATGGGACCTGAACATTGTTTTAACCAGGCTAATGGGCTCCCCCTTCGAGCCCATGCATAAAGCGACCCTTAAGGATCTCACTCTTAAGACTGCTTTCTTAATAGCTATCGCCTCCATTAGGAGAGTGAGTGAACTACAAGCACTCTCTATTTTAGATCCCTTTGTAACAGTTCACAAAGATAAGGTGGTTCTACGCACACACCCTAGGTTTGCACCGAAATTTATTTTGAAGTGTCATGTCAACCAGTCTATAGAACTACCAACGTTCTTTCAAAACCCATCAAACTTGGGAGAGAAGAGCCTACGTACACTTGATGTGCGCAGGGCGGTCATGTTTTATAAGGAAAGAACTAGACCACTAAGAAAGACTAATCAGTTCTTTGTATCAGTAGTGCCAGGAAGAGAAGGAGATGCAGTTTCCAAATCCACTATATCTAGATGGATTGTCCAGTGCATCAGTCTCTGTTACACTCTTGCTAAGAGAGAACTGCCCTTCAAGCCTAGAGCACATTCTACTTGAGGCACTGGGGCATCCATAGCATTCATTGCAAATGTTCCCCTGGGGTCCATTTGCAAGGCGGCAACCTGGAGTTCTGTACACATCTTTACAAAACACTTTTGTCTAGATGGCCATTCTAGATCTTATTCCCAGGTGGGACAAGCAGTACTAAGACATATTTTCTCTACTGTTCCTTCTCACAACCCACATCCAACTCCGGGTACTGCTCGCTAGTCTATGCACAGCATGTGATTCTAAGCAGATTAACAAACCTCAGAAGACATGCATTACTTACAACCATCAGAAATGCTTTTACGGTATCTGCTTAGATTCAAATGCGCCCACCCTTCCTCCCCGCTCGGATGGAAGGAATATAGATGTCTTATTACTTTCTCTCTTTTCTGTACTCACTCACGTTAGTCATAAGGCTCCCTCATGGCAGAAGAAAGATAAACAGAGGGACCTCAACGCGTGAGGGATTTTGGGTACACTACACGTCACTATAGGGATAGTATTACAGACACGCCTATGTCGACATCCCCTTTTCAACTTTCGAAAAACAAAATGCAATACTCTGCAGTGACCACTGGATGTCGGACTATGCACAGCATGTGAATCTAAGCAGATACAACCATCAGAAATGCTTTTACGGCAAGTAATGCATGTCATTCTCCTCCGCTGTAATGTATAATTGTTTATTACAAACATCTTTAGAAGGAGGTGGTCCTATTATGCTATAGAGCACATGGGAGAGGGCACCCACGAATCAAGAACCACTGTCAATCAATACCTTAAAATATAAAAGGAGGTGGAAATGTTCCGAATGCGTGGGAGATAGGGCAGCGTTCCTAGGGGAGAGCTGCGACCAGAGAAATAAGCTAGTGATAGAAGAGGCAGCGCTGTGACTAGGCAAGGAGGCAGGTAAAAAGCAAGAGTGGAAAGGGAAGCAGGAATGCAGCAGTTATCATAGCTTGAAAAAGAAAAACCCAGGCCTAGACTGCAGGAGAAGCCTGTTGTCCTGGGGAGAGGGACTGGTAAATTAGTAACCCCTATGACACCTTAAGTAAGGGCGAGTAAACGCTAGCTGAGAGCTGTAGCCCAGCTCCCAGTAGAAGAAGGAAGGTCAACAGATCAAATTAACTAAGACTTGCTAGTTCAGACCTAGGCTGAAATTCTATCCGGAAGTACCGAAGTAGTGGGGAGAATACCTACAAGAGTTGATCAGAAGTCCACCCCGCGGGCATGAGGGGTAACACTTGAGGTCTTGCCCAGGTGGCTTTGCTAGGCCATCACTTTTTCTGTAAGGTAAAATCGCACATCAGCAGATGACGCAAGCTTCTAGGATCCAAGCTGTACCCAGAGAGAGAGGGCCGTCCAACTGGAGGGACTAGCCAGCTCAAGTATTATAAAAAGATAAGGGCTCAGTCTAAGATCAGAAGTGTTTTGAGTAGGAGCTGCTTTGGAAAAGGCTGGATGAGAGAACAGTAGGTCAGAGTAGGAGCAGAGCCCAGGAGGCTGCAAGAGAGGTCCAGCAGGGGAGGAGACACTGGAGCCTCTGTGCTGGCGGAGAGACCCAGAAGATCAAACTGAGGAGCCAAGAGAGCTGGAGCTGCTGGTAAGGAATGAGTGAGTGGTGGCCAAAGAACATAAATGTGACCAGGGAGAGGGTGGCGCCCAAAGGGGTAAAGCAGAGGAGAGTGGGGAGAGTGTCCCCAAAGGGGTGAAGCATGTTACAGAAAGAAGGATCTAGCAAGTGGAGAAAGGTTTCCCCCAAAGAGTTGAAGAATTCAGTAGAGGGAAACATCTGGAGAAGGGTGACAACAATTATGCCCAAATGGCCAGAGAAATCAGAATACGAAAGTATTGCAGGGGGCAGGAAAATTGTAGAGGGAATAATGGAGGGGTGCGATATTGGTGTTAAGAGCTGAATGCAGATCAGTGATGGTGCAGAAGGAGAAATGGCAGGAAAGGGAAGGCTGAGAGCGGGTATAGAGCCTGATTGTAGAAGTTGGTGAGTGGAACTGGGGAATAAGGGCAGCTGAAGCCAATCCAGTGGAAGACTCGAGGAGAGGGACAGGAAAGCAGGAGCCCTAAGCGACATGATACAGTAGAACCAGCTTAATCATCTTGAGAGCTGGGACCCTAGGGAGAATAGTTGGTCACCCTTGCATCCTGCCAGGTTCACCTGGTCTACACCCCAGAGTCTGTCATCGGACATGTCCAAATCCCAAGGTCTTCATTACCTCGATTTGTGGAGGCTCAGGATTCCCTGGAGGGAGACTATTGTGGGAAGCGTATTTATTTATTTATTATTTATTTATTCGTATTTGTTAAGCGCACAGAATCAGCCCTGAGGCATCGTGGCGCTGGTTACAGAATAGCGCTGGTTACAGGAAAAGCGCGTCTTAGTTACAGCATAGAGGCATACAGGCATACAAGTTTGGGCAGTAGCAATATTTAGCAATGTGTGCCTGATTGGCTCTAGGTAGAGGAAATTTAGTTAAAGAGAGAGGTTTTGAGTTTTTTTCTAAACGCTGTGAAGGAGCCTTCTGCTCTTAGAGCGTGGGGGAGATTGTTCCAAAGTTTTGGTGCTATGTAGGGGAAACCCTGCCCTCCTGCTGTAATCTTGTTGATGCGTGGTACAGTGAGTTGGTTAGTGTAGCACAGTCTGGTAGGTCTGGATGAGGTTGGTCTGAGAATGGTGTCTGAGAGATATGATGGTGCAGTGTGGTGGATACATTTGTGGGTAGTAGTCAGTACCTTGAAGGTGATGCGTTCTTTGACAGGGAGCCAGTGAACTGATTGTCTTGCCAGTGAGATGTTTAAGGCTGCTCTTAGAGCGTTATTTTGGGTGACCTGAAGTTTGTTTAGGTTTTTTTCAGAGGTGCCGGCTAAGAGTGCATTGCAATAGTCAAGTTTAGCGCCTATGGTAGCTCTTGCTATTGAAAGGCAGTTTTCTTTGGAGAGGAATGGTTTGATGGCGTTGATGAGTTTAGTGCTTAGTGCAGATGCAGAGACAATGGCACTAACTTGTTTGTCCATGGACAGGGTTGAATCAATGTAGACCCCTAGCGTTTTCACAGAAGATAGGACTGGGATAGTGCAGTTGTCGATGTTGAAATTGGCATAGCAACTATCTAGCCTGGCCAGTGTGGATTTTTGGCCGAGGATAAGGATTTCAGTCTTATCCCCGTTAAGACATAGGCCGTTAGTGGCCATCCAGGCTTGAATGGTGGCGTATATGAGTTTTAGAGCTAGGGCATCTTTGTGGTATGAGCCTGTTAGAGGGAGGAGCACTTGGGTGTCGTCAGCGTAATTGGTGTAGGCAATCCCAAGTGCATTAAGTTTCTCGAATAGGGGCTTAGTGAATAAATTGTAAAGCGTAGGTGCTGTACAAGAGCCTTGAGGGACACCGCAGTGTATTATGGATGGTGTTGCGCTAGAAGTGTTTGAAAAGACTTTCATGGCCCTCCCTTCAAGAAATGATGTTATCCAGGAGGTGGCTTGGTCAGAGAATGTGCGGAGTGGGAGAGGTGTGAGGTGAGGGTCTTGTGGTCCACTAGGTCGAATGCCGCAGAGAGGTCGAGGAGAAGTAAAAGGGCGGGTTTACCTAAGTCCAATATCTTGGTTATTTGGTTTTTAAGGTCCAGCAGAGCAGTCTCTGTTCCATGACCTTTGCGGAAGCCTGACTGTCTGGTACCTAGGATGGAGTTAGATTCGAGGTATAGTTGGATTTGGCTGTGTGCCACTTTATCTAGAATCTTGAGAAGGAAGGGGACTGTTGTTATAGGTCTGTAGTTGTTAGGCACCGTGGGGTCGAGAGTGGGTTTTTTTAGAAGTGGGCGCACCCAAGCTTCTTTAAGACTGTCTGGGACAGAACAAGTCTTGAATGAGGCATTAATGAATGCGGTAATGATTGGGGCAAGTGGTTCAGCGCAGCCCTTGATTAACTTAGGGGGGCATGTATCGGCTTTGCAAGTCGATGGTTTCAAATGTTTCAGTATGTCCAGGACTTCTAGTTCTGAAACTTCTTTAAAGGCAAATTTGGGGATGTTAGTGGTTTTGCTAGGCGATTGGGAATCTAAGTGCCGACTCTGTTTCGGCAAGGTATTGTAGTGGTCACGGATTTTGTTTTGTAAGAGGTCTATTTTGTTGAGCATGGCGGCTTGGATACTGTTGCACCAGCCTTCATCCTTAATGGTCTCGTCAGAGGAAGTGGGAGGCACTGTGAGCTCTTTAAAGATAGAGAAGAGTTCTCTTGAGTGGCACTTTGAGTCTAATATTCGACGGTTGTATGATTCAGATTTGGCATTGAAGATGGCGGTTTTGTATTTTTTTGCGGTGTCTTTGAATAAGTCTTTGGTGGTGTCGCATGGGTTGGCCTGCCAGTTTTTAAGTGCTTGGCGCTTTTTGTTACGCAGAGCTTGGAGGTCCTCTGTGAACCATGCGTTTGAATGGAAAGATTTTTTTTCTTTTTTCTCTTCTAGAGGAGCAATGGAATTTATAGCATTGGTGAGCGTATCCTTGAGTATGTCTGCTAGGATGTTAGGATCTTGTGGGAAAGGAGGGGCGAGGCATGGGGTTTTGAGAAGGGGGCGTAGATTGTCTGCAGTTAATTTTTTGGAGCTTCTGGCTAAGGTGGCGGATTTATGTACTGGTGTTTTTTTGGTAGGTATCGTAGGGATAGAAATTGTATGCAGCTGTGATCTGTCCAAGGGAGGAATGTATTGGATGTGATAGAGGAGCTGCAGTTATGGTCGGCCAGCCAATCAAGAGTTCTGCCTTTGGTGTGGGTGGGTGACACGATTTTTTGTATGAAGTCTAGGTTGGAGAGGTCCTTGAGGAAGGAGGTTGCTGTTTTGTCCTTTGGGTCATTATAGCCTAGATTAAGATCACCTAGGAGTAAGGTTTTGGTGGATTTTTTTAGGTTTTCGCTGAGAATATGCGTGATTTGCCCTTGAAAATCGGCTGGGAGTCCTGGGGGCCGGTAGATGACATGAATGTTAATGGTGTTGTTGTGAGAGAGGGGTAGTTTGGCCGATAGTATGTCTGCATTCCCTTCCCAAGTGTGGGGTGTGGGTCTGATATGGTGGATGTCTTTATAGATTATGGCAACCCCTCCCCCTGATTTTGTAGGTCTGTCTTGTCTAAGGATGGAGTAGCCTACTGATACAGCTAGGGTAATGGCGGGGCCTGAAGCTTCATGTAGCCAAGTCTCTGTGATGGCTAGCAGATCTAAGTCGAGGCTGGAGATGAGCTCGTTGATTTCTAGGGCATGGGCGGTGAGCCATCGAGTGTTAAGTAATGCGCATTTGAGTGTTGGTGCTACCTGACTTCTGTTGGGAGGCCGCTGTTTCATTTGTTTTTTCTGCTTGAGGTTGGGTGGGGTGGGTGGTTTAGGGGTGGGTGTGAGGTTAGTACACGGTGTGAGGATGTGAGGAATCCTGGCCATAAGGTTGTGGGAGACGGATGTGCGAGAACCTAGTCTATAGTTTCTGTGTGATGTTGGGATGTGTTGCGATGAGAAGGACCTAGGTAGTGTGCGTGTCCTCAGTCTGCACAGTCTGGTGCAGCTATTAGGTGTAGAGGTGTGAGGATGCGCGGTGTTGGGACTAGAGTGAGAAGGTGTTGAATTTGTGTTGGACTGCATCATGATGCTGGGGCTAGGTAAGCACGAGTGTAGATAATGTCGTCCATATATTGCGGTGGCGAGGAGTGTGCCTATGAGTAGTAGAGTGCTAGTCTGGTGGTGCAGCCCTGGTAGCATGCTGGAGTGCTCTGTTGTGCACGTGGAGGGAGGCGAGACTGAGCAGCGGTGGTTCTAGTAGTGCGAGGCGCTAGTTGCCTAGAGGATGTCAGATGGTAGAAATGTGCAAAAAGCTTTCACTGTCTAGAAGTACGAAATGAGGCATTTTGAATCAAGAGTACAGGATTTTGGCATTGCAATGATACATGTGCAGAAATTACAGATTCGAGGAGTGACTTACAAAGTAGAATCATATAGTGATATAGGCAAATTTAAGAATTTACGCAATTCAGAGTCTGGGGCAGTGCAGAGCAGCCTTGGTGTGTGGTGTTCTACTCACGTAGCCTTTGAGTCCAGGGAGGGCCGACTCCGGGACTCCAGAGGCGAACAGGGGCAAACAGGAAGGGCCTTGCTCTCTGGGCCTTCCTCGATTGGGCCGGCTTCCGCCTGCCGGCGGGCTGGCAAACAGATGAACGAGACGCGTTGCTAGGCAACGCAGTAAACAATGGCGGCGGCCCTTTTGGGAGGCTCTTTCGGCGGCGTGGTGCAGGCAGTGGGCTTCGGGTGCCTGAGGGGATGCACTGCGCACTCGTGAGTGAGGCTCACCTAAGAGAAGCACAGGGAGTGCTTCACAGCGACTGCTCCAGCAGCGCTGTACAGAGGCATCAAAGGCTGGATCCTCCCGGTGCGAGGAGGGCTTTGAGGCATCCCTGATGATAGTAATGACTAGTGTGTCTAAACAAATAAGGCAAAAAGGAGGAAGAAAAGTAAAGAGGGGACCCTGTCACAATACGCTCCCTTTGCCCCCATTCCCACCATTTGGGGGCATGATTTGGAAATTGTTTCATATTGTACTTACCGTATGAACCCTACAACACAATGCTGTGCTCATTTGGGAGCTCAAAAGCCCTATTTCCAATTTCCCTTCCCTTTTGGATCCATTTCGAGTTTTTGGCAGCCAGTCAAAAGATTACACTTCTCAGGATTCTTTGCTCACTGCTTCATCTCCACCCTTGCAGAACAAGATTGGCTGGAGGATAAGGAACACCTGTGGCTGCAGGTGCTAGAAAGTAGCACACCTGAAGCATGTGATCATTAGCCTGCTTTAAAAACTTAGGTTTGCTTCAGTCCAATGCTGGTCATTGTTGCAGTGTTTCTGTTTGCGGCCGGTTCTTAAGCATAGTGTCTAGTTGTTATTTTCTTATTTCTTGTTCCCGGATTTTGAAATTAGTGTACTTTTCAGTATTTTCTGCTTCCCGGGTTCCCTTTCTGTCTTCCTGTGCTTTCCAGTGTTTTCGCTTGATTTGGGTTGTTTTACCGAAGTAAAACGATCACGGTGGAATTGACCATAGTCCAGTTTGCTGCAAATTGCTTTTTACTTTGGCCAAACAAACCAAATTTTGCCTCACCGCTGCCACTTCTCCTGCATCCCTTTGGCATCAGATCCATCCCTCTAACGTGGGTCGGATCCGGCACGGCAGGGTCCCTTTTTCTTTTTACTTTCTTTTTGTTTTCCAGGCCCCACACCCTCCAATGTTGAGGAAGCGGGGGACTCCCTTGCAACCCCCGAAGCCCAAGAATACTGAACATGGAGAGCGGGGGACACCCATGCAAACCCCACTCCACATGTTCGGTAATTTTGGCATCAATCGAATGCTACTAGCCGAAATTGGTCAAATTTACCATTTCATCGATTATTTTCGATCAAATTGGGTAATTCACTTTCCTTTTTCTGTGCAGCCCAGTTTGTCTGTGTTCTTTATTTCTTCGCCCTATTCTGCAGTGTAACTTTGATAATTTAAACAATGCTCATTTATAGATCTATAATTTTGTACCAAACTTGTTCCTTCCCTGGATGGGGGTTAGGGGTTGCACTTGTAATTCCATTTTCCCTGCCCCTGCTCCTTTATTTTCTCTTGGAGTTTGTTCCTGGTTTTCCACTGCACGTCTCTGTTTGTTCCCTGTTGATTGTTATGTGTAGTGTGCTTTTCGTTCCAGCTCATGTGCATTACTGTTTCCCTCACTATTCTGTAAACACTTTTCCTGCGTGCCCCTTGTCAGGATTCGTATGCAATTTATCCTCCCTTTGCTGTTGAAGCCTTTCTTGTTTCCTGTTTGATCAGCAGAGTTTGTGGGCTTCGCTGTCATTCCAGGTGGTGTTTGTCCCCTGAGTATTGTCTTTGTTACCTTAAAGGGTGGTAGCTCACAGATCCTGTCATTGCCTGTCCTGTATGTGGTTTTAGCTCTGACAGTGCCTGTAACAGCATTTCTGGGTAAGGAGCTTGCCACCGTTTTTGTTCTCAAGTGCTTACCCCACATCCCTTTTCATATATTTGTATTCGTACCACTCTCTACTTGCACATCCTGGGTTTTAGTGTTTCAATGTGTCTTCTTGTGCACATTTTCCTTGCCATATGCACCGCCTTTGTCCTTCATGACAATCCCCTTTGCACTGGTGCCCCTAAAATAGCAAGGCTTCTGGGATAAAGGCAAGCTCCAGACATCTGGAATCTGCAGAGACTTCATTTTTGTGAAGCCTTTCTGTTGTGGACTGTATCCACTTCCCAAGAGGGGTACTCAATATCCACCCAGGCCCTGAAAGACAACGTGAACTTTGAGCTTTCCCCAAACGTTAGAGACCACTAGTGTATTCTGACACTTTTTAGCTAAACTTTATACCTTCCACGTTTATTGTTTTGGCCCGCACTGTATAGGGACACAAACAACTAAGTTAAACTTTAGTTTTCAGTGTCTGGACTGTTGATTACAGTCTTCTCCATGACAGGGAGATAACAAACAGAACTCTTGAACATCGTAAATGCCCTCTCAATGCTATCAAATCGTTGGATGCAATTACATTTGGATCCTTACATCTGGTCAGTCAGTGGTCCCACAAGGGTAAGACGTTGGAAGTGAAGTGAAGCACTAAACCAAAAAAAGCATGCAATTGTACCTTGGTTTTTGGGAATAGAGGGTTTTCTGAATGTTTTCCACTTTTGCCTGTTGTGGTTGAACTGACCCCACCTTGCGACTTGAACGCCTAGGTATTTGACTTAGGGCAGCACACAGTACCATTTTTGATTGATTGGCCTTAAGCCCTGCCTTTATGAGACTTTGAGAAACCAGATACAGATGACTTGTGTTCGGCTCAGCGCAGATTGCACACCTCACATCGATCAGTGAATTGAAAGGGGCCCATTGGCATGACAAAGACTGTTTTTTCTCGATATTCCTGGTACAAGGGAATCTGCAAATACCCTTTTGTTGTGTCCAATCTTCTTGATCATCTTGTCAATTGTTGTCATGGGATAGGCACCAAAGCATAAGATTTCTTTTAGATTCTAGAAATCCATACAAATTTGACAATTTTCCATAACGGGACAGTGTTTACCAATTTCTCTGACCTGAAATGTACGCAATATGGATAGTAGGAGAGGATGGCCTTGTTGATCCTATATTGTTTCAGCTCTCCAGGTAGAGGAGTGTTCCCCCTTTAATGGGCCATTTCCTTAAATGGCCACATGTGCCCGTTTCATAACTTAGGACATTCACTAAATATCGTTCTCCAGGGTATCTTCCATACCACACATTAGCCCTTTATCCACTAGCTCAGGGAGGCACTCGGCCCCCTTTGTCATCCCATTGGATGTTCACAGAGTCAGACACGGGTCTCATGGTGGGATCTCGGTGATATGCAACCTCCATTGACAACTAGAACACAAAGCAATTTCATAAATATTAGACCCTTGATAAATGTGTTTTTAACACTTTGTAGTTATTCGGGAATTACTGTTTGCACTTTTTCAAATAATTACCTATAAGTAATTAAATGCAGGAGGAATTATGCACAGTCCACATTACATTCTCATGAACTATTGTCTCCAGACGAATTTGGTATGCATTTTATTGAATATTTTTTTTTCTTATTGCAAGCTATGTGGAGGTTTGCTGATGTTAAATACTTTTAAAAAACCTTTATTGTGCATTTGGTTAATTTAACAAAAACCTTAAGCACATTTCGTTAAATACATAATACACAAAACAAGAGATGTATATTACACATACAAGTAATCGATCACATACCAAGTAATCATAAAATAATTAATAAGTACTAATATACATCTGTGTAGGTAAAATAAATGGTTCATATTTAAGATTTGAGTTGAAACCCATAAGTCATTTCCGTGACAGTTACTTAACAAGATAGGACAATATTTGGTTAATCCGTTTCATCGAATCAATAGAGAAAGAAGGTAAACCTATTTATGAGCAATCCCTGCCATAGTCTTCAATGCCACCTGCAAAATATTATACGCTGCGCTGGCAATCACTAGTGAAGTGGTACCATGCACGGTGCTACAAAATTCATCTTTTTGGATGTCCGACATATGGGAAACATATCTCTGGTAACCCTTTTGATATTGCAAGTATAGATAAGGGCATTTTGTCAATACATGTCGCAGTGTCTCAATGTTAGTTCTACATATTCTACAGGTCCTCTCTGGATAAGGTACGTTCAGCCATCCATCATCAGTGTATTTGTACGTTTGCAGTATATTAAGACGCATGCAGCAAATAAACCTCCTCATATCATTAGCGCATATTATTGTTATATAGGTACAGGGTTTATTAGGGGAAAAAACATTGTCTACTATATTCATTATACCTCTTCTTTCCATCATTTATATGGGCAATGGAGATAGATATGTCCCAAATACATGTTTTTTCTTCAATTTAGTTCAGATGTTAGAATATATATCGTCTCTATTGCTGCGATAGAGCTAGTGTCTACGTTAAGGTCAATATTGAAGAAATGAGCGTTTGTCGTTTTCTTTAAAACGTCCAAAAAAGGATTAAGGGAGGGACTTTGATATATGCTAGATTGAACTGCAGAAAATGTTTTTCCATTCGTCAAGGGGAGTAATCAAAGAGAGATATAATTTGCTGTGTTTTATACACCAACTGGCCTGGAATTATTGGAGGCCCAGCTCACAGCACAAGGCCTCCATAGGAACAGCTTTTGGAAACCCCAGGATAGATCTTAGGATTTTCCCTTCCAATTTCTCGTGCCAGCCGATATATTGCTCTTAGAGCAGTTCCAATCCGTAGGTTATTCCATGAACTATGCTAGAGGTATAGCTGGCTAGTAGACATTCAACGTTCTCTCCTCGCCTCTTTGTCACAAAGGGCTTAATTACGGAGCATTTCCTCAGGACTTTAGTTGTTATGTAGTCCTCATACCGGGAAGAGGTTGGAACTGCGCAAATCAGGAAGCCTAGGCATATCTATATATGTATTTACTATTTCCAATGGTATGTTGTTTAATTTCCACACGTATAACTATTTTCCCCTGGTTTTCCCTCCCAGTATCATTATCTAGGTCTTGCTTATGTTAATAGCAAGTTTGTTCTCAATTGCATATGCTTGGAATGCATCTATAGATCGCTGCTGTCCAATTGGTGTGCAGTCTACAAGGACAGTATTGTCTGCATACATTATCAAAGGGACTGCCTCCACTCCTATCTGAGGGGGAGAGTTTCGGATTGTTTGCATCGTCTCGCTCAAAAACGGAGACATAAAGTCGGTATAGTAGGGGGGCCAGTACACACCCCTGTTTGTGTCTGATGTTAGTAATCCATTTGGATAAGACTCCACCCTCTTGATGTCAAATACACTTGATCTGTTCACACTGTGTTGGGCCTTGGCTCAGCCACTTCTTTTGAATTAACTGATCACTAACTAACTGAGCCAATGTGGCTTAAACTGTCTTTGCACCAATGGTGTTGCCCCTCAAAAGTACCTGATGGTTATTTTTAGTACGTTTTTTATTGTTCATTAGTTTAATCAATACTTACACATAGCAAATAAACAACATATAACATAGTTAAAAAGGAGGGTACAAGTTACATGTTATCATTCATTTCTCAAAATACCTTTACAAAAAATACAATTAATTATTTAAAAACATATGTCATCAAATGGCTCCCATGTTCATTTTCTGTAGAAAGATTATATAAATGATCCTTTTAAATTGGTCCGGTTTAGTCTATACAGGAGCTTACCAGTAATTGTCAGTGAGCCATTGTTGCCAGAAAAGCATCTTCCCCAATATTCAGCAGTATTTAGCCCATCTAAATAATACATAAGTAAAAAGTTGGGTCTGAATCTTAAAAACACAGTTCTCCAACAAGTATCATGAAACCTTTCCAGATAACTGGGAAAACAACCAATTTCTTTGATTCTGTAGCTAAACCAAGGAATCATTTATATTGATGAATTGATTCATTCATGTTACACCAGTCCCATTAAACAGTTTCTTTTTTACTGCTAAATGGTTTGAAACCAATTCCGCGGGAGTAAGATGTAATCTTTCTAAAATGCAATGATATTTATTCATGAAGCCCACAAGAACTCAGACTTCGATTGGCCTGCCAAAATTTGGAAATCACTAAACTCGGAATTAATTGTCAGGCCTATAAAATGCTTAACAAAAAAATAACAACTTCCATAAGTACCAAGCATACATGGACATAAGACCTAATGCATATCAAACAGTTACAATGGGCACACAGTTTGGTAGTGATGGAGCTTTCTGCCAAATCTTCCCTTCAATTGACCCAAAATCTATTGAGTCCGATAGGTGGGAGTTTTCCAAACAATACATGATTCACAGTAGAACTTTGGCTCTGTAATAATTAATCATGGGATTAGCGAGAATCTACCATACTTTCGATTAATATATTTCATGTACAGTCCAAACCTTTCAGCTTTATTTTTGAGTCTTCTAGCCATAGACATTTTAAAGGGTCTAGAAGACAAATGAAAAGCCAAATACTTAAGATTGTTTACTATCTCCAATTGTCTGTACCTAATTTCCAGGTGTATCCATATTTCAAATGGATTGGGTCGTCCCAAGTATTTCTCATCTTTGACACTTGTTGTCCAGCTTCAGCTGCTTCAGAAAAAGATATTCGGCAGAGGGCACTGTGCATCGATGGCGTTGAAGGTGATGTCATCGAAGGGCATATATAGCATGCGCAGCGCCCGTTGGTCTCAGTTCCGTTTAGGATAGTGCTAACCCCCTGCCTGAAACCTGTTTTAAATTTTGAGATTGAGATGGGTCATTGGTTTCTCTGGGGATGAAGGTGGGGGAGGTTTGGAAGCTTCTCTTTTGTACAGTAGGATGAAGCACTGCTTCTTTTTTGTTGTTGCTTTCCAATTCATTTCAACCTTAGCTCGTTTGTGTATGTATCCCTTTCTGGACAAAAAGCCATATTTACTAGTTCATGAAAACAATGTAGTATAACTGATAAAATGTAAGTAACCAGACCACATTGGCATAATTCATAATTTGTTTCACTTTTTTTTTTGGAACCAAACCATTCAGTGGACACCGCCATAGTTGCAATCAAAATAAAGGAAGAAGGAGAACCTTGTCCTGTTGACGATCAGGACTCCGAAATCGGAGAAAACTGCGGTACACCCACATGTAAGCAAATGCATTTATTGCAAAGCATAATATTGGAGAGTTGATGTGCTTCCAGAGTGTTGAGATACGGACAACATAGATAAAATAAAATCAGTAGATTTCAAAGCAAGATATGGGTTAACTGGTAGTCTTCAAAATGGGTGGAGCAAGCTACGAAGATTGTTGCTTCCGCTAAAATGAGAATTTATTTTCTTCTGAACTATGGCATGAATCCCATGATCAGAGGTTGGAGGTCGGCGTGTCATGTTGCATAGTAAAGCATTGGCCCTCCGAATGTTACAAGTGGTAGGTAATTATCAAGACGGTGGGTCATTGGTTAAATATGGTAGTATTCACTGTGTATCAAAGCACTATATTTTAGCGAGTGTTGTGAACAATTCACAAATATTTGGAAGGTCGCTGTACATTGAGGAAGGATGTATCTTTGGTGTATAGCATCTGGGGACACACTCTTGTTGTTATCGTTGCAGACCATAATATCTGTCTTTGGCCTCTGGTTTGGGACTATTTAAAGGCATCCGAAATTAACAATTATTTGGAGAATTTCGCAAAAAGTTCTTACACCAATTATCTTTTTCTTCTCCTTGGCCTACCCATCTTATAATTTTGTCTGTTGAACTTATTTTAACTGCAGAAAGAGCAAACACTTTCGGAAGGTGTCTTTTGTTTTAGCATACATTGGCTACAAACGTTCACTGCCTGCCAGATGGTGCAGGCAAGCTGCTATGCAAACAAATTCATTGGATGTTCTGGATACGACTTATGAGCTGAAGAAAGTGAACACGTTGATGGATTTATCATTGTTGCTCATTTAATAAAGTGTGTCATGAGGTTCCTTGAAAAGTATATTACCAGACTATATAACGATTATTAATACATTGATACTGTTGGCCTATGAATACTTTACTAAGTTTGTCCAGGTTGCAGAAGATCTTTGGCAAAATCCTTTTTCAGTCTGCAAGTTGTATTATGATTCATTTAGTTCTGTAGATATTATTTTTCCAACTGTTTTTTCCTATGGTGTCACATCTGTGATGAGCGTAAAGGACAGACACACTCTGAAAACATAAGGTTAAAGTGCTTTATTGGGGAACTTGTTCAGTGAGTGGGAAAAATAATAATGGGCAGTCATAAGGTGCAACTGAAATGTCACAATCAGTCCGGTCGCTGTCACTGACTGACAGTTCAGGGGTAAATTAAAAGTTCAAAATGGCCTTTCTCCAGCTTCTTGAGGTTCTGGGCTTCCCTTCCCAGGGATGTGATGACAGCCAAATTCTTTCTCAAAAGTCTGTGTCCAGAAACACGTTTTTAAAAGTTGCGCCCTGCCTGACCATTTTGATCGATGGATTGTGGGTTCACCACAGGTGTTTGGTGCCACCACAAGCAACATGATGCTCGGCCTGGGGACGGAATGGGGAGGATCTGTTTGCCTAACCCCAGCATGCCATGGGCGGCTGGCTGTGGCACGTTGTGGTTTAAATTTAAATGCTCCTATCCCATTTAAGGTAACCTAGGAGCAGCGGTTCCACAGAGCCAGCAGTGAGCCCACTCCGCTCTGATGCGGGTTCAGAAACCACTCCTAACTTTACCAAGAAAAAGTGTGGGACCTGAGTTAGGCCTGTAACAGGCAGCCAGTACTCACGCAATGCTTTCACAGCTCATACAGTTAAGAACTGATGGGCAAAGTGAGTTCAACCCGAGGGCAGAGCTACAGTGTGACAGCCAAAGGGAGGACATCCCCAAAGAAGTGTTTGCCAGTCCCAAGTCCTACCTAGGAATTGCAAGACGTCCTCTGGGGTGGCACCCACCAACTACTCCCTAAGGAGTTTGGAACTCCAAGATGGCAGATGTGGTTCTTGAAGCTCTGGTCTGGGAGACAGTGACGACCCTCCCGTTCCCAGAGATCTAGGACTCTCTAGTTCCCTATGCCAAGCCTGAACATTGGAGTTCCCTTATACCAGAGCGGGGAAGGAATGGCGAGTCAGGTTGTGGCAGGCAGAAAAAAGAAAGCCCAATGGAAAGTACGACCCAATCCAAAGTCTAGGGCTGTAGTTCATCCCCAGTGGTGGACCCTGACAGTAAATCCCTATCCCAGCTACCACACCTGGTTCCCCTTACACCAGAGAGAGTTTGGAAGGTGGGACCAACGCCCTACAAAATCTAAGGGCTCATTGTTAGGCAGAAACCTGTGCAGTTCCCTCTGGGATCACTGCAAAAGATTTAAGACTACAGGTGTTTGGCAGTAAACCCACTTTGTAGCAGTCTGTACCACAAAGATTCACTTGGTAGCTGTGGCTGAGCAGTCAGACTTCCCTCAAGAAGAGTTAAGCAGTATACAGAGTATTCACAATAGGTCAAGAGAACACAATAGAACAAGTAAACACTGACCAGGGCTTGGTGTAAAAGAGATATAATTATTTATTTAAGACCACATCTAGAAAAACACACAGGCACTAATAGTAAGCAATTCAAAAACACAGTCACTAAAAGATATACACTCCCTTAAAAGAATATTAGACAAGTCTTAAGTAAAGCCCCACTTATTTTCAGACAGAGGTGAGCGCTTAACTCTAATAATTTGTTTTTAAAAAGGGGGAGAAAAGCAGAGAATAACTTGAAACAGATCCCAACACTTTTTCACGAACACAACAAGAGAGGAAGGCAAAGTAACACTGTGAATTCAGAGTCAGTAGGCCGGATCCGCTTTAAGACGATCAAAACGAAATGTGTCCAAGGTCACAAGGTTGCAGTGCACAAAAAGTCTTGTAACGGTTCAAAAAGGAGTTGGACCAAAGAAAGGGACCAGTTAGAAGGTCAAGGCGGCCAGCCCAGTCCAGAAGGTTAAGGGGTTATTATTACCTTGTAGCAATCTTTAGAAAGGGAGGCCTGGCGGACACGGTACCTTAACATGGTGAGAATACTCTAGCGGGGGCTGTTGTTCCTGGCAGCGGATGCAAGTCGGTGCTTCGTTCGGGGGAAGAGAGGATCTCGTCGGGGAATAAGACAGGAGTCTGTTGCACTGCCAGGGAAGAAACCAGCCGTGGAGTTTCTCAGGTACAAGGAGCGGTCCGTTGATTCGCGGTTCAGTGGTGAGTTGCTATCCTTTCGCCGGGGTGCTTGGCACGGGCAGTTCGACCACAAACTGGTCTGGGGTGCGAAGAAAGAAGGTAAACTGGTTGTGCCCACCAGTCAGGGGAAGAAGCCTCTCCAGCCGGGAGATCGTCTCTGTCGTCGGGAAGTGGTGAGTCGGTTCCGCAGAGCTCCACCGGTGGTGTCGTTGTGGTAGGTCAGCTCAGCTTCTCCCTCGTCGGATTCTCAGGTCATGTGGCGACTTCTGAAGTTCCAGTCCCCAAAGCCCTGCTTTTATGCAGCATACCCCCATTCACTCAGCCTAGCTGTCAATCAAACATGCTAAGTGGTGAGCCGGCCGACTCACCACTTGGGCCAATTACACAAGAGTGCGACTTGAGTTACCAAGGTAACTCAGTCCAGGGTGCCTAAACCCCTCCTGTACCCAGACAGAGTGGCACCACGTTTGGAGGCTTCTGTGAAGAAGCCCGCCAAAAAGTGGAACAAAGGGCTCGACTTGGGTTGGAGTCACAGAAGAGAACACAAACGCCATTTTAGAATCAAGTCCTGGCAAAAAATACCAACCGGCGAATTAATATTAATTAAATAAACCGGCGGTATGTTCGAGGCTATGAGAATTAAATAATTAAAGTTGGTAGCCTCGAACAATGGGAAAATCCCATAGGGAAATATTCGCGGTCGAATATAAAAAGTGGTTTCCACTGCCACCAGCCAAAACTCGATCAGGGGGGATGGAGACGTGCCTCCTCGACTAACAGACCCCCGGGCAATCGAATTGCCCGACCAGTACGTCCACAATATGATGGTTTGTACTGGTTTCTGTTAATAATTTGGGACTAGTAAAGCCAATGGTGACTTTACATGCCCTGGGAGACAGTAGTCAGTCCCAGGGTATGGAGTCTATGGTGGGGTGTCACTATGATACCCCTGTGTTACTGCACGGAGGGTGCTGTGTAACACACATAGTAAAAACACATGAGACCCTATGGAGTAAAGGACCCCATAGCCCATAAAACACATTAACAGTCAAAGGAACACCATAAATCATGTCCAAGAGTGGGAGAAAAAAGAGTCTCACTCTTGGCAGGAGAAAAAAACAAACTCCAGAAATCCAGCAAAGCTGCTGGGGGACTCACTAGGTTAGGAAATTCAGCCTAAAGAGAGAATTCTCCCTAACACTCGCCCCCCACCTCCAGACTAAGGGACAGGAGGATTTAATCCACTCCTGGATGAATCTCATACCTCTAGTCGATGACATACATCCTAGAGAGACCATCAGCATTTTGGTGGTGACACCCTGACGTGTGCTCAATGGTGAAATCAAACCCTTGCAGGCAGAATGACCATCTCAATAGTTTTGGGTTTTCCCCTTTCATTTGCATTAACCATCTCAAGGGTTGGTGGTCAGTCTGAATGACAAAAGTAGAACCATACAAGTATGGCCTAAACTTCTTCAGAGCCCACACAATAGCAAAACACTCTCGTTCAATGGTTGCCCACCTTGTTTCAGGATCCTTCAGTTTTCTACTGATGAAGCAAATGGGGTGCTCCCAACTTTTCCCATCCAGTTGACTGAGGACTGCACCTATTCCTACATTTGAAGCATCTGTTTGCACAATGAAAGTTTGGTGATAGTCAGGAGCTCTGAGTACTGGGGCTTGGCAAAGAGCATTTTTCATGGTTTCAAAGGCCTGATTGCATTCCTCATTCCACCTACCCTTTTTAGGGAATTTAGGAGAGGAGATGACATTCAGTGGAGAAGCCATGGACCCATAGTTCTCAATGAAATTCCTGTAATACCCAGTGAGACCTAAGAAGGCTCTCGCCTGGGTTTGAGTAGTAGGTGTTGTCCAATTTTGCACAGCTTCAATCTTACTGGGCAAAGGCCTTATTTCTCCACCTCCTACCTCATGTCCAAGGTAGACCATTTTACTCTGTCCAATCTGGCATTTACTTGCCTTTATGGTCAGTTTGACCTTTCCAAGAGCCTGCAAAACATATCTCAGGTGGTCCACATGTTCTTCCCAGGAATTGCTGAACACTGCTATGTCATCCAAGTATGCCATGCAGAAGTCCTCCATCCCATGCAGAACCTGGTTTAACATCCTTTGAAACGTAGCAGGTGCATTTTTCAATCCAAAAGGCATGACCTTAAACTGGTATAAGCCAACTGGGGTAGAAAATGCAGTTTTCTCCTTGGCATGGTCTGTCAGGGCTATTTACCAATAGCCTGACGTCAAGTCAAATGTGCTGAGGAACTTGGCTGCACCAAGTCTATCCACCAACTCATCTGTCCTTGGCAAAGGGTGGGCATCAGTCTTAGTGACTGCCTTAAGAGCTCTGTAATCCACACAGAATCTAAGTTCTTTAGATCCTGCCTTTGGTACTAACACAACTGGGCTAGACCATGGACTAGTAGAGGGCTCTATTACCCCGAGATCAAGCATCTTGTTGACCTCACCTTTGATGTGGGTTCTTACATTTTCTGACATTCGATATCCTCTGCTTTTGACTGGCAGACAGTCACCAGTGAGTATGTCATGCTGCCCCCAAAGGGGTCAAGCCTGGTGAAAGTGAGAACAGAGAGGCAAACTGATTTAACATAGATGTGCACTCTTCCTGTTGCTCAGGTGTCAGATTTGAAGAGAGATTTACTCCTTCAATATTTTTTTCTAAAGGTAAGCCTCTGAGGAGATCAGGAAGAGCTTCACTCTCTTCTTCTTCCTCTGATGATGCTAGAAGCATAGCTCCTACATCAGGTCTGGAGACATACGCTTTTAGTCTGTTGGTGTGGAAGACTGTTGGAGCCTCCTTGGGGTTGCCCAAGTCCACCAGATAGTTAACCTCTCCAAGTTTACCCACAACTTTGAAGGGTCCCATCCATTTGTCTTGCAAGGCCCTCTGCCTTGTTGGAATCATAACGAGAACTAGCTGGTCCTGAGTAAACCCGACCATGTTAGCCTTTTGGTCATGCCAGTGCTTGACCAATGCTTGTCCAGCTTTCAAGTTATCACTTGCTTCTGCCATCATTTGTGACATTCTCCTCCGGAGACCTATCACATAGTCAGTCACTCTGACTGGCTTGGGGGAAGGAGAACTCTCCAACCCCTCCTTGATCAGGGCTAATGGACCTCTGACCGAATGACCATAAAGAAGTTCAAAGGCAGAATAACCTACTCCCTCCTGAGGGACTTCTCTATAAGCAAAGAGAAGGCATGGCAGTAGAAGGTCCCACTTTCTTTTAAGAGGGTCCTCTAAAGCACCTATCATGCTCTTCATGGTTCTATTGAACCTTTCAACCAACCGATTTGTCTGAGGGTGGTATGCGGTTGAGAACTTGTAAGTAACTCTGCAGGTTTTCCACATGGCTTTCATGTAGTGGGACATAACATTTGACCCCCTGTCAGAGATTACTTCCTTAGGAAACCCAACCCTGGTAAAAATACCAAGGAGGGCCTTAGCCACGGCCGGAGCTGTAACAGTCCTCATAAGAATTGCCTCAGGGTATCTAGTAGCATGGTCTACTACAACAAGTATAAACCTGTTGCCTGAGGAAGTTGGAGGATCAAGGGGACCAACAATGTCAATCCCTACTCTCTCAAATGGGACTCCCACTACAGGGAGAGGCACTAAAGGTGCCACATTCTTGGAGCCAACCTTACCAGAAGTCTGGCAGGTGTGGCAGCTCCTGCAGTATTTATCTACTTCAGCCCCCATCTTTGGCCAATAAAAGTAGAGTGAGAGCCTTTCCTTAGTCTTCTTGAAACTCAAGTGACCAGCCAAAGGAATCTCGTGGGCTAACTGCAAGAACTGGTGTCTGTTCTCTTAGGGTACTACAAGTCGTTTGTTGTCCCCAGGTGCAGACTCTGCTGGTTCACTGTAGAAGAGGCCATCTTCCCAGTGTAACCTATATTTCCCAGGCTCTTGCCCTTCAGCCTGAGCATCTGCCTGGTGGCGAAGACCTTCCAGAGTTGGACATTCTCTCTGTCCCTTACTGAAGTCTGCCCTGTTGGGTCCACCTTCTGCCAGTAAAGACTGCAGCTCAGGATGGTCAACAGGATCCAGATCTCCAATGAGTTCCTGGCCTTCCACTAGCTCTTCTTCAGAGTCTAGTTCAACCACACAGGGTTGTACCTCCCTCTCAGCCTCAGCTGGAGGGGGAGTTACTGGTGTAACTTTGGACAACCTAGGGGAAGTCCTTGTTGGCTGCACTGGAGTGCTGGCTGTGAGGTTCTTTTTAGAAGTTTTAGGTTTCCCTTTTTCTTCTAGTTTCTTAGAGACATCAGCTGACATCTCCAGTGGAGCAGGAGTGATCTCTTTCTTCATCATCTCCTTGGGAGTACCTCTCATGGTTCTCTCCCTTGTAGGTCTGGTGAGCTCCTGTAACCTTTTACTAGGAGGTCTGGGGGTATGTGACACTACCCCAAGAGTTTTCAAGTCATTACCCAGCAGAACCCTTCCTGGCACCTCACTTTGTATGCTGACAGGTATCTTCACAGTCATGTCATTACACTGGATGAGAACTGGTAATTGGGGAAGCATCTGCACAGGCCCTCCAGCTAACTTGGTGAGGCGTTTGGGTGCCTTAGCAACATCCTCAGCCTGAAAAAACGATGTGTCCACCACAGTTATGCTGGCCCCAGTGTCCCTAACGGCAGGAGTCTCCTGATCATTCACCTGGACACTGTCCTTATAATACTCTTTAGTATTATCTGGGATAGAATTATAGTTCTGTTGTTCCCACAAACCCAGAGACACTAAAGAAACACTGGCTGAAACTCCAATGGGTTCATCAGCCAGTAATAGAAAGTTTCCACTTGCCATTTGTACTTCCTCCTCTGGAGCGAAGGCTAAGGAGACAATCTGGACCCCTGAAGGTTTACCCTTACATCTGGGATCTCCTTTCATGTGGTCAGTAGAGCCACAAACAAAGCATTTACCAAATGCTTTCTGGAATGGTGGCTTGTTCTGACCTCCTTCTGGTTTGACACCAGGAGGTACACTAGCCTGATTTGGTTTCCCTTGTGGCTTACCCTTTTGGTGTTGTTTGGGGCCCTCTTTGGAATTGGAATTATTAGAATTCTGTTTGGAGTCCTTTTTTGGCTGTTTTCCCTCATCCTTTTTCTGAGTAGCCCCAGAATCCTTGTGAGTGGCCCTGTTGGCAACCCACAAGTCAGCAGCCTTAGCTAATTCGTTTGAATCAGCAAAGTGCTGTCTGAGCTCAGGAGAGCAGGCATCATAAATTCCAACATTACAAGATTCTTCATTCCTTCATAAGTGTTAACTCTGTAACCCTTAATCCATCCCTCTAAGTTTTTCAAACTTTCACTCACCCAGGTAGCCCAAGGGGTACCATCATGCTTTTTGAGGGTCCTAAAACTCTTAAGGTACTGGGAAGGGGTCTTCCCAAATCTAGCTATCAAAGCTAGTTTCACACATTCATAATCCTTCTTATCCACCTCCCCCAACTCCATTACCACATCAGTTGCAACAGGGGGAAGCCTAGAGAACAACCAGGGAAGTAACTCATTCCCTGTGATGTCCTGGAGCCCATGATTATACTCAAACATTTTTAACCAATCCAACACATCCAATCTAGGTTCATACATACCCACTATTCCCTTAGGCATCCGGGGTCATTTGGGACTGGAACTCCTAAAAGAACCAGAGGAGAGAGAAGCATTTTCCACAGACAACTTTTTCATTTCTTGTTCATGATTAAGCTCTATTCTCTGAGTCTTAACTCAGCTTGCTTCTGCTCAGCCTGGGCATTCATTCTTCTGAACTCTAGCTCTTGGTTTCTTTCAGATTGAGCAATAAAACGTTTGTACTCTAATTCAAGCTTCATTTTTTCAAGTTCAAAATAAGCAGGGTTACATGTAGGATCTGGTATAGGCCCAGTAGGTACAGTAGGTAAGGCAGACAGAGGCTCAGACTGACTAACTTCATTAGGTTCACTTTCCTCTTCTGACTCATTATCAAGACTTTGATTCAGATCAATACCTTCACTGTTTTCTACATTTGCTGGGGGGGTAGATTCCTCTGTACCACCCAGACTTTGGTTTTCTAACAATCTTTCTATAAGTTCCATTTTCTTGCCCTTCTCAGAGAGGTTCTTATGTCTACACAATACATTTAAGCAATCAGCAGTTTTGGCAGACAATGATTCTAGGGTAGAACTCTCCATAGCAGACATAGTTAGAAAATCAGCTTTTTAGTGCTAAACTCTGTGGTTAGTTGTCCTAAAGTGTTCAACAAGCACTCTAAAGTGTATACTCAATACAAATCCCACCGCTGTACACCAGTGTTGGGCAGAAACCTGTGCAGTTCCCTCTGGGAACACTGCAAAAGATTTAAGACTACAGGTGTTTGGCAGTAAACCCACTTGGTAGCAGTCTGTACCACACAGATTCACTTGGTAGCTGTGGCTGAGCAGTCAGACGAGTTAGGCAGTATACAGAGTATTCACAGTAGGTCAAGAGAACACAATAGAACAAGTTAACACTGACCAGGGCTTGGTGTAAAAGAGACATAATTATTTATTTAAAACCACACCTAGAAAAACACACAGGCACTAATAGTAAGCAATTCAAAAACACGGTCACTAAAAGATATACACTCCCTTAAAAGAATATTAGACAAGTCTTAAGTAAAGCCCCACTTATTTTCAGACAGCGGTGAGCGCTTAACGTAGATGGCACTCTAATAATTTGTTTTTAGAAAGGGTGAGAAAAGCAGAGAATAACTTGAAACAGATCCCAACACTTTTTCACGAACACAACAAGAGAGTCAGTAGGCCGATCCGCTTTAAGAGGATCAAAATGAAATGTGTCCAAGGTCACACGGTTGAAGTGCACAAAAAGTCTTGTAACGGTTCAAAAAGGAGTTGGACCAAAGAAAGGGACCAGTTAGAAGGTCAAGGCGGCCAGCCCAGTCCAGAAGGTTAAGGGGTTATTATTACCTTGTAGCAATCTTTAGAAAGGGAGGCCTGGCGGACACGGTACTTTAAAGTGGTGAGAATACTCCAGCGGGGTCAGTTGTTCCTGGCAGCGGATGCAAGTCGGTGCTTCGTCCGGGGGAAGAGAGGATCTCGTCGGGGAGGAAGACAGGAGTCCGTTGCACTGCCAGGGAAGAAACCAGCCGCAGAGTTTATCAGCGACAAGGAGCGGTCTGTTGATTCGCGGTTCAGTGGTGAGTGGCTATACGGCCGCCGGGGTGCTTGGCACGGGCAGTTCGACCACAAACTGGTCTGGGGTGCGAAGAAAGAAGGTAAACTGGTTGTGCCCACCAGTCAGGGGAAGAAGCCTCTCCAGCCGGGAGATCTTCTCTGTCGTCGGGAAGTGGTGAGTCGGTTCCGCAGGGCTCCACCGGTGGTGTCGTCGTGGTAGGTCGGCTCAGCTTCTCCCTCGTCGGATTCTCAGGTCCTGTGGCGACTTCTGAAATTCCAGTCCCCAAAGCCCTGCTTTTATGCAGCATGCCCCCATTCACTCAGCCTAGCTATCAATCAAACATGCTAAGTGGTGAGCCGGCCGGCTCACCACTTGGGCCAATCACACAAGAATGTGACTTGAGTTACCAAGGTAACTCAGTCCAGGGTGCCTAAACCCCCTCCCACACCCCCTGTGGTACCCAGACAGAGTGGCACCACTTTTGGAGGCTTCTGTGGAGAAGCCTGCCAAAAAGTGGAACAAAGGGCTCGACTTGGGTTGGAGTCACAGAAGAGAACACAAACGCCATTTTAGAATCGAGTCCTGGCAAAAAATACCAACCGCCCAATTAATATTAATTAAATAAACCGGCGGTATGTTCGAGGCTATGAGAATTAAATAATTAAAGTTGGTAGCCTCAAACAATGGCAAAATCCCATAGGGAAATATTTGCGGTCGAATATAAAAAGTAGTTTCCACTGCCACCAGCCAAAACTCGATCAGGGGGGACGGAGACGTGCCCCCTCGACTAACAGACCCCGGGGCAATTGAATTGCCCCGACCAGTACGTCCACAATATGATGGTTTGTACTGGTTTCTGTTAATAATTTGGGACTAGTAAAGCCAATGGTGACTTTACATACCTTGGGAGACAGTAGTCAGTCCCAGGGTATGGAGTCTATAGTGGGGTGTCACTATGACACCCCTGTGTTACTGCACGGAGGGTGCTGTGTAACACACATAGTAAAAACACATGAGACCCTATGGAGTAAAGGACCCCATAGCCCATAAAACACATTAACAGTCAAAGGAACACCATAAATCATGTCCAAGAGTGGGAGAAAAAGGGAGTCTCACTCTTGGCAGGAGAAAAAAACAAACTCCAGAAATCCAGCAAAGCTGCTGGGGGACTCACTAGGTTAGGAAATTCAGCCTAAAGAGAGAATCCTCCCTAACACTCAGTTATCAGTTGGTGTATGGGTTAGGAGGAAGGGCTTCCTGATGAAGTGAATAGAAGGACCTGGAGAAGGAGAAATAGTTGATGACAGGAGACTGGAGCAAGGCCCATGGAGCCTCAGGACAGGACACAGGACGCTGGAAGAGAGGCACAGAATGTTGGGATAAGGGAGGGTTGGGAGCCTGCATGGGAAGACTGCGGACCCTGGGGAAGGACAGACCCTAGTGGTGGGGAATTAAAAGATTCAGTGAACTGGGGGTAGCAAGTCTAAATGGCATGGGGAGAGAAGGGTCAAGAGGGATCGGAGAAGATTAACCCAAAGGGGTGGAAGGAAGAAGGTACCCAAAGGGATGAAGACGGTCTGAAGGAACAGTAGATGGCTAGTGAGAGAAAACTCTGATGTGAGGTAAATAGGAAAAGAATGGGGGATAGAGAAAGAGACAAGCAGTTGGTGGAAGATTTAAAAGTTGTTGGTTAAAACCCAGGAGGTAAAAGAGGAGGTGATAGAAAGAAGTGAAGGGGAAACGCTCTGTAACATTATGAAGGTGAAGAGTGAAGGAGGGGGGGTGGAAGAATAGAGGGGGGAGAGAGAGAGAGAGCGAGCGAGAGGGAGAGAGAGAGAGAGTGAGAGAGAGAGAGAGAGAGATATAGCTCTCGAGATCTCTCTGCTACTCTTAATCCCACTTTCAGGGCTCACCCATGGGCTGCTAGAGCTGATATCTCAGAATGAAAGCTCTAGTTGTTATGATTTTAGGGAACAGACCTAGTCCAAACTTAATGAGAATTGGAAGAACTGTTGTTTGAACCCTATTTATTTCCCCCTACAAACACATTATTTTGTCAAATTGTTCCTGTGCACTACCACACCATAGAAAATAACCATCCTGACAACTTTTAGTTTTTTCGAGAGCCTATCGATTGGGTAATTTGGCTGCCACTTATATACGTTTGTTAATGAAGCCTGCGTTAAGTGTATTACCAAGTCTGAAATGTTGGTTGCTCAGTGTGACAATGGCTAAGTCTCAGGGTTCCTCAATGCTTGGGATGTGCCTTCTCTGAAGTTCCCTGGACAGTCCTCCGCATTCCTTGCTCTCAGAGATGTCTGCACTTATTTTGTTCTCCTCTTCTGAGATTTGTTACTCTTGTGTCGTGCAGTGATAGATTCTTCAGACAATCCTTTCCCTGATCAGAATGGTCAAATATCATTGAAACGTTGAGTACCTTGGTCATACGCAAGAGCCTGGGTCAAGTTTGTTGCAACTCCCACAGTCCTGAATGACTGGAGAGGGTAAGAGGGCAAGAGGGTAAACAACTATACTTTGAACTTCATAGACAAGGGTGGCCCTGGGTGATTGTGCTAGCCTGAAAAGTAGTATTCTCTTGTCAGAAGTACATAGACAGACTCCAATTATTCTCCAATATAGATTCACACAAGTATCTTAATGTGCTCAGTAAACTGCAATTTTTATTTATGTGTACATCAAGGTCTAGTCTTTCAGCCGACACGTGTTTCGACAAAGCTGTCTTTATCAAGGCGAGGTTAGTCTTAAATTAAGGCCTGGATGCTGAGATTAGATATTCTTGTGGCTAATGGTGATCATTTTCATAGTTTGGGCGAGTCAAATATTAGTGACTTTGGCCACGGCTTTTCATGACGGATTCTAGGTCGCCCAGCATCCCATTAGGGGCATATATTGACATACAGCCACTGTGCACTTGCAATACTATTTAACTCTGTTGATTTATCTAACCATGCCGAAAAGCGCTAATATTTTACTATGGTGCTCTTTCTACCTTCCTCTCTTGCTTCTCTCATTCTCCTCGTGTGACAGGCCAAGGAGGTGGTACTGGTATCTTGTTTACCTTTTCCTGGACTCTTTTACCTCAGCACTCAGTCTTACTGCTCTTTTCCTCATTTCAGTACCACTTTTGTTCTTTTAAATCTCCTCATTCTTTAATTTTTCTTATTTTGTATCGTACTTCGGTACCTCTATCCCCTTTCTGTAATGAAATTCATGCATTATTAGCCACCTTCTACCCACCAAAACCACTTTTGTTCTTCTTGGTGATTTTAACCTTCATCTTTCTTCTATCCATAACTATTCTCTGTTTCTTTCATTAGTTTACTCATGTCATCTCTTTCAAATTGCTAATCCACCCTCTCATACCTCTGGTTCTTCTCTTGACTTAATGTATTCTTATTTTTCTTGTTTTTTCTCTGTTCAGTCTACTCTCCTTTATTTCTCTGATCATTTTCTTCTTTCTTACTTTCCCTTAGTCTCTTCTACAAATCCTCCTATGTTTTCAGCTACATTATTGCACCACAATCTTCGTTTATTTAATCCTTCCTCTTCTATTTCTTCACTCTTTTACACACTGCCTTCTGTTACTGATTTCTCTTCTCTTCTCTCTCGGTGGATGCTCCCGCTTCTTCTTTTTCTTCAGCTCTCTCAGATACTCTAGGCTGCTTTTTTCCTCCCCAACCTGTCTCTCCTACTCGCAAACCTCCTCAACCTGGTTGACTCCTTCTCTCCGTCGCCTACGTCGTAGTCACCATCGTATTGAGAGATGTTGGCACAAAATGAGACTCTCCCACATGATTTATCACTGTATGTGCACTCCATCTATGACAACTTACTTTTGCAGTCAAAACAGCAATACTACTCTGACATACTTGTAAAGTATTCAGCTCATCCACGCTGGCTCTTTTGTGAGTTTTCTCACCTTCTCACTCCTTTTGAATCTTCTCTTCTTTCCCCTACTGGTTTTGCTTCCTATTTTACTTCAAAAGTGTCAAACCTTTGCGAATCCTTTTCTTTTAGACTTTAAGGTCCCTGAGTAAGTCCAATTCATCCTCTGACTCTTTCTTCATTTACTCAGCCTATTGATACTGACACAGCAACATTCGTTGCCCAGGCTCATCTAATGCAGCACTCTCTGATCCTCTTCTTCCCTCTCTCATTCCTCAAATTGTTCCCCTTGTAAAATCTTACAATAATCTTCAATTCTTCCTTATCTTCTGCAGTTTTTCCTCTGGCTTTTGAACATGCAACTAACATTCCAGCCTCAAAGAAACTTAATCCTTCGATTCTATCAAATGTCCATATGGTTTCTCTCTTCTCCTTATATTTCCTAGATCCTTGAGAGAATTCTCTATGCTCAGGTTTCCTCATTTCTGAATCAACACTCTCTTGTTCGTCCTCTTCAGTCCAGCCAGCTTGCGCCCTTTTCATTTGACGGAAGCAGCCTTGCTCTCTGTCACTGATTCTCTCTTGTCTGCCCATTACAGTAAATAGTCATCCTTGCTTATCTTTCTTGATTTGTCTGTGGCATTTGACATGTGGATCACACTATTCTTTCCTCTAGGCTTTCTTTCTTAGGTCTGATTGGCTTTGTTCACAACTGGTTTCTCTCGTATCTCTCCGGTCGCTCCTATTCTATCACATGGTCTGGTCACTCTTCTGCTTCTTAACCACTTCGTTATGGAGTCCCTCAGGGCCCTGCTCTTGGGCCTCTTCTTTTCACTCTATATATTATTCCTATATCTGCCATTATTTCCATGTTTCATTTTTCGTACCATTTTGATGCAGACAACTCTCAAATATTGTTCTTATTTTCTTCGCTCAGAGTCCCTGCATAAGAATCTTTCAGAAAGTGTATATGTTATCGAATCCTGGATGACTACCAATTTCTTACACCTAAATGCTTCCAAAACAGAGATTCTGTTTTTTTCTTCTTCTCCTATTCCCCCGCCTGTCCCTCCACACTCTATTTTCTTTCCTCCATCATATCTTCCCCTCTCGGTCTCTGCCTGCAACAGTGGCATCATCTTCGATCCTGCTCTTTGATTCTTTCTTCATATTTGAATATACGTCGTCGTTTTCATTTATTTAATATTGGCAAAGCCCAGTCTTTCTTACTTTTAACGCCACCAAAATGCACGTTTCTAGTTTTATTATTTCCCATCCGGATTATTGTTCCTCTCTTCTACTTGGCTTACCCGTTTCTCACCTTGCCACTCTGTGGTCTCTTTTTAATTCCCCCTTTTGCCTTATCTGTCTGCTCTCTCTTAGTGAATCTATCACTGGTTAACCTCATTGGTTATCTTTTGACTCTCGCCTTAAATTCCGATTTCTATGTCTTGCGTTTAAATCGCTCTATGCCATGGCTCCTCCTTATTTGTCAACCTTGATTTCCTGGTACTAGCCTACTCGGTCTCTACGAACAGAATCTCAATTTTTGTTGTCTAGCTCTCGTTCACCTTTGTGCTCAGTCAGTCACATTCATTCTTTTTCTCTCCTAGCGCCTAAGCTTTCTTTTTCTATCCGTTCTATTGCTACCTTTTCTCCATTTCATGTCCATCTTAAATCTCACTTTCTTTCTATTAATTTGTGATATGTCTGCTTGTTTTTGTACTGTATACATTTTGTACATCGCTTAGGTTTAAGGCACTATACAAATGTAAATAAAATACAAAACAAATATCAAAAACAGAAGGATTGTCAACATTATCCATGGTTTCCTTAAAGGAAATCGCATAGTTAACCAGTCAAACTCATTTAAAGCTATTTATAGTGAAAAAAGTAATACCTGTCATAGCTGGAAAGAGTCTGCAGATCATCCAGTGAAAGAATATACAGAAAACAGCAGCTGTGTAATGAGGCTCCAGGGGTTATGGATTCAACAGGGGGGTGGGGCTGACATTCTAATAATAGAAGCGGGAATGGCAGGGACGTCTCTATGGGGGGCCCAGGCTCCCCATCCTGGTGGCCCTGGAGGGGGCCCCCAGATCCTGGAGAGTGTCATGACTTGTGTGAGAATAACACGTGCCAGCCTGCTTGCAGCAGGAGGCACGGGCAACCGCGCATGGCTGACTCCCCCTCCCCGGCCTTGATTTTAATTTAAAGTTCAATCCTAAGTTACTCAAAGGCCAAGACGTAGTAACTAAGCAACATAGTGCTCTCCTGTCTGTGCCCCCACGCCCACCGGTCCGGCTTTCTGATTTCGAGTTGACAACAACAAGAGTTTGCTGCCTTGGATCATAAATCATTGTTGCAGACCATGGCTGGGCCTGAGAGGGACCAGCAATAGCAATGCAACAGCCAATGAAAACGACCATTCTGTTGTTACTATGCAGTATTTGATACATTCTGTATAGTAACACAGAATGTGCAGTTTTTATTGGGTGCAGGGAAATGACATGGTGACTGTTGTTGTTGCCACAGGAGGCAGCGTGGCGCCATGTAGAGAATGTTATTTATAGAACGCTGGGGCACGCAAACCAATCTCCTTGTTTTCGTACGGGGCTTGGTTCACGTGACCCAGTGTACCGTTGGACCAGTTGAAGTGTAGAAGGGCACGGCGGGCCCCTTTCCATAATAAACTTACATGCCTTCAGCTCACCCTGCCTCCGTCTGAATTCTTACATTGGCGACGAGGACGAGGGGGCCCTCCACGGAACACAGACGGCCGCGGCGAGCGAGAAGGAAACTCGCTGTCGTTGTGAGAGGCCACCTGCAGCGCCACCCCAGCCCCTCCCTGCACACGGGCCTCGCCAGCGCGGAAGGCTGGAGGCCCAGGGCTGGGTGGAGCGGCAGCGCTGGTGAAGCTGCCGGACCAGCATCCGGGACCCTGCAGGGCCGTAAGAGCGGCAGTGCCCCCCAGGCAGCACACATTGAGGTGAGGAGGAGGGGAGGCAGGGGTGGATGCTGGCCAGCTGACGTTTCTGGAGCCCAAGAGAGATACGCCCTCAGCAAGAAGGGAAAAACAAGCCCAACTGGCCCCACAGAAAAAAAAAGAAAAGGGGGAAAAGGATTTGAAGCAAATGCTTTATGTTGTGTGAAACCTCCAGAGCACATGAATGTTGAGGCTGCTCACAGCTGGGAAGGGCACATAGAGACAGTGTTGCAGGCACACAGAGATAGTGTTGCAATTTTGTATTAGAAGGCTGTGGTGAAGGCAGAAAGAGACCGTTACAAAATACTTTTGAGGGACAAACAAGCAAGGTTGTCCGGCTAAGTGGAGGAAGTTACAACCCATATTCATCATGGCTGCAGCTAGCATGGCCCCACCCCCACCTTTCCTATCTGAGCAGGGAGCACCACCAATAAGGTGGGACAGGTGGAAGAAGATTTTTGATACCTACCTGATAGCAATTGGGGGTGACAAATTTGCTGCAGGAAGGAAAGAGGCGATTCTTCTACACAACCTAGGTACTGAGGGTCATAGTGTCTGTGATGGGTTGCCGCAGCCCCCACCAGAGGGGCAAGGTGATATGGATCAATACGTTATGGCTGAAAGAAAACTGGAAATCCACTTTGAGGCAAAGAAAAACACTACTTTTGAAAGGCACAAATTCTTCCAAAGCATTCAGGAACCACAGGAGCCAGTAGGAAATTTTGTGGCAGCGCTAAGATCCTTAAGTCACACATGTGAATTCGGAGTGCTGACCGACTCATTGATACGGGATCAAGTAGTGCGTTGCACGAGCAACATGAAAATACAAGAAAGGTTGTTAACCAAAGATGTGACTTTAGAAGTGGCAATTGAGATTGCAAGAGGAATGGAACAGACACACAAATACATGTCCACGATGAAAAGTGAGAAAACGGAAGGTGAAGTGGCAGCTGTGAGAGCATTTGAGAAAATGAATTTGAGCAGGGATGTCAAATGCTACAAATGTGGCAGCAATCGCCATATCTCTACGAGCACATTTTGTCCTGCAAAGAACATCTTCTGCTTGAAGTGCAAGAAAAAAGGACATGTCGCCAGAGTTTGTAGAGAATCAGAGCAAGTGCAGTGCATAGGGTCTAGTGCAAGAATCTCGGAGCAGGAAGAAAACGTAGATGTTGCCCAGCTGACTCAGACCAAACACGTTTTGGAAGTATCAGAACTATCCAGCAAGCGAAGTGCTCCGACCGATGTGTTCATGATGAACGGAAGAGTAGTGGCGTTAAAGGTGGATAGTTGCTCTCCATGGACGCTGATTTCAAGGAAAACATATGAAGTCTGTTTTCAAAGGAAGGTAGAAGATTTGAAGGAGCACGGCATAGAACCATATGCCTATGGGAATGTGAAGATAGACGTGTTAGGCAAGTTCCAAGCAATGATTAAGTATAAGGGCAGAAGTTGTGATTCGGATGCGTTTGTCACACGGGAAGGCTCATCTTTGTTAGGCTGGGAGGG
This sequence comes from Ambystoma mexicanum, assembly GCF_040938575.1. Classification (NCBI taxonomy): domain Eukaryota; kingdom Metazoa; phylum Chordata; class Amphibia; order Caudata; family Ambystomatidae; genus Ambystoma; species Ambystoma mexicanum. The sequence goes on along the minus strand of NC_090935.1, from coordinate 1,446,957,895 downwards.
ACATCGCAAGTTGGGAATCAGGATACAAGCAAGTGCAGAAGATCATGTTTCTGTAGCTGAGGTTGATGACAAATGGGAGGAGGAATTCCCGGCAGTTTTTAAAGGAGAATTGGGAATGGTGAGAGACTTTGAACATGAGATTCGCTTAAAAGCGGGAGCAGTTCCAAAGGTGCATAAGGTGAGGCTGATACCTCATAACCTAAGAGAGAGACTAAAGAATGAAATTGAGTCCTTATTACAGAAAGGAATTATTGAAGAAAGTGAGAGTTCAGAATGGTTATCACCAGTCGTCGTGGCAGCCAAGGCAAATGGTGATATAAGGCTTTGCGTTGATATGAGAGACATCAACAGGAACATTCTGGTGGACAGGCACCCTTTGCCGATAATAAGTGACAAGTTGTCAACTCTCGATAAGGCCCGAGTATTTTCTGTAATTGACCTATCTCAGGCTTATCACTAGATACCCTTAAAGGAAGAATGCCAGCATTTGACGGCGTTTATTACGGTTTTTGGAACTTTCAAGTATCGAAGGATGCCATTCGGACTTGCCTCGGCAGCGGCTGTATTTCAGAGAGTTATGGACAAAGTGATGGAGGGTGTGAGGAATGTTGTAGTGTTCCAACATGACATGCTTGTGTTTGCAAACACTAAAGGGATGGTCTAGTAAAAATTATTATTTAAAAAATAGATAGGCCACATAAAAAAAAATACTAGCATCCTCCGTTTTAAAACTTCCTATGTAAAATTTTGAGCTATTCAAGCTCAAAATTCGAAAAAGCAAGCACAAGGGCGCAGCCATTTTGTGAAATGGAGGCCCTCCTGTGCTGGCTTTTGCTTTTGCGGCACTAATGAAGGAAAAGCCAGCCAGCTGTAGTAAACAAAGTCTACCGCTGGGTGGCTTTCCCTTCATTAGTGCCGGGACTCGGAGGACGCGGACCGGAGACCAGAGCAGGAAAGCTGCAGCTGAATCTCAGTAAGTGCTATTTATTTTTTTTACAAAAAATAAGCACTAGCTGCGTTTTTTTTTCTAGGTTTTCTGGGCTGGAGGAGCCCGGAAAACTTAGAAATAAAACCGCAGCTTTAAAAACGTTGTATTTATGTTTGCAGTCGCTTTTGAAGCGACCGCAAACATAAATACAACGTTATTGTGTTGGAAAACGCTGCGTTTTTTCTTTCCAAGTTTCTCAGGCTCCTCCGGCTCGGAGGAGCCTGAGAAACTCGGAAAGAAAAACTGCAGCGTTTTCCAACACAACCGTGTTGTGTCTGCCTGAATCTGCTTTACCATTTGGGGCTCTCGGGCTCCCCATGGGGAGCCCGAGAGCCCCAAATGGAAAAGCAGATTCAGGCAGACACAACGCAGCATTGCGGAAAACAACCACGTTGTGTCTGCCTGAATCTGCTTTTCCATTTGGGGCTCTCGGGCTCCCCATGGGGAGCCCGAGAGCCCCAAATGGAAAAGCAGATTCAGGCAGACACAACGCAGCATTGCGGAAAACAACCGCGTTGTGTCTGCCTGAATCTGCTTTTCCATTTGGGGATCCCGAGAGCCCCAAATGGAAAAGCAGATTCAGGCAGACACAACGCGGCATTGCGGAAAACAACCGCGTTGTGTCTGCTTCAGCTGCAGCTTTCCTGCTCTGGTCTCCGGTCCGCGTCTTCCGAGTCCTGGCACTAATGAAGGGAAAGCCACCCAGCGGTAGACTTTGTTTACTACAGCTGGCTGGCTTTTCCTTCATTAGTGCCGCAAAAGCAAAAGCCAGCACAGGAGGGCCTCCATTTCACAAAATGGCTGCGCCCCTGTGCTTGCTTTTTCGAATTTTGAGCTTGGATAGCTCAAAATTTTACATAGGAAGTTTTAAAACGGAGGATGCTAGTATTTTTTTTTTTATGTGGCCTATTTTTTAAATACAATTTTTTACTAGACCATCCCTTAAGGCTGAACATGATGAAGTATTGAGGCAAGTGTTGGGAAGGTTGTCGGAAGCCGGAATGACTGTGAAAAGAGACAAGTGTAAAATTGCAGTGGGGAAGGTGGAGTATCTCGGACATGAGATTGATGAATTGGGTGTGAGACCAAAAAAATGTTTGGTAGAAGCTGTAGAAAAAGCCCCAGTACCGACGGATAAGGACCAAGTGAGGTATTCTTTAGGCCTTGCAGAATATTACCATTGTTTTGTGAAAGATTTTGCAACAGTGTCGGCCCCAATAAGAATGATACTAAAAAAGGGGTCGAGATTTGAGTGGACTCCAGAATGTGGGAAGGCATTTGAAGGTCTCAAAGAGGCAATCAGTAAAGCACCGTCTATTGGGAGGTTTAACCCCATGGATAAAACAATTCTGATTGTAGATGCTAATTTGAGGGGGTTGGGAGCCACTTTGGTACAATTGGATAAAGAGAATAAGGAGAGAGTTATTGCTTTTGCCTCAAGAGCGTTGAGGGGAGCGGAGTCCAAGTATTCAGTGATCGAGAGAGAGACCTTGGCCATGTTTTGGGCTGTGGTGCATTTTAAGTTTTCTTGTGGGGCAGGCGATTTGTGGTTCTCTCTGATCATAAGCCATTGGTACAGTTGTTTGAGAGTGGAAGGTGGGCTTTGGGTTCGCCAAGGATAAACAGGTGGGGTTTGGGTCTTCAAGGGTACAATTTTGACCTGAGTTATCTGCCTGGGAAGAAGAATTTGGTAGCAGATTGTCTTTCGAGGATGCCTTTAAAAGAAACTGAGATGGTGGAGGATGAGACAGTGGAAGAATCAGTGATAGCTGAGGTAAATGAGGTGGTGGCTCAAGAAAAGTGGTTACAGGGAGAGGATTCTGATGAGGAACTCAAGTTGATCAAAGAATGGACTGTGAAGGGTTGGCCCCACAAGAATAATTTGGATAAGAGTTTTAACATTTGGTGGGAAGTTAAGGAGGAGTTGAACATAAGTGATGGCAAATTGAGGAGAGGACAATGTGTGGTACCTCCAGTGGTGATCCGGCAGACTCTTTTGGAGTTGGTTCATGAGGGCCACCCAGGGGAAAGTGCGATGAAGAGTGTCAATTGAGTGACAAAACTAAAGTGACGAGGGAAACACTGCTGAGTTTTAACATGGTGCCGGAGCAGCCGTGGTCTAAGGTTGCTGTGGACATTATGGGACCCATTATGGGATTAGGAGATGGTTTGAAATTTCTGTTTGTGTTGGTCGATTTCCACACGAAATGAGTAGAATGGGAAGCAGTAAGAGAGGTCACAGCTAGAGAGTTCATTGTATTTTTAGAGAAAATTTTCCTAAGAGAGGGGGTGCCCACTGAACTTGTGTCAGATAATGGAGTACAGTTTGTCTTGGCGGCAATGAAAACATTTCTCAGCAGTTATAGCATTAGACATGTTAGAACTGCATTGTATCACCCAAGGGCCAATGGCCTAGTGGAGAGAGTAAACCGTTTTTTGAAGGAAGGTTTGCAATTAGCCATGAGGGTAAGGCAGCCATGGAAGCAGATGTTAGAGATAATGACATGGAATTATCTCACTACCCCGCATTCAGTGACTAAAGTGTCACCATTTGTTTCTCTTAAAGGAAGAGAACCAGGAACTAAATTGTGTCCAGGGTGGTTGGGAGTAGCAGGAGTAGTTCAAGTGGATAGAAAACAGATAATGAAATGTATCAGGGAGAGCCAGGAGAGGAACAAATTGTGTTTTGATGCCCGTGAGAAAGTGAAAGAGCGGGAGTGGAAAGTAGGAGAAATGATATACGTTAACAATCCCAGACTGGTGAACAAATGTTTGGACAGCAAGTTTGTGGGTCCAAAAAGGATTTCTGCAGTAAGGAAGAGTGTGGTTATATTAGAAGGAGGAGAGGTGTGGTCCAAAGGGAGGATTGCGAAAGCACATGGCGAGGATAGGAGAGTAGAGGAAAATGAGTCAAATAATGACAGCAAAAAGAAAAGAGATGAAGAGAGTGGAAGTGTTCAAGGTGGGAGTGAGAGTGCCCAAGGCAAAGGTGCTCAAGACAGTTCTGATAGAAGTGTTCATGAAGAAAGAGAAAATGTTGTTGATAGAGATGTTAATGACAGTTCCGGTAGTTATCAGAGATCCAGGTCAAAACCAGTGTGGATGAAAGACTATGCATCGTATTGAAAGAGTGTTGTTCATCCGTGCTTAAATTGGAAATTTGCTAGTGCTGACAAAGTTTACTTATATCACCTTTATATAAGTCTTAGAAGTCTGAAGGAGTTCAAATGTTTTAAATGCAATTTTTCTCCATTATAATATTTAAGTAGTATTGTAATGTTAGCTTTATATTTTAATGGGATATGTTTCTTGTTTTTGTTAAGGAGGGAGGTGTAGAGAATGTTATTTATAGAACGCTGGGGCACGCGAACCAATCTCCTTGTTTTCGTACGGGGCTTGGTTCGCGTGACCCAGTGTACCGTTGGACCAGTTGAAGTGTAGAAGGGCACGGCGGGCCCCTTTCCATAATAACTTACCTGCCTTCAGCTCACCCTGCCTCCGCCTGTATTCTTACACGCCACCTTCATTTCACGAGTTGAAGGTGTCTAGGCGTGGCGTCTGTCGACTGTCTTGTGACAGAGAGCCTGCCTGCTGCGTGCGTGCGCCCTAGTTGGGCCCTGCCAGTGTGCCACTGCCGCAGTGTCACTAGTGCCAGCAGTCCAGTGTGCACCGGCCACCCATCCCTGAGGCCATGACAGGAGACAGAGTCCCCGCGAACAGCCGTGCCGAGTGCCGACTCCAAATTAGGTAAGTGCCAGTGCCCTTACCCTGCTGCTTTAAATGCACATAGCCACCCTTCCACCCTGATCAGAATAGCTTGTGTGTGCCTGCCTCCAAACCCGTTGATCTGCAGATGCTTCAAAGAGGGAAGAGGGCTGCATTCTGGCTGCAGCTCGAGGGGCACTCCATCTCTCGCAACACTGCACATTGGATAGGTGTTTTTCTTAAACAGAAATGCTAAAAGTAAGCTCTCGGCTTCATAGGTGGGCCGTCCGCGCAGGGCCTTCCTCCCAGACAAGCAATGCATGAGATGGAATCCCAGTAACCAGTTGGACCCTGTGTTATTGTGTTCTCACAAATGCTTCCAAAAGTAGAAAGTAAAAGAGCCCACGGACTAATGCCTTGCTCCGACCAACCGCATAGCCCAGGCTCGGTCTGGCCTACAGGACAATGCCCGAAAAAAACATTCAAAATACTAGCGTGGGACAGTTTTTGGGTTAAAGTGGGACTCTTTTTTTTTTTTTTGGCCAATGTGGGCCAGTATGATAAGTTACTTCACCAGCGGCTGGTAGTTTTGCCCATTGTTCCTGAAAAAAAAGTTCTTTAAATTGCACAATTTGCAGCACACTTTATCAAAAAACTCCCCCTTGGGTAATATTCAGTTTGTCACGAAAGGAATGAATTGAAATTTGCAACGGTGGTGCACTTTTTCATTGGTGCCCAAGACCATTTGGTGATCCAGTCCACCCCTGACATTTGTTGTGTACACATTCGTTTGTTGTGGATTTTTAGATGTGTGTGTGTTTGGTATTCATGTGTATGTGTACACTAAGTATCTGTTTGTACATTAATTTTATACATTTCTATTAGTATATGTAGCTGTATATGTATATATGTGTATTGTACATGCATCCCACGACGGGTATGTGGATGTGAGTGTTATCTCTCTATACAGACCTCATGTGTGCATGGACATTAGCTGTGACTGTGTGTGTGTTTCTTGTTTATGTGTACATTAGTTAAACGTACATTATGTGTTCTTGCGCACGCTCTGAGGATTCAACTGCTAGTTTGTCCATGCGATGTGTATGCGCGCATTCTGCTGTGCACGCACTCGAGCATATTGTGTTTGGTTGCATACACATTAATTCTGTGGGTGTCCATTATCTCTGAACCGGTCAGTAACTATGTATGTGCACACCGTGGGTGCGTCTGTGCAATAGTCACGCACGTGCCGTACGGGTGTAGTTGCAAACTCGTGTGTATGCGTTAATTAGTTGCACTTGAACATGAATTGCGTCTGTGGGCATTGGTTGTGGGCACATGCTCTGTATGTTTGCATTTGGTGTGTGCCCGTGCATTAGTTGCGTGTTTGATGATCCTTCCCGCATTGGCCTCTCGCTTGACCAGCACCCACCACCTACCCACACTCTCTAGCTCTTTATCTTCTGGGCTGTGGATTGACTCCTCTAGTGCACACGTGTTGCGTGCATGAATAATCCTCCCGGATATTAGGCCGGCGGAGGCTGGGCAATGAAAGAGATTGCCCCCATCACCCTCCCTCCTGCTGCATTGAAGCGAGGCATGTAGGTTGGGTGGAGGCATCTGTACAAACAGATCTAGTGCATTTGAATAGGCAATTTACTTTCCCAAAGCCTACAGTGCATGGCAAAGTTTCCACCCTAGCAAATTAGCAAATGCGAAAGTGGTAGCACCTACAAAGATAAGCTACTCCAGCGAGGAATCTCCAGTCACCTTGGCAAGAAGTGAGGGCACAGGCACCACTTGGATGCTGTGGGGTGCAGCAGGTGTTGGTCCTGCTGTAGCATCAGTTGTCACAATAAGAGAGGACCTTATGTTTTAAATCTATTCATTGAATGTATCACCAAAAGATTCGGAGGTACCTGCTTATATAAAGAGCTTGTTTAGTTGCTGTACCATTCTGAGTAGAATTGTAGAGGACTTTGCACCTGTTATTTATTCTTACATACAAGATAGTTTTGACTAGGTGAATGGCCTAGTGGTCTTGTTTGCCTGCAATTTGTGTAAAATAGATTCTGTGCACTTTTATATTAATGATTCCATGCATTCTGCATATAAACGATTGTGCACACTTTGCTATATAAAAGGTACTGTGATCTTTGCTGGAAAGGATTATGTGCACAGTGCGCATGCAGCATCTTCTACACTTTGCATAAATGATTCTGTGCACTTCGCATTGAAAGGTTCTGCCGTGCACACTTGTGTAAATTATTCTGTGCACTATGTTTGTTCATTCTCTCACTTAAAGGTTTCTGCACTAAATTATTCTGTGCACATTGTGTTTACAGCTTTTGCAGACTTTCTGTAGATTATCCATCACAATCTATATATAACAGTCTGTTCTGTGCATGTAATGCTGTGTACATGGTATGCCCGCCCAAGCACTTGATATTTGTTCACAGAGAGTCGCCCGCCCCGTGATCCTTTGCATGGAGATTCGCGCATATTCTGTGCACTATGTTTGTTCATTCTCTCACTTAAAGGTTTCTGCACTAAATTATTCTGTGCACATTGTGTTTACAGCTTTTGCAGACTTTCTGTAGATTATCCATCACAATCTATATATAACAGTCTGTTCTGTGCATGTAATGCTGTGTACATGGTATGCCCGCCCAAGCACTTGATATTTGTTCACAGAGAGTCGCCCGCCCCGTGATCCTTTGCATGGAGATTCGCGCATTTTATGCCGCTGCCGTGTGTTGCTAGTTACTTGGTCCAGGGGCCCGGTCAAAAACACCTTTTCCACTGCACACGCATGGTTTGGGCCTCCCGTGTGGCGTCTTGTCACAGTGAATGGGGAAGGTGGTTCTGTAAGAGAGAAGGCCAAATTGCAGGGCCTGGAACTCCATTCCACAAAAACACTCCACAAAAACAAAGTCAAATGTCCTTAATATAGCATCTTCTTGGGGAAACAGATCACAGATGTATAATGTTTATATTTTATTAACAACTAGATAATCAATTTAAAGCTTAGAGGAGTATCTGTTGAATTGAGATATGTAATACCTTCAATTTTCACATTGGGAGGGGGCATGGGTGTCGTGTTGTGTGGGGTGACATGGGTTTGGAGGGGGCTGGGAGTGGGACATGGGTTTCCGGGGGCCACATGGGATTCGGGGGGGGGCCACATGGGTTATCGAGGGATGCGGCAGCCCAAGGCTGTCTGTGTTCGGTGCCCCCAAAACTGTTAAGATGGCCCTGGGGAATGGCATCCCCTTTCTTAAGTCTGCCTTCTATCAGAGGTTGGAAAGGGGGTAGTAATGTCGTTTTTATGGAGGCATATCCCTCCCTAAGTGAGGACTTGTTATGAGCAAGACAAATAAGAAGGTAGTCTATGAAGTTACTCACTGGGCCAGATACTTTTGGCCGAAAATCAGTTGCATCTGAATGTGTCCATTTACATTCGCTTTCTCCATCCCCCTTTTCACATTTGCATAAATAAAGGAGTGTGCGGACCTCAAACTCTCAAACGGCATGTGCCTTGAAAGATGTCACATTCCTATGCACCAGTTGGGAACAGGTGCAGGTGGGTGCACAACGCAAGGCTGGCTCATTTTTGACCCCGCCATGCATTTTTCTGTACTGTCACACTTGCGTTTAGAAATGCTTTTTTTTGTTAAAATTTCAGAATGACGGTTCCTTGCAGGACCTGTCATTGTTGAGCAAATGTGCTCCAAGACCAACATGGCTGCTCGGAGCCTCTAATACATTATTGTGGAGAGCGTGCTCCTGAGACTAATGTATGCAAGGGGACTGGCAAGTGAATCTTTTGCGCTGTCACACAGTCCCCAGTATATGCGCAAGTCCCATTTGTGACTAAGGTGACCTGTGCATTTCTTAAAGTGGTGCAAGGGAAAAAGCGCATAATGAGTCTTTGTTTTACTCGTGCCAGTTTTTCTGAATCTGGCCCACAATTTAATATTCCTTTTGCTTTTTTTTAGATCTTTTATTAAATTCCAGGTATGCTGTTTAAATTCACACATTTGTGGCTGTCAATATCTCCATTTTCCATGAGCTTGGTTGCTTTTCTTCTAAATTGCTCTAATATTTCCCTCCATCCTTCATAATACTCCACACGAATTTCAAGGAAGCCATCACAGTACATGTAAAATTAACAGGCGGGGGTCAAGTCTGAGATTCCTTCTTCAGTTAAAGAAATCATATGTTTGGAGTCTGAAATTAAATGTTTTTTCCAAAAGTACATTTTTTTAAACTGCATCCTGATTGCAAGCCTTGCCTACATCCGTGGCTACCAACCTACAGTCCCTAGGCCTTCCCTCACTCAGTCTGGCTTTCCAGGTGCCTCATGAAATCTAAGCATGTTCATTTTAACTTACAGCTCCTCCTATATGCCCTCCCTCCCATGCTACCCTAAATGTTGTACTGTTGCTTTCATATTTCGTTATTTATATGATCTGATTGTCAGAAAGGCACAGGTCAAGTCCTAAAAAAAAATAAGTAGGCGGATATATTAACATACCAATCAAATGTTGCGTCACCAGAAAGTAGCTTATCAAGGTGCCCTCTGAAAAATGTGGGTTGGACTCGATTGTTCAATTTGCTCTTTCCTGCTCTCCCGATAATCCTCTGTTTCATCACTTTGAAAAGGCATTGCTGTAAATTGGCACATGATAGCCTGAAATAAAATAGAAGCAAGATTTACATGCATTCTATAGGCTTCCTTGGGATCTCCTCTTAAATTATACAAAAAATGAGCCAAGATGTTGTTTCCAAGTGGCGGGCTTCAGAATGTTTTTACCAGGAAGCACTGGTCAGTTTGGAATAAAAGCAGTGTTTCAATGTTTTTTATAGTGGTTGTTGAGTTCAGGGCCATGGTACTTCTTGTTTACGTCACTAAAAAGGCCCTCGCATCTACAGAGTTACCCATTACGCGTTAATACAAAAGGCTCTACCAATTTCTATATTCATGATGGAAGAAAATGGAAGTTCTAGTTCGTTTGTCAATTGAATTTAGGAAATGACACTTCTTTTCCTCTGTTCTTATTTCCTGGTGAATATGAATTCCAGGAATTAAGGGATGTCCTCTTTCATAAATCATGGTGAATTAGCACACTCCAATGGCTTTATTCATGAATGGATTGTGGTTACGATAGCAGTGATTGGTGGTACTTATGTTTGGTGCCGCAATTCCAATACTTTAACCAGATTTTTCCTTTCGTAGGGCATAAGAATAGCACGCAACTTGTACCTTTGATTGTGAAAGAAGAGGGGCTGTTGTATCCCATGGAGCACCAGGACTTGGAGCCAAGTGGAAACGTTAATACACAATCAAGTGAGTGACCATGGCGTGTCTTATAAAACTTTCTGCAAATTGACATCCGAGGATGAATCTCAAACTCTAGCTTTTAAAGTGTTTCAAAGTGAAGTGGATCATATCAGAGGTATCGGGTAATATTATCCCCATAAATATTGTCGCCATACATATAATCACAGGGAAACGGCATAGGCGACATTATTTATGGGGATACTTTATGGGGTCAATGGAAGCAGGATTTACAGGGGGGGGGTCCCCTGCTCCCTTTAAAAAATATGGGGGTTTGCAGGGGTGTCCCGCACAGATTCCACTATGGAACCATATCAGAGAGTGTGGTGTTGAATGCTCTAAGAAATAGACATCACAGTGCCAGCAGTTATTGTTGGGGCTCCATTTAGCAGCGCCTTGTGCAATATAATCCATGAATGTGAGATTTGTAACATGCAATCCCTGTGAACTCTTTGCATTGCTCTGCTGCGCCCAAGACATCCTGGGTCATGTTTTATGATGACAATATACCAAGTCATACATTTTTAAGACGTGAAGGCCACTTCCAAATATGCGTTCCATGTCCCCTCCTTGGATGCTTTTGTTCAAGTAACTCAGTAAGCAATCTTGTCCTGAGCTTAATACAGCTGGACAGTTGATAATTGAGTGTTTCCTTTATACTGTTATAGGTTAATGTCATTCCTGTTCAGTCTTGAAGTGTGGGTAAGGGCACAAAGCATCATGAATTGTCTGAAAGCAATCCATACCACGCATTTGAATCTAACACACTGCTCATAGATAGTTACCCTCACTCCCTCTGTAATCTGGTAAATTAGCTAACATGGTATACATGTGTTTGTACATAAAAGATTATCTTGTGTTTTTGGCTCCAACCACATTTTCTGATTGGTGTTCTAGACAAAAAGTGGACCATACAATTTTGGGGATTCATGACAAGGATGAAACATTAGATCCACAAACCTAATGAAAATCAGTATATGGTTGTATGTATTACTTATTAATCCCATTCATACTGTACTTCCGAGGGTGCTGCCATTTTGAATGATTGATAATAGTACCAGCAGTACTATGTAAAAATCCAATTTTTCCAAAGATCGTTCACCTGAAACTTGTCAATTAAGAATTGTTTATAAAAAGGTCATCACATGCTCCTTTCTCCTTAAAACCTGGACTTCTAAATGGTCATGTAGAGAAAATGTTGTAAAATAGCAAAATAAGAAACACAATAAACTCCCAATGTATACTGGAAACACAAATGCAAGTTGTTTTGTTGGAAAAAGCTTGCTTTAGTTACACATTTTATTTTTTTAATGAGCATACTGGGGAAATATCCCTGTAAAACACTTCCCCTGAAACACCCCTTTCCTCCTCCTTTAAACAGCCGTCCTCTCAAAAACATGTTTTCTCCACCTTGTAAATACCCTCTACCCGTTCCACCTACCTGCCCTTCCTCCATTTGTGCTTACAACTGTTCACAAAAATTGATTCCTTTGTGGTGTAGTGTTTTACTGGTACAAAAAGTGAAAAAGGGCCATATTGCAATGCAACAGGAAGATGACATGTCTGACATAATAAATATACAAAAAGACTACTTGCAAATAGTAAGTCTGATATACTTGACTTCCTGCAATACTAAATATTGGTAAGGATGTTAAGCACAGACAGTGTTGCATCAAGCCAGTGTTCTGGATAGGTCGATCTTCTTGAAATTACTACTTGGTTACGCAAGCCTAGCTACAAAATTGTTTGACTGGATACCACTACTGCTATGGTCATAGTTAAGCTGAGGAAGGCATCTTGAGTGGGAAAGCCTATGGAGAACAACACAGTACATTCTGGCATCTTTTTTAGTCTTGAAACCCACAGAGACAAGCTTTATGCTGTGATGTATTTTTAGTTTTAACCATGCTTGGGGTATACTGTCTGAGCGTAATCCCCAGCCATGTAGTCATTCACATGGGCTCCTACTGTAATGCATTTGATTTATTCAAGCAATAAGTAGAATTTGCAATTGAATGCAGAAAATAATTTTGGTTTTGGATTTGTTGGCTGCACGCCAAACCTTATCTTTATTATGGCATTTGCAGGTAAGTCACGTAAGCCAAGTCACTGTGCCTCATTATGAGAATCGCTGAAAAAAACGCAGTCATTACCGGCATGGTGGTATTGGCGTGTAATGGCTGCACCGCCATGCCGCTAAAGGCCCCCCAATCCCCTGATAGCGCCATCACGGGACCCGATGATACCGCCTCCGCTCAGGAGCAACCCCTTAATAACGGACCCGGCAATACCATCATGGAAATACCGGGTTCGTAATACCGGACCCGGAAGTAACGCCATCGCGCCTGAACGGGAAATGCGCCGATGGCCATCTTAAAAAAACACAATCCATTGCAATCCTCGGCACACAGCAGTGCTACAGAGTGGAGAGCAGGGCCAATCAAACCATCATGTCAAAGGCAACTCGGAAGTCCACCCCCCCCCCGCTTGCGCAAGAAGCGCTTCTCTGACGAGGGGCTCAACATGCTGGCGGATATGCTGGCAGGTCATGCGGAAGAGGTGTTTGACAACAACTTGAAACGCGAAGCCCAACAACTGCGAAAAAAACAAATATGGGAGGAGGTGGCATGGAAGGTGACAGCGGTTGGCACCCCAGCCCCCCGCACGTTGAAAGACTGCAGAAAAGGGTGGGACGATCTACGTCTCTGGGTGCAAAACATACTATCAGCAAACCGCAGGGAGGCCATGGCTACAGGTGGCGGGGACCACTCACCCACTAAATTGATGCGATGGGAGGAGACGTGCAGCACCATGATCAACATGGAATCCATCGAGGGCATTGGAGAAATGGAGACAGGTGTGCCGACATCGAGAGATGGAGGTGAGTGTCCCCACAAACCCCAGAGAACCAAAGCCTGGCGTAGCACAGCAGATGTGAAAGTGAACCAAGGCAGTGCATGGGCCATCATACACACATATACAGATCCATGTGCAGATGGTGGCCCAAACCCTGGCACAATGAAATGCCTGCTACGTGACAATCCCATTACCAACAGACACCCAACACACAGGGATCATTCACATGTCACACATCACGCAAACCGCAATATAACGGTGTGCCACCTGGTAGACATCAGTACAGAATGGAGAGCCCACGGCGTATGCCAATATGCACCCCCCCTGAAAGTACCCTGTTACAAGAATGCAATGCATGAAACATGAAATACTGTACAGCACCAAATCATGCATCTTGCATGTAGCACCTTCACGGATGCCCTGCATCTTTTGTTCCCCCACAGACGCAGAAAGTGCAGGCCAGGACCCTGCCACAAGGACATCGACATCCTCAAAGGGATCGAGGGCCAGACAAGAAGGCACTGAGCCTTCCCCTTCGAGGGCAGCACCAATGTCCAGAGTGCAACCCAGGGCACCAGTACAGCCCAGGCCAGCAGAGGAGGATACTACACCAGCCGATGACACTTCCACTACAGAGTCGACACCAATTGCAGGCGCAGAGGGTGATGGTACGCAGTCTGCTGCCACCAGTTCCATCAGTGAATCAGCAGCCATAGCCCCGCTCAGCGACGTGGAGGTCCAAGCCGAGGAATTCCTGGACATGGACAACAACATTGTATGTCTCCATACCCCAAGCCCACCCCCCAGCATTCCACACAGGGCACTCCAGTATGCCCCATGCAGGTACATGCGGTTGTACTGGGGAGTCCGCATCTGTCCGCCACGTCAGAGGGCAGTCCAGCAATGGGCCACCCTGCCACAGCACCGTCCACCTCCACAGCCCCCACTGACATGGAGGCATGCCTGACGAGGGTTGAGGCCCACCAGGACTCTATGATAGAACTGGTCCACCAGTATGTGGCGGAAGGGGAAAAGACACGCCGTCAGATACGGGAGGCAAATGCGGCTTCCATAATGGCCATGACACCATTGTCATCCGAGACAGTTTAGCCGCGCTGACACAGGTCCTTGGCAGGATTCTAGCCCATATGCAGCAGCAACAACCTGCGCCGGCGGTCACACATCCATCCACCTCCACCCCATCAACCACACCTGCCAGCTCGACTCCCTCAAGCTCTGTGCACATGATGAGGCGCAGCGCATGCCACACGGTCATGCTGCCCCCAGACCCGAAGAAAGGCCGGAAATAGCCGGTCCACCTTGCATGTACTAACTGCCACCTTGGGATGATCATGATTGACACATTGTGTGTGGGATGACAATGGTGAGGGGGGTGGTAGTGTTGGTGGTGTTTTGGGGGTGTAGTTTGGGGGGTATGGAATGTTTGGGGCGTATGGGGTGTTGGGGGGAGGTATAGCGTGTTGGGGTTTTGGGGGGAGAGGGGAGGGCGTGTGAGAGGTGGAGGGATGAATCACAATATTGTTAATTTTTCTAATACACCCGTTGTGTTCAAAATCATATCATGACTGGACATTGTTCATTTCGTGTGTGTTTATTCAATTCATGACAGCGCACAGTGCCCATCTCCCCACACACCCTGTGTCTATGTCCACACGATCCCAGTGCCCAGTATAGTACTAACACATAACCATCAACATCCCTTTGGTTCAGAAGAAATTGTCAATCAGTGATTGGCGCACAGCATGGCCATCTTGTGCATCGCAAACTGCCAGGGGTGCTGCTTCTCCTCCATCATCATCCTCACCCGGTGCATGCAGGTCAATGTCAGGTGGCAGTGGTACGTTTCTCCGGATGCACATGTTGTGCAGCATGGCACAGACCATGGTGATCTTTCCCACCTTCTCAGGCCCGTAAAGGAGTGCTCCACCAGACCTGCTGAGGCAGTGGAACCATGCCTTCAACAGGCCAAAGGTCTGCTCAATCACAACACGGGTACCGGTATGAACCCGATTGTACTCCTCTTTGTGCCTGTTCTGCGGGTTCCGTACAGGGGTAAGTGGCCATGGCTTCAAGGGATAGCCACCATCACCTGTATGGGAGCACAATAGGGTATGTGTGAGTCATTATCTGACCTGACACCTTTAGGAATCACTGCCATGGCTGCAGCTATTTGGTGTTGACATGCACATGTCCCTGGATGTATGCACACAGGTTATTTTGATGCAATGTGTACTGTACTATGGTCTGATGGTGTGGATTGCGTTGTTCAGATGATGCAGGGTTTTCACTTGCATGCTGATGCAGATGTACTGTGGATGCGGAACAATGTCTTGCCACCCATATTTGCGGTGTATGGTACTCTGTACGTATTCCCACTAGCGGCATTGCCACAGGTGTAATCATGTTTTGTCATCCATCGCTTGACATACTCATGGTGGCCTGCTTGTGCGACTGGCATGTTGTCATTGCTGTGCAGCATTGGTCTTATGTATGGCATTGATGTGTCATGTTCAGGTTGGGATGTTCAGGGCAACAGTGTTTAGCTGTAAGTGCATTGTCCACTCACTGCCCAATCTCACCCAGGTGGAGTATACATCCCCCCCCCAATCTCACCCAGGTGGAGTATACACCCCCCAATCCCACCCAGGTGGAGTATGCACCCCCCCAATCTCACCCAGGTGGAGTATGCATCCCCCCCAATCTCACCCAGGTGGAGTATGCGCCCCCCCTTCTCGTTCCCCCACTGCACTGCACTGCCATGGCCCAATCGGGCAATTTACCGAGCAGCCAGGCACGTCGTCCAGCATGTCGCTCCATGTAGCGGGGTAGCGTGGAGTTACACAGCACCATGGCATCAAGTGTAGATCCGCGATATCGGGCGCAACAATGTGTGATTATCTTGCTGGAGTCACATACCATCTGCACATTGATGGAGTGGTATTGCTTGCGATTGTGGTACACCACCTCATTGGCATGAGGGACCACCAATTCTACATAGGTGCAGTCAAGGGCACTGACGCAATTGGGCATGCCTGCCAGTGCCTGGAATGCTACTTTAGTGTCAGCGAGCTCCTGGCCAGTCCTTGGTAGGGAAATGTGGATGCTTGCATGCTTCAGGAGGGCATCCAGCACTTTGGTCAGCATGTGTGAAAAGAGTGGTTGTGATATGCCATGCAGCTTGGCCCACTGTGTGCTGGTAGGTGGCTGTGGCCAGGAAGTGGAGCACAGACACCACCTTCAGTAAAGGAGGGATGGCAGTGCAGATTTCTATCAGGCTGACAATGTCGTCGTGTATCATGTCCACTATGGTGGTGATGGTGTCCCGGTCCAAACGGTACAGGGTGTGGATCTGCATGGGGGTTAGGTTGAATGGACTGGCTCTGATGCGAGGTATTGGTGACTGCCTACGTGGTACCACTGGCTGCACTGGTGGTACTTGCTGGGCCTGACTCACCCTCCTTCTCCTCCTGAGTCTCCTCTGTGCTGCCTCTTGCTGTTGTTGTTGTTGTTGTTGCTGGTGTAGCAGTGCAGGCATGTCCTCCAGCCCCATGATTGCTACAGCAAGTGGGATCATTTTGGTGTTGGAATGGGTGTGGTGTGTGGGTATGCTTCTTTTGTGCTGTGACAGACTCCATTGGCTCCACCTGTGGTGATTGTGTGCACCTGTGGCAGTTGGCTGCACTGCAGGTTCCTATTTACGGGTGGTCCGTGATGCCTGTAATACCGCCATCGTGCAGGCCCTCTTTATCGCCTTCGGGATGCCGCTAAGTGCATGCCCGCATGACTTGTGATGTCCTCCTGTTAGCGGTATCCCGGTATTCCCGCCGCGAAGGGGCACGTGTACGCGCGCATGCCAGTAAGAAGGGGCACAGTACGGGCGGGGGCGCCATTAATGGGTTGTCGGCTCGTAATGGCCCGGACCGGTAATCGATGCCGGTAATACCATTCCGCCTTCCTTTTTTCATTACCTCCATGCTCGTAATGAGGCCCACTGACTGTATTCCCATCTTTCTGGTAAGTATTCGAAGTGCCTTGGTTATAGTAAGTAAAACTGAAATAGCAATAATTGAAAGAACTACAGCACTTCCTGCGAAGCCTGTAGTTGACGTGTGATATGACAGCAGCTTGTATAACTAGGTTAAATGTTTCGGCAATCAGCATTGTCCTTGCTCTCAACACAAACAAGCTTTTAACTTCTCTGAAAAGATGCTGAGCGCTGATACTGGGCCAGTGAGCTGAACAGCTTATTCGGCTGATGGTCTAATCAGCTTTTTGCTTCTGTTAGATATTATGCTAATAATTGGAGTTGACAGCTTATGCTTGGAGAAGTATAAACGGGAAGACTTCAGAAGGCATGGCAGGAGAGTACCTGTGACGAAGTTGGCAGACGAAGACAGGAGGCAGACGGAAGGCTGAAAGGACTATCCAGAGGGAGAAGAACTGGGGACAGTATCTTCTATGAAGAAGGGAGGGGGCCAAGTCCCTCAGTTTTTCTTGCCTACCGTTTGAAACCACTAAATTAGATTTGTGGCTTTTCTGAGGCATTTGAGTCCCCAGGGGACTCTGGCAATTGGCCTTTGAGCATAACTATTATTTTTTGATTGAGCTGTATGAGGAATATCTTTACATTACGACCCAAGATAAAACAGCTCACCACCTAAACTACTATAATCTAGGCTAGCATGTCTATTGTGCTTAGCAGATGCATTAGGAGTGCCTCCCTACTACACTAAAACTATTTATGAGGGTAGCCTGTCTATTGCATCTGGAGGATTTATGAGGGTAGTCTGTCTATTGCACTTGCAAGACTTATGAGGGTAGCCTGTTTATTGCACTTAAAAGATGAATTAGGCTAGCCTGTCTATGGCGCTTGAAGATGAACTAGGATAACTTGTCTTTTGCGCTTAGTAGATATATTAAGGATAACCTTGGTATTGCACCTAGAAGTATGTTCCCATACCTTGGACTTCGGTCCCCCAAGAGGGTTCCCACCACAAGCGCGCTGAGACCATAATAATGGGATAAAGGCGCTATATCAATGACAAACTACTACTACCACCCATCAGCAGATCTTATTCTTAATTGGCTGATGCTGGCACCATGGTCGATCCCAATTGACATTGACTCTTTTTGAAGCATTTGTCCTATTTTCCTGGTTTATGATAAAAAGACCATGGTGGTTTGATATGTGGCATTTGATATTTTTTGGCATTTATTTTGGATTACCGCTCCAGGCATCCAGTCTTCTCCAGCCCACATCTCCCTACCTTCTACAGATAGTGAGTATGATTGAGGTATTAAAACGGCACATGCTTCTATGAAGATTGCCTAGCAAGATTTGATGAGGTTGCCTAGAAGATTCCTAGTGAGGCAGGTAGTTGTTTTTAAGGTGGCTAGGATATCTCTGAGAAGTTAGTTTTGGTCTTGAGTAGACGTAGAGACAATGACAATGATTGCTGCTTATTCATTAATTACATTTTGCATTTTAAGTGTGTTGTGTGTAATGACAATAATAATAGCAATGTTTCTTTATTATTTATTTCTCATCATTAAAAGACTTACATTATACATGAGAGTGTAAGACAAATTCATTACTGAGCGTTTTGTCAGAAGTATTTGAACAGGACATTATATGTGGGGCATCTATTTGAAGTGTTCTGTATGGATGTGTTATAAATGATGCATGCCTTTAATACACATTTAAAGGGTTACTGAAAGGTATGAGCAGTCGACTATCAATAAAATGGTATCCTATTATTTCATCGCCCGGAGAATTAACGACAAAAAATACTGCAAGGCTATCTCAACGCACGCACTATGACGCACTAAACGTATTTCCTTTGCAGTATCCATTGCTGGGTTATAGCCTGGAACTTGTCCATAGTTGCCATTGGACGTTATTTTCCTTTTTTTTTCTTGCCGGCACATGAAGCACCAAGAGTACACAGTACCAGTTGACGGACAATCTGCAGGCACCATTAAGTACTGCATATTCTCACTGATATATGCATCACAACGTATGCGCACCCCTTTGCAAACTGGTCCTGACGCTGCTGACTTTGGCAGGCAGGTTTCCTGGGCATATTTGTCGGGGAGGGCCTCCCTCTCAGGGAATCCCTTGTAATTAATTTCTCTATATGCTGGGCAGGATGGTTTTCTATTAAGCCCCCCCCCCCCCACAGCTCTCCTTACTGTCCTTCACAGTAGCTGCAGCTCCACTCTCTTTTGTCCTTTTTCCTGTATATTTCTGGTTTTCCTCGTCGCCAATTGTTGTAAAGCATCTCTGTAGTCATCAGAACCCAGCACTCATACACAGACCTGCTGTGGAGTCTTAGATTGGTCCAGGTAAGGCTTTATCATACAGTATGTACATAATCCAGTTACTCTTGGGTATATACAGTCACATATGGAACAGGACAGGAACATGTATATAAATTAACAGTACTAACAGAGGAGTAGACCCACCGGCCATCCTATCATCCGAGCTCAGGCCCACAACTGACACTCTCAGAACATTCACACACATATCCACCCAACATTCTCCTGAGCTGCATTCATGCATCAAAATTCTATTAGAAATCACTCCTCTCCAGTGGCAAGACAAGGCCTACAATATAACAGGATCGTTGAACATTCTTCGCATTGTTTTGGATGAATGGCAATTTGGGCAATTTGTTTTGGGCCGTTTGTACCACCTTTTTAACACAAAACTGGGCTGGGTGGAGGAATAGACCCCTGCACCCTCTTTGAACCCCTCACACGCCTTCCTATATACCTTGCCCTAATTTACCTTCTATATTTTTAAATGTATGCTTTTGATGGACCCCTTCATTTTGCTTTAAGCTGGGTGCCCCTTCCACCAAACACCATTCAGTCGTGCCCACCCCCATTTGGACCTCAGCTTCCACCTTCACTGCTTCTAAACCAAGCCCTCTACCCCCATGTATTTGTCCTTTTTTAACTCTTTCTTCCCTATTGCTGTCTCTTAACTGGATTTGAGTTATTGGGTTTTAAGTGGGATTTCACTCGTTTTTCATTTTTTGAATGTGTTCATTCATTCATTTTATTTTTAGGGGCATGATGCCGGTCTTGTGATGCTAGCTGGTAAAGCAATTTTATTTCAGGTTATTTTATGTCATATATTGTTATGTCGTTCCACATTAATGTCAAGCGCTTTGAAGCAGGCATAAGGTGGGTGATAAAACTCCCCAGAACACCCAAATAAATACATACACAGAAGCAGCACTCCGTTTATGAAAAGGGCCAAAATCCTAAAGAAAACATAAGCTGCTAAGCAATACTCTACACCCCTCTTTGGACCTAGGATCCACATGCTTCCTCCTATTAAAATGACACGGTAAAGCAGTCAAGGATGAGAAATATAGAGAAGGCTGGATTTTACCGATGAACTCCGAGAAGAGCCCAGCCTCACACACTACTGTAATGGTCCCCATGAAGTCCCTAGCAGGCCTCAAGAATTTTGAGGGAGCGCGGTCCAGAGCTTTTCTCCCAGAGGAGCCATGGTTCAAAACCATTTAAAAGTGCCATAGCTCCGCCCAGCTTTCCGGTCTGAAGAACTTGGTCTTTCGTGACGTTTTGGGCTCAGGGGAACAGGGAATAAGAAGGACTCTACTCTCCTGTTTTATTCGGCATAGTTTTAACGTGTCCGCCTGGGCTCACGATAACGCCATGGCATTGTGCAGGGCTTAAAAGCCTTAGCACTGCCGAGCTAAAGACCGTGCTAGAGCCTTAAATATTTTTCAATAAATGACAAGCCTAGGGGCTCTTAGACTACTATGGTGATTTGGCATGGAATAAAAACTTTGTGAGAAAACAGAAATGTTGCTCTTTTTTCAGGGAGTCGCAAACATTTAAAAAATTGCACTTCTTACATAGAAGCACTACTCACTTTTTTTATTAAAGGGATTTTCAGGTGTACAAGCTGCCCAGACGATCATTTCTCTTGATGAGGGTCTATTTGGCAACACATTCACTTCTGTCTCACACCCATTATAAACACTTTGCCTGAGGGGCCTGGGCCCTTCAGTACTGATCATTGGGTGCACTGGTGATCACGCTGATTGTTTGCAGCCGGAAAGAGTCCCGTCCTGATCCTCAGTCCAGTGAGGTGGGCTTATTGGGGAATAAAGTGTTAACAAAGCGTGTGATAGCCTTACAGTAACAGTCATGTAACACATGCAATATTACCCACTTTTTCCGGATGACAACTTTGGCAAATGCTTTATTTTTTCTGCCTTTTTTAACACAAAAATATAGATGGTAAGTTAGGGTAAGGTATATAGGAAGGGGTGGGCGGGGTGGAACGAGGTTGTGGGGGTCTCTTCCTCCACCCACCTCAATTTTTGTGGTAAAAGGGCAGTACAATCGTGCCAAAAAGAAATTGGCGAAATTGCCATTCATCCAAAGAAAATGTGAAGAATGTTCATAGGATATATGATATGATACAAGTAATTTATGGCGCACCTGTACACACAAGTGTTTCCAGGCGCAACAAGACAAGGGAGGGAAGACAGATGGAGGACAAGACAAATGATTTTACTAGACTCGAGAAGGAAGGTATTTTGGAAGAGAGAGAGTTGGATGTAGTACGGGACCCGGCTTCAGAAAGCCTTGTGGACGATGCAGAGGGTCTTGAATGTGATTGTTGCAGCCACCGGGAGCCGGTGGAGATATTCCAGGGCTGGAGAGATATGGTACCTGGGCTTGAGGCCAAGGATACTTCTTGCAGTCCTGTTCTGGATTAGTTCCAGAGTGCGGAGAGTAGAGGAAGGAAGTTTGAGAAAGAGGCTGTTGCAGTAGCCCAGCCTAGAGCAGTCCAGCCTAGAGAGAACCAGGGCTTGAGAGAGAGTGAGCTTCTGAGGGAAACTTAGAAAAGGAAGAATACCTCTGAGGAGGTGCAGCTGGTAGTGGGCTTTCTTGGCAAGGTCCGTGATATGCGGAGAGTAGGAAAGGGTGGAGTCGAAGATGACACCAAGGTTTTTTTTATCTCACAGGAAGGTGAAGGAGAGAGCCCAAGGTTGGCAGCCAGAGTGAAAGAGGGAAAGCAGAAGCAGGGGTCCCAATGAGAAGAATCTCCATCTTACTGGCATTAAGGCAGAGGTCGTTGGAAGCGCACCAATCCTGGATTGCGGATAGACTGTCCAGAATGAATGAGTGAGAGAGGAGAGAAGGCTGAAGTGAGCCTGAAGGAGAGCCGAGTGTCATCCGCATAACACTGAAAGTTAGAGGAGAAGGTAGAGATTGTAGGGCCAGGGTGAGAGATTAAAGCCCTGGGGAACACCACAAGTGGAGAGAAAGGACCCAAGTTGGACCTAGGAGGGTTGGTCCAGGAGGAAGGAGGTCAGCCACTCCAGAGCCTGATCCGTGATGCCCAGGTTCTCACAGAGTTGCTTGATCAGGATGGAGTGGTTGACCGCGTCAAAAGCAGAGGAAAGGTCAAGGAGGATGAGGACAGAAAGAAAGATGGGGTCACGATTAGCAAACAGATCTTCACAGGTGTTCAGGAGAGCAGTTTCTGTGCCTCTGGTTGCTCTGAAGCACACATGCAGTTCCTACAGCTCTCTTACACAAAATGAACTGAGCAACGACTATAATCTCAGATAATATATTATCCAAATATCAAAAAATTCCCCCTTCTTTCTGAGTGCTAGGGTCCACAGATCCAAAGCAGCCTGTCCTACCTTTTATCATACAACTACATTAATCTATCACATAGTGTAGTGTAGAGTGGGCCACAACTGGCCTCCTGATTTGGCAGTCCTGATTTAGTATTTTAGAGTTTACAATTATGTTAAAGATAATCCCAAGTCAAAAAGCCACCATTTTTTAATTGGGTGGGTGAAGTTCATAGGCATTAAGGCAGTACCTCATAAGACCACCAAGAAGAGCAATTAATAAACTAATATCATTTACCTTTACATCCAGGTGCCAGGGATAACCACATTTTAATTCTGTCTATCCCCCTCACTCCCCTGCCTTTTGTTACTAACAACATTTACCTACTCGCACGTCTTAATCATGGACTAGGCCTTTTTATGGAGCCGTCTTGGCATTCCCATTATTACAATTAGGTAACTTACCTTCCATACCATGAATAGACATTGCATCTATTTTAGCTCTACATATGTGCCAGGAAGGCCAGGGCACGCCTTAGAGGCCCTCAAACCCCAAACACAACTTGATCCTCAACCTATTATATTTCTAAAGCTGCTTTGGAATCCCAATATATATGTTAGCTCAACACATACCTTTCTTATGTCTCTAGAAGATAGTCTACATACAGTGGACTAAAATGAATGCATCCACACTAATACAAAGCATTTCCCTCCCGTCCTGACTACCTCTTCCCAATTCTTCCACAACCTCCTTCCCCACTTTCCCTCCACTTAGTTCGCGCTGGCTCTCCTTTCCAGTAGGCAAGAGTCTGGCTTCCCCTCGAGCGGACACAACACACCTTGGACAAGGATCAGTACTTTTTGGTTATTTTATGCAGTAGGAAAGCATAGTAACATAACATACCATACTTATGCCCTTTTCAAGCTGCTGGCAAACAGGAGGTGAATCAGCCAAATAGACTACAATGCGAAGGAGCTCCTATTTGAAGGAGAGATTAGAGCAAAGTACCTGCTGGTGGCTTTAACCCAGAAGCTGGCAGGATCCAGGGGATACTGAAGAAAGAGAACAGGAGAATCTCCTGCTGGAGGCGCTGTCCCATATGCTGGTTGTTTCTCCAAAGCCACCAGAGCTAAAGAGAAGCTATGACCATGTGACTCTGATAAGAGTCTTTGGCGGGCTGAAGCTTGACAAAAACCCCAACTAAGTTGAAAGAACATCCTTCCCAAAGAGACTCCTTAGCAAAGTGGGGGAAAACCACAAGGGCTTGCCTCAGTACGACCGTATTACAAGGCTACAAGAAACCCAGAAGATTGTTAATCATCTGTCAACGCCAGGTACAGAAGTGTGCTCTGGCACTTAACACCACCCGTCCCACTCTAACCCACGCTTTCCTACCCCAAACCTACCACATTCCGGATTACCCACACCGTACTCCACACCTGTCAATCTCCAGATGGTGCTGACTTTATCCTCCCCTAAGCTTCTCGTTTCCTTCCCCCCACATGTCCCACTGGGTGGCGCTAGCGATTAACTCAAAATTGCAGAAGAATGACTTGTAGTCTTCTCCTTTGACATACTATTAAAGCAGGAACATGGGTGGTACCGGGAATTCCCCTTGTACCTGCTGTGGAAGCACAGTTTGACTGTTGACCAACCTACTCATGATGCTGGTTAGGATTACCACAGATTTTTGGGTTGAACTTCTTTGGATTCTGCTCAGCAGGAACGGTGGGCTCTTTGATGGTAGGCTGTTGTTGGGTCTGGGGATAGTGTTTGCCTCTCTGGGACCTTTGTTGCTTGATCAGTCACTGTAGCTCGACCTCGCTGCTGGAACAGGACTTCTCGCTGACCCGTTAGTCAGGATTGGATACCCACAGCCTCAATCTGGCATCTACCCTAGGTCTTGTGGCCAGGGCAAAGGAACCAACACAGTCACGGTAGTCGGTCTTGGTTCTGTCGAATGTGGTTCAGGTAGAGTTGAATCCTAAAATTGGCTACCAGTATGAGAGTGAAAAAATTAACAACTTAAGTAACAGCAGGGGCAAAGTTCCTTTGGGTCTTCCCACTCCCCATTCAGTCCAGGATGTGACAAAGTCTGTCAGAATACCAAAAACAAAAGGCAAAGTGCCCAAAATCTGCTGGTGAACCAGGGAAAAGAAACCTCTTACAAGGTTCTTGGTTTGGGCTCTCACTGGCCCTGTTCTGTTGTCCAGTAAGTTACCATAATTTCTTTCTTAAAGTTGTAGGTTTTTAGTGAGCTTAAGTCTTCTTCCTCTGAACGTGGGGTACCTCCTGCCGAAACCCACATGTCCTGGCCTGGTAAAAGTCTTAAGGTCTCTTACAAAAAATGTAAGTAATGTAGGGTGGTCTTCCACAGGGTTCGTCATTACAGGGTCTTGGAACTCTGCTCTTGCCTGACCACCTCCCTGCTCTACGGTCCTGATCCTTCAGACACTCTGTGGTTGCCCCTGGCGTAACCTTCCTGGGCCCTCTGTGAGAATACACCATCTTGCACCTTCGCCTGCCATGAGGTCTGCCCTGGATTTACCTAGTCTGCCATAATCTTCCTGTTCTTAATCCCTACAGTTTCCTGTCATTCTACCAGCTTCTCAGGTTGCGTGGGTCTATCTCCCCCTCCATTTATTTTTATCAACCTCCATAGATCGTGCTGGCTCTATCCCCCTCACCCCCCAAGCTTCTATCCTCCTTCTCCCCATCTTCTCTCTCTTTCTCTCCCTCTCTCTCTCTCTCTGCTACTAACATCTCCAACCCTCTCTTCCATATGTTATCAATTCCTCCCCCAACCAACCACTGTATTCCTCTCCCTTGCCAGCTCTCTATTCCTGGCCCTATTAGAGCAGCCCACTCCTTTTTCTGAATGTCCTCTGCAAGCAATGCCAGAGAACGCCAGAACCTCCTGGCGCCTGCGAGAGCCCTCAAGTGAGGTCACGCAAGGTTCCATAAAGGGCCCTTGATGTCTCATAGGTTTTGATGTGGGACAGGCATTTTCTGTGCACTATACTTTCTGTTTTGCCTGGAGCATTCGAAGCACTAGTTCTTTAAAGGGACAGTGCTTCTACAAGAATGCTGCTGAAAAGAGTGAGTACTGGGATTGAATGTCTGCTGGAAGTGGATGGGTGGTGGATCACTCTCAAGCCAAGATGCCCCCTTCATCCTTTTCTTTATGGCCAGACTTCTTGTTATTATTTGTGTGACTGTCCTACAGAGGGGACTAAATGAGGGTGATCAGAAGGTCCTCCGCAAACCACCCCCTTGCCCATCATCATCTGGCTTGGGGAAGTACCCAGTCTCCTTGGCTCCTTTGTCACCTCACTGGAAATAACGAGACAGATGATGACAAAGCGATCTTTGGCTTATCGACCGAGGCCTTACAACCTCACTCAGAATGTGATCTCCATTGAAGGAGACAGGATTAAAACTTAACGTGATGTATAATACACAGCGAAAACACTGAGGTCCATAATAAAATAGCTATATATACTTGACATAGAGTTGGTAGTTAAGATATTTAGATTATGACCTAATACAGAACATTCCCCAATGATACGGTACAAATAAAGAGTAGATGAGCAATATGCAGCTCATAATGATACTTGATCTTTTGAGTTATATCATTAGTACCCAGCATGATCCTTTTTCTCCCGTAGTATCTACTTGAATGCACAGAAATGTTATTATTGACCATTACACAGATCACAATTAGATCGTGATTTAACATTAAATCAACACCAGGCCAGTGGATGGTTCAACCTACTGAACTACTCTATTTTGAAACGCAAACACCACTGAGAATCCAATAATGTTACGCGCCCCCATCTTTTAATATCTTTAAAATGGGGTGTTTTGGTACCTGGACACTCTCTAATGTGGTAAGAGGATTGTCCTCCTAAGTATAAATATCTTAAACACCCCTGCCCACTCACTCGCTGGTTGGAATAATTCGAGAGACTACAAGACACCACAGCAGCAGCGCTACCATCCCCTCTCCTCTCACCCCGGACTGAGTCGTCCAACCCGGAATTAACCTCCCTCCAATAGTAAACCATCAAGCCACTAAGCCAAAGCTCTCAACTCACACGCTTTTGGCGGGTGTCACCCGCCTTGTAAAGGGCTGACTCACCCTCCAAGCCTCCTGCACGCCCATTGATTCCAATGGGCGTCTCACCCGCCAAAAACAAAATCGGGTGATTTCACCCGCCTTTGCAACACAAATGGTTGAGAGCTATGACTAAGCCAATATGTGCTATAATGTATTCTGGAATATATGTAATGTCTGATGTACTGTCATAAGTTAAAATGCCAATAAAATGTTACGTTGAAAAAAAATAAACACCCCTGAACCAGTTTTATTAAATTACCCAAGTCGGCAAAAATACACACACGTCATTGTCATGACGCATTGTTTACATCATGATGTCATCACACGTTCATAGGTGATGATGTCATCAGTAAACGCTGCAATATCTAGCGGCCATCTTTTTTTGAAAATAAATCGCACATGAGGCGAATTGCAGCGTGGTGATACAAGGAAGGAACCTGTCGCTTTGGAAACAAAGGTAAGCTTAATACCTAGCCGTCCCTTATTCTGTGCTAATTCCACACCTATAGAGCCTCATACAGATTCATCCTTTTATTATAGTTGGAAAGATCATGCTGGATTGATGTACTTCAGAATGCACATCGCCTTAACTTCAACCATACACTCCAAAGGGCTGATGCAGACCAAAATGTTATTTCCCATTGATAAGCTAAGCTTCGATTACATTTGGATATTATTTCCTTACACTGGAACAGTCTAATCTAACACTGATACTGCTGCATATCCATAGGGATCCAACGTTCTACATATGAATAGGAGAGTATTACCATTCAGGAATTGAAGAACAATTGTAAATCAACCCGAATCCTAAATCGCTCTATACAACTCTTTGCCAACCATTCGTAAAATGCTCTTATTCACAAATCCTGAACGGCTATAGAATTACTAGGAAATTACAATTTTTACTACTTGTACTATTTTTAACATCATAATGTACCCTCTCCCTTAGGAAGAGTCGTTATGGTCTGCTTTAAATATGCAAGCTACATAAAAATAGAAGACCCTTTCCGATATTAGAAACATTTCAATTGGTTCCGCGCCTTAGAATCACAAAGTTTACTAATAATCTATTTCCTCATGAGTGAAGTTAAATGGAAAGTATAACATTAATCTCAAAGACCCAATTAATTAAACCAGAAATCGCCTACGTATCATTTTAGCTGATACAAATAGTTATCTAGATCAGAATAATGGGTAACTGATTCTGTGATTATCTTGTTTTGGTAGTATGCTTCCTACTAGTAACCCATACTAATCAGACAACTAATTGGGACAACAACCAAAAGCAACTAAAAAGATAAAGAACGATTTGGTTAAGGTTTTGAGACCTTGTTAATATCTAAGATGATAAGGTCAAATCTCAATCAATGTTTTGTTGACACAGCTAAACTTAATTTTGTGACAATAGTTTTTCAAAGTGCAATATCAATAATTATATATTTTCTTTGAATTTTTGTTCTAGAAATATTGTGAATGTATATACTTGCCCCTGAAGAAGAGAACTTTTCTCGAAACGCCTTGGGTTACATGAATATTGACATTCTTATGTTTAAATTGAAAAATGAAAGCCATTGTGTATTTTGTGTGATAATTATCTTGACAAGAAAAACTGAATGTGGTATACAAAGTGTTACATAGAATAGTATCAAATATTACTCTTAACAGTTGGGCTCATACTTGGAGCCATTGAAAGTGTCAGGGGACGGGAGTTCCTTAATTAGGAACTTTTTTTCTGTTCTTGTGATTTACAACCCATATGCCAGGGTTGATTGTTATCTCCCCTGCACCTAAAGTTCATTCAAGTGGCATTGGTCCAAATATTACTTAGAACTCAAGGTTTGTTTAAACACAGGAGTGCATAGTGAATTAATTGGTTGACCTCACTGGAAATCCCCAGAATCAGGGTAAGGTATTGGTCACAGTGCACTTGAAGATTCCATATATGTGTGCAATTTAGCATTTGCATGCACATATTATTAATGATAAACAGTCACTGCAGTGAACCTATGTATTTTTATAATGTCCATTACTAAGATTATGGGCCTCATTACAAATATGCCGGTCCGGAAATAGCTCTGGCGGTCGCCCGGTACCGGCACTTTTTTCCGGACCGGCATACTTCGAGTCACTGCAAGGGACCTACCGTATCTGGCAGCACCGTGAAGAGAATCTGCGGAATGACGCATCGGTCATCCCGGAGGCATCGGCACAGCAGTAGTATGTGCACAATCCGAGTAGCAAGTTCATGGAAACCCCGGCATAAAAGTCGCGGGAGCACCATTGTGACGACTGTGGCGGAAACACCGGCATCGCAGAATAGGCGTTAAAAAGTGTCAGGTGTGCACGAACAGGCCACAGCTGGCCAAAATCTGCCCAGGTGGCCACCATGAGCACTTTAAAAGCACAAAAGGACCACTCCCACACCCCACAGCCCTTCCAACACAACCATGCTTGCAGAAGCAGTAGCAGTAATAGTCCTGCGTGCAAGGATGCAACTTGAAGAGGCAAAGAGACAGAGGAGGCTGCAGAGGTGCAGGAGGAGAAGGAGAGTCATCATGGCCATGTAAAATAACAATGGCCAGCAGGTAGCACCCCGCAGGTGGCCAACCATACCACGTATAAGGGCCACACTCTTCGACCTCAGCCAAACACAGATTCACACCCTGTACCGATTAGACACGGACAGCATTACATCCATAGTGGACCTGATCCACGATGACATCGTCAGCCTCATCCAGATCCGTACTGCCACCCCCCTTGCTTGAGGTAGTGTCTGTGCTACACTTCCTTGCTGCCAGCAACTACCAACACACTGTGGGTGGACTGCATGGGCTATCCCAACCCTGTTTTTCGAAGGTCCTCTTCCAGGTTCTGGATGCCCTCCTCCGTCATGTGCCTGATCAAATAGGCCTACTCAGAACACCTGACCAGGTTAATGTCACGAAAATTGCATTCCCTGCCCTTGCCGGAATTCCCAATGTGATTGGTGCATTGGACTACACATATGTAGAGCTGGTGGCCAGGCATGCCGTTGAGGCAGTGTACAGGAACCTTAAACTATACCACTCCCTGAATGTGCAGATGGTGAATGATGCACACCACCTCATCACCCATTGCTGTGCAAGATTTCCGGGATCAACAACGATTCTATGCTGCTGAGGAACTCCATGTTGCCAGGGTACATGGCACGTCACAGTGAAGAGCGTACCTGGCTGCTGGGGGAGTGTAATTACCAAAGCATGTGCACTGTGGAATTGGGTGGGAGGCATAACACACCCGAGCGTACTTGGCTGTTGGGTGAGGGTAATTAATTACCAAAGCATGTGCACTGTGGAATTGTGGGGGGCATAACACACCAAGCGTAACTGGCTGTTGGGTGAGTGTAATTACCAAAACATGTGCACTGTGGAATTTAGGTGGGGGCATGTGTGCAAAGGAAAGTCAGACACACAAATTGCATGCATGAGATGAAGGGCATGACTAGCATGTGTGAAATGGTCAGATGGAGCATGCACATGTATAATAATAGCAAATCTGGACTGGCACATGAAATGCACTACAGGTACCAGAATGTATCACACCAATGGCACGCACCCCTGCCAACACACTGAGCACAACCCCCACTGCCTGCAGCACAGACAAATCATTCCAGTCCAGCCCACCACCCCATCTCCCAACCACTAGTGTACCCCAGAGCAGGTAGCCAGTTCACCTGCCTGTTACAAGTGCAAATACCCATATGCATGTGACATGAACGGCAACAAAAGAGTTGGACATATGAATGGATTGGTGATATGACCATCATCCGACATGCAAATTGAACACAGATTAGAACATGCTTTTGTCAAAGGTGTTGGTGGCGTAGGTATCGGGTCATAGGGCAAGGTGAGTGTAAATGGGCGATGGGAAAATGACAGAGAGAAGTCCAGAGTCGGCCAAGCAGTGCTGTGCAACCTGTTCGCTTGAAGGTGAGCCTGGTGAGGAGGTAAGAGTGTACTGCTATGTATTCTTTATTCATGAGCATGTGAATCCATGCCAGACCCCATGCTGGAGAAGAAATAGGTTACTTACCTGTAACTGTTGTTTTCCAGCATGGGTCTGGCTTCGATTCACATGCAAAACCCTCCCGCCTGCCCCTCTGCGGCTCTTCTCTTGGTCCTACTGCCACTTTTCGTTCTACCAAATCTGAAGATGGCTGCCAGAGCAGGGGCTTAGGTAGAGGGCAGTCATTGGTTGGGGGCAGTATGACCCAGAGCTCAGTGATTGGTTTGTAGGAGAAAGACTGTTTAGAAACGAAACTGAAGCTGTTTTTTCTTTTACCAAGGATTCCCTGCCTGACGACAGGAAATATTCATGAGCATGTGAATCCATGCTAGAGCCATGCTCAAGAACAACAGTTGCAGATAAGTAACTTGTTCCTTTGCCACCTTTGCAGATCATTCCATATGCTTTCTACCGTATGGGGGTAATTGTGATCTTTCAGGTCACCTATATGTGCGCTAACTTTGACCCCAAATACGAAATGTGGAATAATTGGAGACGAAAGGGAGCCACCCCTCCAGGGTCCCAGGGGATTTCCTGACGTGGAGATAGAATTTCTGATTTTGCTCTTTTGACCCGGTATACCGCCATCGGCCCAAATTCATACAATAGATGTTGGACTGGCGGGACAGAGGTCGGACTCTTCCCGATGTAAAGCCCTTCCATTGGGGATCTGTGCATAATTTAATGGCTACTCGCTCTATGAAAAGGGCGTAAAGTAGTGGGGAGAGCAGACACCCCTGACGCGTGTCCAAGTGGAGGTTAAATGGTGCTGAGGTCGTACCATTAGTGGTTACCGTTGCCACTAGGTTGGTGTATAGTAGGCCGATCAGTCTGATCAGGGATGTGGGGAAACCATATTCTGTGAGAGCCAGGAACATAAAGACCCATTGGACCTTATTGAATTCCTTCTCGTGTCGATGGCTAAAATCGCATCTTCCCAGGTCGAGATCGTCCGCAATAATGTGTAGCAATCTGCGGACAAGTGCCTCTTAGTGTCTTGATGTATTAGGTGTGGAAGGACCCCTTAAATCCTTTGCCAACATTTTTGCATCCAAGTTTATTAATGAAATTGGCCTAAATGAGCTGCATTCATCAAGGGGTCGCCCCTTCTTGTGAAAGACAACAATATTTGCTGCCAACATTGACTTTGGTAGCTAGCCTTTTAGTGCTGCCTCAGTAAAGTCTGCCTCTAGTTTAGGGGCTATGTCTACGGTCATGGAGCGGTAGAAATCTATCGGAGTCTGTCCGGACCCACGGCTTTGACAGGTGACAGGGAGTGGATAGCTCGATCTACGTCTGCTGGCGATATTGGGTTGCTTAATTTGACTATTTGGGCCTCAGTTAGCCCAGGAAGTGGAATGGTGCATAATGTGTTCCGGGGTTGCGTACAAATCGACATAGTATTCAGCCAATTGGGCATTGATAGCAACGTCGCCCACCAGGGGGTTTCGGTTCCTATCCCAAATAGAGGTGATTGTCTGGGCGGCTTGCCGCTGTTTCAAGGCAAGCGCCATCAGACTTAATGGTCTGTTGTTCTCGAGGACCTGGGACCATCCCGAATAGGATTTTTAGACTCTGGTGGTTGTTATTTGCGGGATTTGGGAGTGCAGAGTTCGAATGTGCACCAGAGTCTGCCTATCGGGCCTTCGTTTGTGTGCCTTCTCCAGTGTATTCAGTTCCCTGGTGAGTTGCACTTCTTTCTTTTTCTTTCCATTGTTTTACCTTGTGTGACCATCTCGATATGCGTTGGCTCTTTAAGAATGCTCTAAAGGAATCCAAGCACGCATGCGTATCATATGATTGTTTTATGTTGGTGTCCCAGAACCCCATCATGTCTTTCCTTAGTTAGTCGACAAAGTCTGTATGTGTTAGTGCCCTCATGTTAAGGCGCCATGACATGGTTTTGCAAGGAGTGTCTAGCAATGTCATCCGGAGCCGCACCGGAGCATGGGCCGAAATGGTGATAGGTTATAAGGAGCAGTCATCTGCCATGTACATAGCGTTGTGTGGGATGAACCAATAATCGATCCTGGAGTAGCTGAGTTGGCTGTGGGAGTAGTATGTATAATCCCTGCGAGATCCATGTATATGCCTCCAGACATCCCTTAAACCCAGGTTCAATAGAAGTGTACTTAGAGTGGTCTGTTTCCTCAATCCTATCGGGCCAGTTGTGCCGGTTCTAAGGCGGTCTAATGTAGGGTCAATAGCTAAATTATGATCCCCCCACAAATGTCAAATTCCCCAGAAGAGAGGCACAGGCG
Source organism: Ambystoma mexicanum (assembly GCF_040938575.1). Taxonomy (NCBI): domain Eukaryota; kingdom Metazoa; phylum Chordata; class Amphibia; order Caudata; family Ambystomatidae; genus Ambystoma; species Ambystoma mexicanum. The sequence continues at coordinate 1,446,924,923 of NC_090935.1, read as the reverse complement.
ATAAAGGCTTGGGTGAAGAAGGATGGGTAATCAGTTGTAGGGGCATAGATGTTGAGAAAGGTAACCGTGTGGTGATGGATCTGTCCCTTGATGGCAACATATCGACCCTCTTTGTCCATGATCGTGTCCAGAATTTGGAAAGGGAAACGTTTGTTTACCAATATGGATACTCTGCATTTGCCCTGGCACGGAGCATATGCCGCAGCCCCCACCCAACCACGTTCAGGATTCTTAGACTCAGCGACGTTTAGGTGTATCTCTTGCAGGTATGTCTCCCTGAATATCTTGCATATGATTTAAGATCTCAATGCTGGCATCCTTCTAATTGTAGATTTTAATGCCAAATTAGGCAACCGGCTTTGGATTGATAAAGACATGCAGTTGGAGAAAGAGGGCTTGAATGTTAAGAGGATTACAACTGCCTTACATAAAGAGTGATAAGTTGGCTCACAGACTTTGGGATATCTTATCTAAAACAGGAATGAGAACGAAGAATGATAGACCTTTCTCCAACTCACTTGCTACATAAACATTTTCATCCATGATGGCCAAAACCCTGATCTATTATATCTGTCTTAATCTGAAGACATGGTTTACAATTAATGATTTTAAAGGTTTTGCAAAAGATCGAGAGGGATCCTGATTTCCTCATTTTGCATGGAAATGGTAATATTCCCCATTTGTGACTGTTAAAGAGGATGGCTATAAGCTAATCAAGGCATTGGAAATTGTTGGGACCGGGAGGAATGTCAGGTGGAGAGTTCAACAACCTAGGGAAAGGTACTCGGTATTGATTTGGGTGGCAATCCTATGCACTGAAATAATTTAAGAGAACCGCACTGGTATACATGGGATCTTGGGAGCCTATAGGGGTCTCGCATCATCTCTGGGTCAGAAGTGTTCAATAGCTGTCACTTTCCCAAATTGTTTGGGAGGGGACAACCTGAAATGAAAGGCATGGTATGTGCAACTTATAGACAGATCACAGCACAGATAATCAATGCAATTAAAGCTGCCTCCGGCCAAAATAGGGTTAGGTTTGAGAAAGAGGCAAAACCACTTGATGCTCACAACCTAGCAAGCCTTTATGCATGGCATATGTGACAACCTCTATAAATGCGCAACAGGCCCAGAAACGCTTTTGGCCTGTTATTATGAGGGGTTGCAGCTTCTCTGAGAGATCGGATAATGGGGTCAATCCTGCAGGCTGGTTAGAAGATTTAGCCCTCTTTATCAAGGTATGGAAACACCAGCTTGGGTGGGTACCCTTAGTTAAGGTGTTAACTTGCAGGACTGGGACAGGCTAATTAACAAAGGTCATCTTAAATCTCAGGAATGGAAAGGAGCTAGGGCCTGAGAAAATACCTGCAACATGGTTAAACTCGAGCCAACTATTTTGGGCTTAATGCTGACAAAAGCGTGTTTCTGCTATTTAGGAAGAGATTTCACCATCATGGCAAAGGGCTGTAATCACATCAGTCTTGAAGAAGGACACCAAATGTGCCCCCCAAATGCTACATCCCATTTTCCTGTTCAATACACATGCCAAGCTATTTGCCATGATCATGCAGATTAGTTTAATAGCCTTGGCAACAGAAACATTGCTCCTCACATCTGGAATTCTAGTGTATAAAGATTGTGGCCAACCAGTGACTCACACTAAATGTAATCATGCACTTGCAAAGATAGGATGGGAAAGACTGTTCCTGACCTTCCTTGACTTGAGCACTCTGTCTGACTGGTTTCCAAGAGCAAACTATGAGCACTGCTCCCTAGACTGGTTATCCCAGCCAGCCTGCTAAACTGTAGAATAGCATTGTATCAAGACAATTAAACTTGTCATGTTTGGTCCAGCAGGGAAACAAAGAGTTTCCTTCAATGTTCCCAGAAGTGTTCATCAGGCATGTATCCTCGCTCCCTTACTGCTAATCCTTTATTTAAATGTGATGGACTAATTCCTATAGAACACTAAATCTGATATTCTCAAAATAAAAATATGCTGCAATCCCTTGCTCTTGTTTGCCAGTGATGCGGTACTTTTGGCCAAAACAGAGATGGCTCTTTAAAGATTGCTGTGTTATTTTTGCCAATTCTGGCCTGACCATCAACTAACACTACCAGAATAATATTGGTGGCATAAAGAAGACGGAAACTACGTTATGTGCTTAACAGTATCCAACTAGGGCTGGTGAGGATGTTTGACTACCTTAGGGTCTGATTTGCTGACAGTTTTTAATGAGCCTCGCAGGTGACTAATATTCAGAGCAAGATAATACAGTCAACATGGTGCCATCATTTCTTTGTACAGAAAGGGTTTATTGTTCGAGCCTGGTGAAAGCTCGCACACACGCACTTTATGGAAGAGAGGTCTAGGACAATGATGTGGGAAGACAGCTTGACATTGTTGGAGAAAAAAAAATCTCAAAACTACTGCTTGTTCCGAGTTCAACAGCAAACATTCTAGCACATAATGAGGCAGATGTCGATTGTACCTTGGATAACTCCTAATTAAGGAAGCTAACACTTGGGTCAAAATTTGGAGATCCGATGAACATTCCCAGTGTAGAGACAAAATGGAGGAACTCCACTGCCTCTAGGAGTACATTGGGGGAACCCATGGTTTAGAAACATTAAAAGGGTTCTAGTTTGGAACATTAAGTTGGTTTAAGAATCCCCTGAGCATCCCAGCCAAGGCAAAACAGATTCTAAGATTGACAGTGGTGTCAGATCAATGGGATACCTGCAGGTGAGCCGTAGGTCAGATGGTTATGTTTATTGGATTTATATAGCACTTAAGCCAAAGAGTAAAGCACTATATAAATACCAGATGTCCTCTGTTCCACATTACCTGTAATCTACGCTTGTAGGTAGATCTCTTCCCAACTGGAACTGGATCCCCGATTATGCCCACAGGAAGTTGATCATCCATTTGAGGCTTTGAAATGGCCAGGTGTGACAGGGACAGAGATCTGTCCATGTCAGTTGGGTATGGGCAGCCCTCTCAGCCTGCGGTGGGAGGCTTACAAGGGTTTACGCCAGAGCCAGTCCTACCCCAGCGGTGGAGTGTCAGATTTTGGAGGGCCCCAGTTTTTGCCCCCTCCCCATGTGCCAGTTTGCATGACAGAATTTCCGCTATCGATCACACCATGCCTGCACAGCACCCTTTTGGTTAGTGTCTTTCGCTTTGTCTGGTAGGACCTCCAATATCCCAGCTTTAATGGGAAAGTGGACGAGCCACTGGAGAGAGACAAGACCAAGTGAACAAGAGGCAGAATGAATCGCAGCATGGAAGAAACAAAGCTGCTATGCAAACTGCCTCAGCGTGAAGATCAGAGCAAGTTAGAGCGTGGACCGCTCCAACCGCATCCCTTTGCTCTGAGACAGCAAGGCACAATAGCCTCAGTCAAAGAACAGATCACCCTGTGGGACTCGCATGATAAATGACATTATGCTCTCCTGCAGGGGCGCAGGGCGGCTCCCTCACCAGTCCCGGCATCACCAATCCAGCATCCATTCGTCTCAGGAGTATAGCTCAGGCGCAACGTGCTCGCCTTGGAAGCAACACGACACGGAGCAACACAGGTTCGATCCCTGAGGCCGCGCATAGAAACCTATGGGTATAAAGCGCGTTATAAATAACCTATCATATCATATCTAGAGCAGCCAAAAAGTCCTCACTTGAACTGGAGCATTGATTGTTGCGGGCCACCATTGCTGGAGACCAACGGTCCCATGTACAAAGAAGCATTGGGGCTTACAACCCCTTTTGTAACACCTCGCCTGCAAAAAGCACGGGATACCAGTTGGACCAGGAGAGGGTGGAAGCCAATGGAGCCAATGAACAGGGATGGTGGTGGATTAACGGGGGCACAGGCAGCAGAAAGGTTTGGGTTGTTCGAGTGAGGTCAAGGGACAAGCAGTAGAAACACAAGACCAGGTGGAGGAAGGATGGAGCAGAGTATCGTGGAGAATTGTTGAAAGAGTGTGCCAGGTGAGGTACTGGTAAGTGGGAGAGGGAGGTACCTAGGTTTGAGTGTGCACAACAGGAGTGTGAGTGAGATTGATAGAGGGAGATTAGGAAGTGAAAGAAAAGTGAACTGGGGAAGTAAAAGAAGTGTGACTGAGGGAGAAGGTGTGGTTGTAGGGAATAGTAGCAGTAGTGTAAAGAGGGGAAGGTAGTATTGTGGAAAGTGTAGTAGTGTGGTGAGGGGAGTAGTAGTAGTGCAGAGAGGAGGGTAGTTATAGTTTAAAGATGGGAGTACTAGTGGTATTAGTGTGAAGAGGGAAGTAGTAGTGTGGTAAATAGTAGTAGTAGTAAGGAGGAGAGGAGGAGGAGGAGGCAAGGGTAGAGTAGCAGTGAGTAATCCCGGAGGGTGGAGGTAGATAATAGAGAGAGGGACAGAGGGGTTCCTACCAGGGAGATGTAAGAGAGACAGTGGGAGGAGTAGGAGGGAGAAGAGTAGGAGGAGGTAAGGGAGATGGACAGCTAGACATAAGGAGAGGAAACGTTGGGTGTGTAAGGATAAGACTAATTGGGGCCTTGGTGTCTGAGAGGCACAAATCCATAACCTATATCACATTGGGGACTTTGGAGCAGGGACCATCAGATTGTTCCCTGAGAGAGTCTTCGGTAGATAAGGTGTTTTGCCATCAGGCCATTAGCCAGCCAGACAGGATTTTAGATAGTAGGGGTTACCGACCTCTAGCAACCATCTTTGGGTTGAAGGATTCCTGGGTTGCGTAAGGAATGTTGTCTCTAAGCAAGATAGCGAGAGACAGACGATAGAGTGCACCTTGACTACAAAAACAATACAAACCCTTGAACTGGCTTTGAGAATCGGTGTGTTCTTGCGGCCGTCTGTGACACAAGATATAGGCATCTCTGGGATTAGTTTTCTTGCACCACGTGATGGTTCAGGATATTGTCCACTTTCTTCTGGTTTACGGTCGTAAGGTGACAGTGGTTCATTCCAGAGGAGGACTTTTTGTATTCTTTTTTTATTTCTATAGCGCATAATGCCTAAGCGTTCACAAAACAAAGCAGAAAATGCTACAAGAACAAAGCAATAAAAACTACAAAAGGTATGAGACAGATCAATGAGAAAGAAGAAAAGCCTTGAGTCGAATTTTAAAGAGAAGAAAGGCTGATATAGAACGCATAGAGAAGGGAAGGGAATTCCAATATTTAGGGGCCAGCAAAGTAAAAGAACAAAAATGAGAAAGGGGGCAGGAGGGCGAAGAACAGTTAATAGAAAAATATATTGTGAGTGTAAAACACATGAAGGAGAATAGAAAGAGATCACGAAGGAAAGATGGGAAGAAACAAGCCCATTGAGGCATTTAGAAACCAGACAGAGGAAGTTAAAGCGGAGATGAGATTAAAGAAACAGCCAATGTAAAGAAAGCAGAGCAGAGAAAATGAAATTATGAGGATAAACTAAACTAAGCGCGCAAACAGAAGACTGATCAAAGGGGGCCAAGATGAGAAGAAGGAAAACCAAACAGAAGGGTAGAGCAGAGAAAAAAACAAGTGAGGAAATAAAAGGTTAAGAAGCGTAGAGAGTGAAAAACCGACAGGATTTGCGGATGTTGAATATTGATGGCGACAAGAACGAGAGACAAGGGATATGAGTGGAAAAGGAAAATGAAGGATCAAAAATGACACCTAAGTTATGGGCACAGGAAGAGTTGGGCATAGTAGAAGGAGGAAATGAGATCGAAAGAGGAAAGAGTGGAGGAGGGAGAGTGTCAGCAGGAAAGAAAAGAACCTCTGTTTTAGTGGGGTTAAGGTGCAAGTAGTGACATGTTTGTATTGCGAGGAAACAGGCAGACAAAGAGGTGTGTATAGAATGAGTAAAGGAGGAGAAGGACTGTCACACGGGTCCTAAATGTCCTCTTCCTCGAATGAGGACTCGTCTCCCTTTCCTCCCCTTCCTCCTCACCTTTAGATTTCCCCTTGGGATCCGGTTTCTTTCTTCCTCTCGGACTCGGCTTCTCCTTTTTTTAATGTAGATAGGGTCGGCCACGGGAGGACGCCACAGTGGCCACTAGAGACAGTGAAACTGTGGCCTATCCTTCCAAGACCGCCTGGTAGTGGGGAAAAAGCCAAAGACACAAAAAAACCCAGGTAGTTGTAAAGTTGGTAGAAGGCAGAAGTATGTTCAGAATGGAGTTGATGGCTATACAGTGGAGGGCTGAAGTATCGACAGAATGGAACTGATGGCAATGCGGAGGAGTTGAGAGGACACAGGAAATGGAATCAGGTGAGCCACTGCAATCAAGGAGTAGAAAAAGAAGCACACTAAGGAGAGTTACCGAGACAAGACGAAGGACGAATACCAGTAAAACAGTAATAAAGAAAGGGTAGCAAAGAGAGCAGACGGTAGAGCTCCACAGACGGGAGGAAGCCTAGAGGAGGGAGGAGCTAGGTACGGAGCGTACCGACGAAGCGGAAAAAGAAGGAAAGGAAACAAGAACCAGGCAGAGGATCAATAGGGTAAGCGAGCGGAACACCGCTATAGAGAAATGACAATGAGCTTTACAACACAGGAGAAACCTAGGAAGTTGCAGCGCGTCTGCCGTCCGGAAGAAGCAGATATACTTCCGGCGGCAGGCACGTATCAGAAGAACTAGACCGGCAAACAACAACGTAGGCAAAAACGTGATGGGAACATCAATGGAGGCGTCCTTTCCATCGATCCCAAACGCGCCACCTACCCAAGGGCATGACAAGGACAGAAGGATTTGAGAATCATTGGCATATTAATGATAAGAGAACCCAAAAGAAGAAATGACAGACCCAATAGGAAAAGTATAGAGGGAAAAGAGGAGGGGACCAACGAGTGAGCCTTGTGGAACCCCATGAGAGAGGGGAAGGATGAGAGAAAAATGACCAGACCAGGAGAATGAGAAGGTGCGGCCTAAAAGGTAAGAGTGAAACCAATTAAGAACATAGTCCCAAAAACCAAAATCAACAAGCGATGAAAGGAGACTAGAATGGTCCAATGCGTCAAAAGCAGCCGACAAGTCTTATAGAACAAGATCAGACGACAGTTTGGAGTAGTGTGAAGAGAGGAGTGAGTTAGTGACTGACAGAAGAGCAGATTCTGTAGAGTGACAATCCCAAAAACCAGACTCAAAAAGAGATGGAAGAGATTGTGCATTAGCAAAAGACGAAACCTGAAACACAATACCTTCTAGAGGGTTGGATAGCAAAGGGAGATGGGACGAATATTAGCAGGAGAAGAAGGATCAAGCAAAGGTTTTTTCAAAATTGGGAGAATGGAGGTGTGTTTGAATAAAGAAGGAAAGGGAGCAAAAGAGAGGGAGAGAGAGAGAGAAGTTAAACAGGGCTGTAAGAAAGGGAAAAAAGGAGAAAAAACAGGTAGAATAAGGGAAGAGGGGAGAGGATCATCAGGGGAAGAAGTAGGATGGGCTTTGACCAGAGCTGAGGAAATATCCAAATCGGTAAGTACAGAGGAGGAGGAGGGCATAACAGAGGAAGATGGACTAGCACAGTCAGGGGAAGAGGGGGGAAAGTAGGGAGGGGGAGATTGACGAGCGGAGAAGAGACGTTTTTGATAAGAAATAAGTCACAAAGTCTGAAGCCAAGAGTGAGGAGGATGAAGCAGGGCCAGGAGAAGGAGAATTCGCTATACAGCTCTATAGTAGAATAGTAGGGATTTACCTACTGCATCTGAATAAGCAGTTGGACCTATACTGTATAGTGGCATATGATAGGAAAGCGATCACATGCCGGGAGGTTGATATGCATGCCTTAATCACATTTTAGGGACCAGTCATGTTACTGTATCTGGATGCACATGTTTTAAAATGGTTATCATTTTTTTTTATATATCATTGTTATGTTTTATGTGTTGTTATGGATGCTATTATATCCAAAGCAAGCTTGTTTGATAGTGACAGAATGGTTGACTGCTGGATTTTCCAATCCTACTTCCGGTCCTGCTGTTTCCCCCTGTAGTTTTTTAATAGGATTTCTTCATCTGCACAAGGGGAGCCTAACATGCAGGCACCGCTGGCTCTGCAGGATCATTGGTCATTCTATGTTCCCTGAAAGGGACAGAGGGCTTTGGCACAAATCTGTGACAAACCTGTGCCTTCTGTTGGTGCATGGTGGGATATGATATGATATGATATGGCATTTGTAACGCGCCTATACACAAGTGTTTCAAGGCGCGAGGAGGAAGGGGGGGAACAAGGGGAGACAGACAACGATCCTACTAGGCCAGGTGTCATTCAGATCGCTCAAGTGCAAGGGTAAAAGGGAAGGGAAAAGTGCAAGGGGAAAGGGAGAGGGGAAAGTGCAGTACAGGGTTAGTAGAATACAAGATAAATAAATAAGGGCCAGCTGGTGGCAAGTGCAAGGTAAGTGCAGGGAGGAGGGATTGTAGGGATACAGAGACAGTCCCGCAGTGCAGGGGTTGCCAGGGAGGCAGTGCAAGGAAGAGTGGCTGGGCCAAGGACCGAGATCGGTGAGTGGCCCAGTTGCAGATTCAGTGCAGGTTCAGTGAGTTTAGCAGGGGAGAGTGGGAGAGAAGGTGGAGGCGAAGAGGAAGGTTTTGAGGTGTTTCCGGAACCGGAGATGGTTCTCCTCAAGTTTCAGGGAGGCAGGAAGGCTGTTCCAGAGGGAGGCCCCTGCTGCGGAGAGAGATCTACCCCCAACTCGTTGCTTGGAGAAGTGGCTGACCCTGAGGGAGTTGGAGGCGGATGAGCGAAGAGCTCGAGAAGGAAGATATTTAAGAGAGAGTCGGAGGCATTTTGGCCCAAGGCCCCAGAATGCCTTGTGGACAATGCAGAGGGTTTTGAACTTAATCCTCGCAGCCACTGGGAGACAGTGTAGTTATTTCAGTCCTGGAGAGATACGGTCCCTGGGATTGAGGCCAAGGACAAGTCTCGCAGTCCTGTTCTGGATGAGTTGCAAAGGGCGGACAGTATATGCAGGCAGATTTAGATGAGGCTGTTACAGTAGTCCAGCTTCGAGAGAACCAGGGCTCTGGAGACAGTGAGCTTCTGGGGGAAGGAGAGGAAAGGAAGGATACCTCTGAGGAGGTGTAGCTGGTAGTGTGACTTCTTAGAGACGTCAGAGATGTGAGGAGAGAAGGAGAGTGTGGAGTCGAAGATGACCCTGAGGTTTTTTGCCTTGCAGGTAGGAGCAGGAAGAGGGCCAAGAGAGGCCGGCCAGAGGGCTGCAGGGAAGGAGGGAGTGGGTGTGCCGATGAGTAGAATCTCGGTCTTACTGGCAATTAGGCAGAGGTCGTTGACGGAACACCATTCAGGGATAGCAGAAAGACAGTCGGAGATGAGGGAAGGGGAAGAGGAGGCCGAGGGTAGCCTGAAAATGAGCTGGGTATCATCCGCATAGCACTGAAAGTTGGGACAGAGAGCGGTGATGCGGTGGGCAAGAAGTGCCAGATACTGGTTGAAAAGCCAGGGAGAGAGGTTAGATCCCTGGGGGACACCACAGGTAGAGAAAAAGATGTCGGAGAGAAGGACCCCAGTTGGACCTGGGAGGGTCGATTGGAGAGGAAAGAGGTCAGCCACGCCAGAGCCTGACCAGTGATTCCCAGGTTATCACAGAGACGGTTGAGCAGGATGGTGTGGTTGACAGTATCAAAGGCAGAAGAGAGATCAAGCAAAATTGAGAACACATGGGGTGTTAGAGTCAAGGTTCGAGAGCAGGTCCTCACGGATGTTCAGGAGAGCAGTTTCCGTGCTTCTGGCAGCTCTGAAGCTAGACTGATTGTCATGAAGACTACCAACAGATTCAGCATGGAGATTAAGCTGGGAGAGGGCCAGTTTCTCCAGGAGCTTGCCCTGGAAGAAACTGGAGTGATCGAGATTGGGCGATAGTTAGCCAGGCAGGAGGGGTCGGAAGAGGGTTTCTTAAGAAGGGGTGCACAAGGGAGTGCTTGAGGGAGGATGGGAAGACTCCAGAGGCGAAGGAGTGATTGCAGAAGTCTGCCAGGGCAGGAGCCAATGAGTCAATGTGGTCCTTGATAGTTTTGGAGGAACAGGGGTGGACCTGTTTTGACAATACTTTCATAGATTGGACTTGTCTAAAACCTCGTCAGGAGAAAAAAGGGGAAAAGGCAGAGAAGGGGGGAGGAGGGGTGCCTGCAGAAGGGCCAGAGGAGGAGCAAGGAATAGAGGGGGAGAGGTGATAGGAGGAGAGTGAGGACAGGATGTCCTGAGTTTTTGAGATGAAGTGAGAGGCCAGTGCCGTGCAGAGGGCCTGGGAGGGGACAGGAGAGGTAGAGACTGCCGCAGGGTTTGCTAGCTCCTTGCAGATTTTAAAGAGTTCGGCCGAATTGTTAGATGCCACAGAGATGCGGGCTTGGATTAGGGCTCTCTTCTTGGTGAGAACGGAGAGCCGGTATTGCCTTTGGAGCAGGCGGCAAGCCAGTTTGTCAGCGGATGAACATGAAGCACGCCATTTCCTCTCTGCCACCCTTCACTTGCGTTTAAGGGTGACGAGATCTGAGTCATACCATGAGTTATATTTGGCTTTGGGCTTCAGGCGGATTCTCTTGATAGGGACAAGGATATCAAGAGTATCAGATAATGCAGAGTGAAGAGTGGAGAGGGCTGTGTCAGGGTGGGAGTCAGCCGAAGGAGGTGGGGGGGCGAGAAGATGGCAGCGAAAGCCTCAACTGACAAGCACTTCATGGGTCGGATGACTGAGAAGGAGGGTGGCCGTGATGAGGGTGGCTTTGCCATGGGGTAGGGAAGGTGAGGTGGGAGGATAGGAGAAAGTGATCACTCCAGGAGAGCGGAGTGGAGAGAGGGAGGGGAAGGTCAGAAGAGATCAGAGCATGAAGAGTGTGCCCTGCAGAGTGAGTCGGCTCAGACGGGAGAATAGAGAGTGAGAGAGAGTCGCAGAGGTCGTGAAAGAGTCCAGAGGGAGGACAGGAGGCATCCAGGTGGATGTTGAAGTCACCAAGAAAGAGGAGTTGAGTGGTTGAGGACAGGAGTGAGGACGAGAGGTCCGCCCACTCGGAGAGGAAGGAGGAAATTTGACCAGGTGGCCGATAGATAGTAGCCACGGTAAGGGACTGGCTAGGAGAGAGAGGGAGTCGGCAGACAAGGCATTCAAAAAGAGGAGTAGGTCTGCGTAGGAGTGACAGTGGCAGGAGTCCACTCAGGGAAGATAAGGGCCACCCCCCCCAGCACGGTTGGGCCTGGGCACGGACAGGATCTTGTAACCGTCAGGTAAGAGTGTGTCAAAGCTGGTGACAGATATCAGAGGAATGTTTGACGGCAGAGCGAGTGTTAAGAGTGGCAATGTGGAGAAGGTTGCCATCTTTGAAGGACTTCCGGGGAGGGGTACAGATCAGAGGTACGCCCTGTGGAGGTGAAGAAGGAGCCCGAGAGGGGGCAGGGTGGGAGGGTGGAGGCAAGGTAGCCGAGGACAGAGGAGAGGGGATAGCAGGAGAGGAAAGGAAGTTTATGAGGCGCGGGAAACTTCTATCAAAGAGGTGGAGTTTGGCCTGAGGGCCTTGGACCAAGACGGTCCCATTAGCGTCGACATTAATGATGGCCTTAGAGGAGTGGAAGGGGGCCAAGAGGACATCCCAAAAGGTGCCACCATTAATGGGAGAAGAGGAGAAAGGAGAGAGCACAGAGACCATATGAAGGGTCCTTAGGTCAGGAGAAGGCACGAAGAAGAGGATGTCGATAAGTTTCCTTGGAGGAGGCACTAGTGTAGGTGTCCGCGATAGGGAGGCCTGGGTTGGAGACCAGGATGTTCTTTTTAAACTTTTTTCCTACCAGATTTAGTGAGGAGAGCAGGATAGTTAATGGAGAAGCAGTTAGAGAAGATAGGCGAGATAGAGAGCACCATGGAATAAGGAGGGAGTGGGGGGGAAGACAGATGAGAGCAAGAGGACAAATGCTGTCCTTGGTGCGGCATTGTGTAGTTTGTGGTGGACCCACCCCCACCTTAATGACCCCACCATCCATTAGTATGGTCAGGCAAGGAACGTTGATTTCCTTTCTTTTGATTCCTCATGAGGAATCATGGGACACCCTGCAAGATGCTGATCGTCCTAGCCTGGGCTCGCCAGGTCCTGTCTCCAACCTTGCTGTCTTAATCCAACTACCCTCCGATCACACTCCGGATTCACCCACATATAATTTCCATGAGCCTTGGGGCAGTTCTTACACCACAACCGCCAAGTCTCTTGTATTGATGGCCTGGAACCTGTGAGGAAGCGATTTGGGCACCTAGGACTCTCAAATGATTGGACGCCCTATGGAATGCTAGAGCACCTAAGATGTTCATGGTTTATTCTGAAAAATGTAACCGTTATTGCTCCTCCTTCCACAATCATGCACTCCACTCATTTAACCTACGTCCTCAGAATGTCTTGCCTAGCCTGGTACACCTGGGCCGCAGGGCTGTCTCTCTCTCTCTCTCTCTCTCTCTCTCTCTCTCTCTCTCTCTCTCTCTCTCTCTCTCTCTCTCTCTCTCTCTCACTCTCTCACTTTCTCACTCTCTCACTCTCTCACTCTCTCACTCTCTCACTCTCTCTCTCTCTCTCCCTCTCTCCCTCTCTCTTTCTCGCCCTCTCTCACACTAAATATTTCACTGTCTCCACTCTATCTTTCAGCTAAAAGTCATTTCCTATTACATTCTTTCCGCAGATTCTGGATGCTTCCTGTCAGAACCTGTGGCTACTCTTTTCTTTCTTGTATAAGCTAATGAAGGCTCCCTTTGAGTCCATGTGTAGAGTTGACCTTCAATGGGTCTCTTGGAAAAAGTTGCCTTCTAGTTGCCATCATATCTACCTGCAGACTAGGAGAGTTGCAGTGTGTCTCTCCTGAAGTCTCCCACACTAGATTTTTCAGGACACAGCCGTCCTTCCCCCCCCCCCACATCCAGGCTTTCTCTCTAAGACACTCTCACTAGTGGCCCTGTCTCATTTGCTCACTCTTAGAACCTTCTTCAGCAATCCTTACACTGCCGAAAGGGCATTACATTCTCTGGATGTGCGCTGAGCTCTCGTTATCATCTGGACAAGATAATATCATAGAGTAGTCGAACCTTCTGTCACTTTTGCTGGCCCCTCAATGGATTGAGCCATCTTTTAAACAAGGATTGGCATGCTGGTTTTTTCCCAGCGTCAGGTTGCTTCAAAATACACTAGGGAAAGTTGTTATTGAGTGAGGTACGGCTCACTCCACATAGACTGTGACCAAAGGTACAGCTGTTCCTGCTGCTGTCTCTGATGGACATTTCTAAGGTGGTCGCCTGGACATCTCCAGACACATTCACCAGGTAATGTTGAGTGTACATTGACAGTAGAGCTGACACAACAGTGGGCCAGTTGGTGCCTAAGGTATTTGTTTGCCTAATGTGAGTATAGCCATTTCTACCATGCCATGGGTTTTGCTGCCCTGTATCCTATTCTTGCATGTAAATCTATGAATGTTGGAAAAAGTGTATTTCCCCATCTATAACTGTGGGGCTCGTGCGTTGTTTATCTTTCATATATTCACATGCAACCCTCCCGCCTCCCCATGAGGGAGTATATATGTCACGTACTACGATTGCTTATGTCCGAATCTAACATGACTTCCCAGGGTGGAGCCTCAATCTCTCTCCATCATTGATTAATGGGCAAAAGGGAACACAGATACGCAATTAGGTAAATAAGATGAACATTAAAGTCTTTTTGTTACTGCTGTGCATTCATCTGTTTGTCGCGGAGTCCCAGGGACTTGTTCTAGCATGTGAATCTATTGAAGATACCAACGCTGTTGAATTACAGTCATAGGTAAGTAACTAAACCTTTTTTTCTTTCATTTGCGGTAAACAGAAAGCCGGGCCTATGAATTGATAGCGTGAATTATGAATACTGCATGTGCCATCTTTTTTCTTGCATGCCAAAAAGATTTACCTTTCATTTAATCCAACAGGTGATGGTGTAATGAGAAGGAAAAGGAAATATACCAGAAGACCACCACTGTGCAAAGCTCCATTAGGAAAAGGAAACATAAAGGGGTCCTGGTTCTCTCATAAAATAATCAATGCAAGCAATATTTTTTGTCCAGGTTTACATTCTGGAGAAGAACAAGCGACTGTGTGTGACAATAGTTTCGTGGATGAGACATATTCAAATTTACATCAAGCAACGTTAAAAGAATCTGGGAGCAACACAAGGAAATCAAATCGAGCTGTATGTCCACAGAATGAAAAACCATATGAAAATACAGTAGCCAAACAGAGCATCTGCAACATAGGTCTTTTCCAAAATCTGGCATCAAGCTCACGCAATGAAGACTTCAACACACAGAAAAAGAGGTCTTACACAAGTGCAGACTACATGCAGATAATTGATCAAAGAAGAAATTTGAGGAATCATGAAAAAATGCATATTATTCACAGGCCATATGTTTGCCTAAAATGCCCTAAAGGATTCAGTCAGATGGCAAGTCTTATCCGACACCAGGCGACGCATAGCAAAGTGAAGCCATATCAGTGTCCTCAATGTGACAAAAGCTACAATCGCAATGACAATTTGATCAGACATCAGAAATTACACACGGGAGACACTCAGCCTGCTAGAGAGGAGGTCCAACAGTGATGTAAACTCTGCGACTATGATATCTTTTGACTAGGAAGATTACGTCCACCTAATTTGTAACATTACCCTGACACACTATTGCAGAAGAATGTATGCATGATGGCATTCAGACAGTCAATTTGGTGTGAATACGGCCATCTTTTTAACATGAGTAAACTATTTTATCTTTTCCTTGTCTCAGAATTCTTTAGATTGGAAAAACGGACACAGTCGTGTTTTGTGCAAAATAAATTAAGTCTCAAATCTATAGTTAAATATATCCTTGGGAAATTATCTGTTATGCCCAAGGCCTTATGGCAGATGTAAGACAGAGCAGGGTCACAAAACCCGAAACATACAGTTCAGTCTCTTGACATATCGAAAACTAGTTAGTTTAACTTCTTCAGGTGAATTTAATAAGCAACATAAATGACATTCAACTTGACTTACAACATACTTTCATGATACTCGTTAATTCACATAAAGTATCTACAAATGATACATGAGTGCTTATCCAAGGTAAATGCCTTGGTTAACAATACAAAACATATACAAACCCTTCAACCCTTGAAGGGTAACATGGGGACAAATGTACACACAGAATCAAAATGTGCTTAGTTACACAATTCATCAACAGCGTATATATCAAACACTGGAGTAAAATGTCAACGCAACTGTGTTTCGGCCTTCTTGAGCTGTATTATGTAGCTGCTGTTGTATAGGCCTTCATCCGGACGGGATAGATTAAGATGGGAGAATCATGTGGGTTCTGCCGAGAATTGGACGCATGTGTCAAAGTGTATCTCGGGCGTTAGAACGGGTATTATTTCTGTATTGAAAGGCAACAAATGCATTTAATGTATCATTTGTAGATACTTTATGTGAATTAACGAGTACCCTGAAAGTATGTTGTAAGTCAAGCTGAATGTCATTTATGTTGTTTATTAAATTCATCTGAAGAAGTTAAAATAACTAGTCTTCGATATGTCAAGAGACTGAAGTGTATGTTTCAGGTTTTGTGACCCTGCTCATTCGTATGTATCTAATATTAACCTTCCTGGGTAGAACAGGGCAATAACCAGGAGGCCCTTTTTCTAATAAATGTAAGACAGAGGCACGTGGCTAATACTTCCAAGGCTCTCACATGTGAAATATGCCTCTCTGCCGCAAGCCAGGCCTAAGAAGTATTGTCCATGCTGTTGCTACTGTATTGAAGAACAGGGGTGTGGCACCCATCCTTTTGAGAGTGAATGAAGTGTACTTGATTTTAAAAGTTGCAAAGAATAGCATACCAGAGGCCAAGAAGATAATTTGACTAAACAGACTTGCAAGCAGACTTGAATTAACGAAGCTTAAAATGACTGCACAGATTCGAGGTTTCCTGAGTCAATATCACTCAATGTCAGTAATGAAATGGTTTAAAGTGACAACTAGATAATCAATGTGGAGCTTTTAATTTTTCAGTTGTTCCAAAATGCAGCCTTTGATACATTTCTCTCTAAATATTTGCCTTTTAGCCTGCTTAATTGCTCTGGTGCTGGATTTTCCCTAGCAGACTATATAAATATTGGTACTTCCCAATTTGTTGTCTTTGGCGGACAGGTTTTTAGGAAGGAAGGAATTAATAACACAATATATATATGAGGAAAGTGGTTGCACCTCCCTTTCACACTAACACGATTTGGGATTGCACATGGTCCTAGCTAGATACTCAACATGTCATCAGCATTAGTAAACAAAGCATTTTATTATCAGTAGATTATAGCATGCAAAATTCAAAAAATCCTATACAAATATAAAAGACATTCATTCTGACAATTATTCAACAGACAGCGACACTGCAAAATATGTGCCATGGGTTAGTATTAGTACAAGGTGATTTGTTTAACTGCAAGATACCATCTTTTTTATAGACAACAGTTTGACATATTTCATGACAGTCAAAACCACACATAACCTGTACATGCAAGAGAGGAAGTCGAGATCCCTTTAGAAATCCCTTATTGTAACTGTATGCTTTTTGGAAAGGTTCCATAAGAAAGGTGAAAAGAAAGATTCACCATATTTTTTGATTTTTTTTAAATTTTAAAAATGTTTTCTTATAAAGACTACACAACACAATGTTTTGTTCTTCTTAAAAACACATTTTGAAACTTATAACTGTACGTGAGAACAACATGGATGTTCCTAAGCAGCATGATGGGTGACATGATACCAACGGTGCCAAAAACTATGGACCTAAAGTTTAATATTCCCAAAATACATGTTCATTGTAAGGCTTGTTTATGAAGAACATTTTTTGTTTTGACAGTTCGAGCAATGGTATACAACTGATTCGGGGAACCCACTCTAGAACACACAACATATAACTGCCCTTGGAAGAAACATGGAGATTACAAGTTGGTGCCAGTGCACTTGATTGACTGGCTCTGTGCCTTATTGATCGTGATATCGAATGCCAGCCTGACAGGGAACTGTAGGTGCTTGGGATTGAACGGCTTGTCTGTCGGAATGAGGGGGATGAATATTTCTCCTCCTTTTCCCTTCCTGGTCAACACTGTCGCTTTAATTATGTTGGGCAGCAATTTCTTGACGCACAGCCTTGTGCCATTATACAGTCAAGGTGGGTCGAGGTTGCGAAGCAGCACGCTGGGTGACCCAACTTTCAATCGAAGGTGATGTGGTGCCATTCCCGGGGGGTTCAGTGAGTTGAGGAATTCTGTTGGCTAGTTTATGACTTTCAGTATCTACCACCATATTGATTGAGTTGTACTCAGTAACTGTGCCCGGAAGCATATCCTGAACCTGATTACTGATTTCATTGACAGAATAATTTTTAGCAGTAAGGATGGCTTGTTCACACAGCCACTCATGAAATAACACTTTAGCACTATTTGTAAGAGTGACAGAAATGCAAGTTGCTCCTCTTTATATAGCAACAATTTGGAAACTTCTGGAATGCTACCTGCCTTCACCTTTGCCTCTCAGGTCCATTCACCTCCCATACGCCTCGCCTTTGCCTCCCAAATGCCTTCGTCTTACGCCTCTCATACGCCTTCGCCTCCCATATGCCACCACTTTGTCAAGCCACAAACGATCAATTGTTTACTGAAGTTAATTATATATATATATATATATATATATATATATATATATATATATATGATTAACTTCATCTGCCATGTGACTACCCAGATTGTGCCAATTATCAACAAACCACCATCGAGAATATACAGATACTTTTTCAAAACTGCCATTGGTTCGCAATAGCCCCCAGCCCTGAAACTATTCCTCTCTGCTGCCCTGCAACTGGGTATGAAGCACAAAATATGGGCCTGCCTGCCCGACATGTTTAGAACTGTGGCGAGTCTGACTCCCCTCTTTCTTTTTTTTTTTTTAAACTTTAGTTTTTATTTGCATTTTTTATGTGACAAACAACAAAGAAAGAACTGAATGACCCCTCCCCCCCCTCCCTTAGTAGCCCCCCCCGAACCCCTCCCCCCCGTGTCCATTCCGGTTATTTGTCTTTGGGAGATTCCCTGTGTGGCTCCGACTCTTGAGCCTCGAGGTCGATGCGATTTGTGACCGCGTCTTTGGTTGGCTTTATGCCTCCGTACCCCAGGACGTGGGGACCGAGTCCGTATTGTTCTGTCTTGCTGGGCTAGACACATTCTTTTCGGGAGAAGCACGTTCCCTTAAGTTCAGTGGACATCCCATCCCCAGGACTGCTGCACCCCGTACCAGTCTGTAAGGAATGAGCTGGTGTCATTATTCACTCTGGCGGTTAATTTGTCCATCAAGAACATGTTTTTTACTTTTTTCAGCCAGTCCTCCTTGGATGGGGGTTCGGGACTCTTCCATTTTTGGGCCAGGGCTACCCAGCCTGCTCTCAGCATGGTTTCCCACATCCTTGGGTATCGGTGGAGCTCCGTGTCCTCCGGGGGGAGGCCCAGCAACATCGTTAAGGGGTTTAGCGGCAGACTATCCTCCGTTACTTCCTCTATCCAGCCCCTCACCGACTCCCAGTAGGACTGAACTTTCGGGCAGTGCCACCACATGTGGCTTCTAGATCCCGTCTGACCGCAACCTCTGGGCACCTCGGGGACACCCCGGAGAACATTTTGGACAGTTTTGCCGGGTCTCTGTGCCACCCCTGTATTATCTTAAAGTTATGCTCCATGTCCGAGGTGAATAGGTTTCCATGGAATGCTATCTTAAATATTTTGGCCCAGGCGTCCTCGGAGATCTCCTCGCCCGCCAGGTCGTTCCAGAACCGGCGGAAGCTCCTTCTTCCTTTGAGGTTGTAGGTATTCAGTAGTTTATACACACTGGACACTGCCCCCTTCCTGGACGTCGCAGAGTCTAGCAGCTTCTCAAAAGGGGTCAACTGCCTACTCAGGTTTGGGCCCCATGCTTTGGCGCAAAGGATGCCCTTCAGGCGGAGGTACTCGAAGATGGAGAGTGATCCCTGTCCGAGGGCAGCTTTCAAGTCCTCATAAGGCAGAAATTCGCCTTCTCTGAACATCTGCCCTGCCCACTCCAGGCCCTTATCTGACCAAGTCTGAGAGTTCCTGAACCCCTGCCCTCCTAAGTTGATAGGGTGACCCCAAAGAGAGGGCATTGGAGAGGGCCATGTAGTAAGGTGGGCGGTACTGGGGCCTTCTTTCCAGATGTCCCAGAGGACTCCCAGGGTCGGGTGTGATTTTAAGTGTTTCGGGATCGTTTTGCGTGGGGCCCATAGGAGGTCTCTGACCTTTAGGGGGTGAGCGTCCATGTCTTCCAGGTAAGACCAGTACGTTCCCAGCCCCTCTTTCATGTGCTCCAGGAGGACGCGCAGCTGCGCCGCGCAGAAGTATAGGTGGAAATCCGGTAGCCCAAATCCCCCCTCCTCCCTTGGCAGGGTCAGCGTTGCCCTTCCGGTTCTCGGGGTTTTCCCTTGCCATACAAAGGCTCGTACCCCGTTCTGCAAATCTCTGAAGCTCTGTGCTGGGACTCTAGTCGGGAGTGCAGTGAAGAGGTACAGGAGCCGAGGGAGTACGTTCATTTTGATTGCGGTCATTCGGCCGTACCACGAGAGGATCATCTTCCCCCATCTCCTCAAATCTGAAGTGATCACCGCAATCATGGGGTTATAGTTGGCTGCTCCTAAATTCGCTAGATCCCTGGTGAGAAGTACCCCCAGATATTTTATGGCAACCTTACCCACCTTAATCCCGTGAAACCTAACCAAGGGGTCTAGCACTGGGTCTGATGTTCTCATAGGTAGTATGACGGATTTCCCCGTGTTAATTTTTAGGCCAGAGAAGCGACCAAACGCAGAGATCAGGGTCAGGAAGGGGGGGAGTGGGGAGCCCGGGTCCACCAGGTAGGCCAGGACATCGTCCGCAAATAGGGAGAGCTTAAATTCCACCTCGCCCCTTTTGATACCTCTGATATCTGGGCTGGCTCTGACGGCTATTGCCAACGCCTCCATCGTAAGGACGTATATCAGGGGAGAGAGTGGGCATCCCTGCCTTGTCCCGCGGGAGAGGGGGAATGATTCAGACAATAATGTCCCGTTCACCTGTACCCTTGCCGTTGGGGCCCGATAGAGGGCGGTTATCCAAAGCATAATGTGAGTTCCAAAACCCATCCTCCGGAGGAGGAGCTCCATGTAACGCCACTCCACCCTATCAAAGGCTTTCTCGGAGTCCAGGGAAAGGACGCAGGCGTCCAAGTCCGATGATTGGGCGAAGTGGAGGAGGTCTATTGTTTTACGGATGTTATCTGACCCCTGCCTTCCTCTAATGAAGCCCACCTGGTCCCCGTGTACTAATTTCAGCATGATACCTTCCATCCTCCTCCCCACCACCTTGGCCAAGATCTTGACGTCAATATTTAATAGTGATATGGGGCGATAGGAAGAGCAATCCGCTGGGTCCCTTCCCTCTTTGGGCAAGACCGCTATGATAGCTCCCATCATAGATTCTGGGAGGATGTCCCCCTCCAGCACCGCGTTGAAGACCCTTACAAGGTAAGGGGCCAGAGTGGAGCGAAATCTCTTGTAAAAGAGGACGGAGAAGCCGTCCTCCCCCGGGTTAGTGCCCACCTTCATCCCACTAATCACCTTGTCCACCTCATCCTCGGTTATCGGACCCTCCAACCCCTCGGATATTTCCCCGGAGAGGGACGGGATCCGTATGGAGTCCAGGAAGTTTTCTATCTGGATGTCGTCCCCTTCGTATTCGGATGAATAGAGGGTTCTGTAGTATTGCCGGAAAGCCTCTCCTATGTGGGGAGAGTCACATCCCATGAGTCCCCGGGTGTCCCTCACTTCCTTTACCCTCCTGCTTTTCTGTGCCTCCCTTAACTTCCAGGCGAGGATCCTGTCCGCCTTGTCCCCTTTCTCATAATATTTTTGCTTAACCATTTGAAGACTCCTCTCCGTTTTGTGTAGGAGGAGGTTTTTTAGCTGGAGCCTATAGTCCGCCAGTGCTATCACCCGGTCGCGGTCTAGGGGTTGGGTCGGGGAACCCCCCGGTTGGAGACGGGCTATCTTTTCTCGCAGGGCTCTCTCCTGGGCCAATCTCTTCCTCTTCTTTAGGGCACCTATTTTTATGAGGACTCCTCTTAGGGTTGCCTTGAAGGCGTCCCAGAGCGTGTGCGTGGTCACCTCCCCGTTGTCATTAAGCTCAAAGAACTCCGTTATGGAGTCCAAGACCTCCTGAGCAATGACCTCATCCTTCAGCAGGGCGTCATTACATTTCCAGCGCCCTTTGCTTTCCCTATTCCAGCCTATTGAAATGCTGATGCGGACCATGTCGTGGTCCGACCAGGGGACTGGGTCTATCCTGAAGCCTGATACAAACGGGCAACGAATGTCATCTGTTAGGATGTAATCTATCCTGGAGAATGAATTATGTATGGCTGAGTGGTAAGTGAAAGAGGGGATCCCTGTCCTAGGGGTCAGGATAGTATCTATCAGGCCCAGGTCCTCATTTACTCTCCGGAAGCTCTGTGCCATGGCCTCTTCTATGGGCCTGGGGTTGTGGGGGCCCATCCGCTTCCTGTCCAAGGTGGGATCCAGGACCATGTTAAAGTCACCTCCCACCACTAGTGGGCCCTGCATGAATAGCCTGAGCTTGTCCCTGGTTTCCTCCCAGAATTGGGCCTGGTTTTCGTTCGGGCCGTACACCACCGCCAGGGTGATGGAGGCCCCCTGTAGGGTGCCCCGTATCAGCAGATAACGGCCTTCAGGATCCTTCAAGATCGCCTCCTTCTCGAACCCTACGTTCCTTCCTATTAATATGGCCACCCCCCTTTTCTTAGACCTGTGGGAAGCGTGATAGACCTCCTCAATTCCACCCCCCTGCAGCCTGGGCTCCTTCCCCCTTGCCCAGTGTGTCTCTTGGACAAACAGTAAGTCTAGTTTCGCCCGCTTAAACTCTCTGCAAATCAGGGATCTTTTTGTGGGGGTGTTCAGCCCCCTCACGTTCAGGGTGCCCACTCCCAGGGCCGGATGGCTGTCAGCCATAGTCAATGTTTCCTGCCATACTGGTCAACAACTTCGCATCAGTTCTCCCTTTTCGCTCCCCTAGATTCACCGGGTGGACGCTATTGAAATGAACCCCCAACAGCCCCTCTAACCCTCTCCCCAACAAACAAGCCCCAACTTGGTCATAAACCCCCACCCCCTCCCCCGGCGCCAAGCCAGATAGTTCAGCCACTACTGGCTTTTTGGCCGGACCACCAGCCTGCCCCTCTCGGCCAGGCAATCATTGTGGAATCTCTTTCGTGTGAGCCCCCCCCCCGATTTCTTTCCCGTAATTGCCCCCTTTTGTACTTGCTGTTCAGCCTGATTCTGGAACCGTCCTTGCCTTTCGGCGGTCCCCGGGTTACTGCCTTGTAGTTAGTCTGCTAACTCCGGTCATCCCGGGAGACCGGTCTTTCGCGCCAGTGCTGGCTGGGACCCCATGGTAATCATCCCTCCGAGTCATTTCGCTCTGCCTCTTTCGCTGGTGAGGGTGTGTTCATTTTTCTAAATTTCCGTGCCCCAGATTTCTTTCTCCTTTCGCTCGCCGGGCCCGGGCCGCTTGCTCCGCCCGTCGCCGGTCCTGATGGCTCCCTTCGGGGGGCGGGTCCACCACATAGTCCTGGATGGCTCCTTTGATGTCCTCCTCCGTGATCAGCGTCGTCCGTTGGCCCTGATATTCGAAGGTCAGGGAGAAGGGGAAGCCCCATCTATATCGTACTCCCTTATCCTTCAGCAG
Source organism: Ambystoma mexicanum (assembly GCF_040938575.1). Taxonomy (NCBI): domain Eukaryota; kingdom Metazoa; phylum Chordata; class Amphibia; order Caudata; family Ambystomatidae; genus Ambystoma; species Ambystoma mexicanum. The sequence goes on along the minus strand of NC_090935.1, from coordinate 1,446,902,086 downwards.
CTGTGTGAGGGGGCGGCACATCCTGCGTTTGGAAAGAGTGTATGTAGAGAGGTCTTGAAAAATGGAGACCTGCGAGTTATTGTACGTTATCTCTTGAGTCTTCCTGGCTGCTTCCAGTACCCGTGTTTTCTCTAGGTAGTAGTGGAACCGGACCAGGATCGAGCGAGGGCCCCCTGCCCGTCCTCCCGCCCTGTGTACCCGGTCAAATGTGAGTTCAGCGGTCATCTCCTCTTCGAAGAGGAGGGCTATTATGCTCCGCACCATTCTGGTAAGCTCTCTCTCCGTTTCCCCCTCTGCCTCCGGAACTCCAAAAAACCTGAGGTTGTTTCTTCGTTCCCTATTCTCGAAATCATCCATTTGTCTGGACCTCTCCTCCTCCTTCTTCTCGAGAGCCGACAACCTCATGTTAGTCTCTAACTCCAGGGTTGTTGAGGAGGATTGGTTGGATTCAACTTGCAGGAGTCTGTCCTCCACTTTGTCAACCCGTCGGTCCATCTTCTCAAACTTCTGGGCTATGTCGGAGCGCATGTCTCTAATTTCTTGCAATATGGATGCAAAGCCCCTTTCCATTGCCTCCGTTGCGTGGGTAGTGGCCTCTGAGTGGGCCATATCCCGGGCCCAGGCCGGGTCTCTTCCGTGTGGGCTTGGGTCTCGGTAGCGGTATTTCTGTAGATTCTTTTGCCAGTCCATTCAGTCTCCCCCTGGACGCTCCGTTGGTTGTACTTGGGCTGGGGGGGAGCTCCTGGTGGGTCACTTCGCGGGACACCCTGAGATCGTGGAAGGGCGGGCACACGCCCTGCCCGTCTCGGGCGGGGGCCTCACACCCGGTGGCCGCCGGGCCTTCTGTGCCCTGTGTGTCTTCCTTGGGGGGGGCTTGCTTGCCCTTATGTCGCGCTGCTTGGGCCCAAAGCCCTCTCCGGTGGCGGGGCTGGGGGCCGAGGGGATCCGTCGCTTCTTTCTCCTCTCGCCTGCTTCTGCCGTGCCTGGGGGACCCCTCAGGGTGGGCACTCGCCCCGCCGTTCCCCGGCGGGGGCCTCACACCCGGCGCCTTCCGGGCCTTCCTTGCCCCTTGTGTCTTCCTTGCCGCGGGTGGGGTGCCCAACCGTTGAGGCGGCCCGCTCGCATTGTTGGTCATGGGGGCGCCCCCCCCGCTGACTGTGGGGGTGGGGGGGCGGGGAGGCTGCTGTCCACCCCGTAGACAGCCCGCTACCCCCACCGGGGGTCTCTGAATCCGCCCCGGGGCTCTCACCTCTTCGTGGCCTGTTCGGGCCGATGCTCCTCTCCTACTCCACTCCCCGGGTCGGGCGCGTCTCCCAGGCGATCCCCGCCTTCTCCGTCGGCGGTCCTCACCCCCGGGTGGGTCCCACCGGTTCTCACTCTGCGTTGGCGCCGCGGGGGATGGGTGGTCACCGCGGCGTCAGAGGTCGGCTCTCCCTTGCCTGTCTCCAGTGCGATGGTCCTCGGCTCCGACTTTCGGCTACACGCCGCCCGGGCCCTCTGACGCACCTCCGCTACTGGTCCCGCGGCCTTGGATCCGCGGCCCTGAATCTCCGCTTTTCCTGGGTCCTTTGACCCCGCTGTTTCGCTCCACGGGGGCACTGGGGGTTCACCCCGCTCTACCACCCGTTCTTTCGCCTCGGGGGGTCTATGGGGGGGCTCAATCCCGATTCGGACCCGGCCGGTGGCGGAGCGCGGAAATCAGGCAGCCATTGCCTGTGCGCCCCCTGGTGGCCTCTCCTGACTCCCCTCTTTCAATGTGAGGCAACAGTAACTATTTTACAGCAGCTTGTATGTACAGGATGTTGCTCATTTGTAAACAATACCTTGCAAGGGGGTTCACTGTGTTGTATTCTGTGCTGAAAATGTTTGGAAAAGGGTGGGCAAATTAATAAGTTGCAAATGTGGAATATGGTCTGGGGTATGTAAAGATAAAGATCCAATGTGAATCCGTGGCCCTTATATAAAAGGTGTTCGGATCTCGCACTGAGATTGTGTCGGTCCAGCGTTGCACACTATGGGTCTGTAGGTGATGCCCAGCTATGCTCCAGTCAGTGTCTTGTGGGCACTGTTAGACTGGTGATATATGCCACCGGCACCTCAGACACAATCACCCTCAAATGTTCTTGACTACTTCAAATTACTTTCTTTGACACAAAGGTATCAAAGTCCTCTACACCATCATTTAGAGGTGGTTTCAAATTACTTTTCACTTGATAGGGTTAGTCAGAGTAGTGAGACATTAGACACCAGACAGTTTAGTTCAGTTAAGGTTATTATTCACACAGGAAAGATGGGGGAAATGCCTGTGGTCCCTAGAACTAGAAATCTATACCAAACAGTGCTTGGGTCAAAACACCACAAGATAGTGACTTCATAGTGACAGAAATCTCCACTTTTGATATTGCTTTCCTTATTCTTCCGAGGTTCTTGTCTCCCATGAGACACCCTATTCTACAACTGAAAGTTCCAAAAGGATAGCCAACAGAAGAAATCTCAAATCTTAGTTTATAACATAAATGTTCCAAGGTTTGGCCGAAATCAACAGTTCACAATTCCCTACTCTTATGAGTCCAACCCTATTCTAGTACATACCAAGGCCTTGTGTGTGCTACTCGTAATCTAAGTACCTCCTCACCCTCTATGGAGTTTCCTTGTGTCGTCTCCATAGAACACCTTTGTGGACCTTTGGCTGAATAGCATTGTTATTGCCTCTCTTTTGGTAACCAGGTCTGGTAGGGGTTACTTGCAGTTTGGGCTCTCGTTCCCACACTCTCTGCTTACCCCTGGTGTCTTTTCCATTGAACACTGTCTTTGCACTCAGTTGACTGCTTCTTGGTGTCTCCTTACTTATGGTGATAGGTTCTTGTGTAGGTTTCTCATTTTGGGTTCTCCTCCTTACCCTCTCTGCTTTCACCTGGTGTCTTTTCCTTTGAAACATTGGGCACTCCAGTTGACTGCCCCTTGTCATCTCCTTTCTAGCTTCAAAGACCGCTTGCCTGGTTTTCTGTCACGCTATGAAACCCCTTGTTCCTTCATGTGTCCCTGGTGCCTGGTCCAAATGAGATTGGCTCTTGGCTGCGGTTATTACCACTGCAATCCTATTTCCATCTCTCAGAGTTGGGTCCTTTTTGGAACTCCTTAGCTATTCCACATCAGATATGTATTTTTCCACTCCATCTCTGTGAGCTTGTTAAGCAGTCAATATTCTTTCCTTTTCCCTCCTGCCACAGGCATGCCTTGCACTTTCGGAGTTGGCAGTAGAGTTGTGATATACTATCTGCAGTCCCCAGAAGGTTAGTAGCAGGGCATGTAATAACTGTCCCCTCTTTCAATGTAGATGACTCTTCTGGCACATGCTAATGTTTCCCACAGCCTCACTGGATGCCACCAGGCCACAACCTTCTAAGTTCCGTGCTTTCCCTCGCTTCCCCTTTTATCAAGGGATTGGGACAAAACACCTCTGTCCCCCTGCCCCGCCTGACTGTGTTCTCCATGTCACTCTTCTCTTCCTCCTGCTGGGGTTATATACCCCCAATTGGTTGCCCTTGTGTGAAGTTTGAACTTGGAAGGCTGATTGGTTAATCATGTACGGACCTTGGGCTCTCTAATATGGTCAGGGAAGGTTTCAAGGGTGGTGTGACTATTGTTGCCATTTGTTTCTAACTGAATCATGGAGCGCATTGTTATGCACCCTATCCTCCTCACTCATTCTACTTCCCTTCTGGGTTTGGAAGTCTGACATGTGAAGATGCCTCTTTGCTTACAGGTAACATACGCAGTTGTCTTGATTAATCGCTGTGAACTCACACATTTGTCTGAATCACATCTGCATAAGCATATTGAAACACTGTGATTTTTCAGTTCTTGTACTCTGCCTCCATTGTAGTGTCCATGCTATAGAGGCCTCATGGGACCTGTAGACTTCTACTGTTTCCTCAAGCATTGATGCCTATTCATGGGGATTGTCAAGTTCCTTGTAGGATATTAGGATCACAGGATCCTACCTCAACTACCCTCTGAGAGGTGTGTTGGGTAGCAGCGGGGCAAACCCCATTTCTAACAGCCCATTACCCCAGCAGGTCAAGATAGGGAGTTCAGAGAAATCACTACATAATGAAATTTATAATCACACCAATAATAATGGAGGAAAAAAGATTGAATACATTTTGAATGATGAAAAGTGATGGCGCTGGAATGCAGAGGTAAAATAGGTATGTCTTGCTATCAATGTCTTATATATGCTTTTGGATGCCGGCTAAGCGTGTCTAGTCACGGTAATAGTGGAAACCCTATCTAAATTGAACATCAGCAACTCTAATTTCCTAGCAAGTCTTTGTATTGATTGCTTCTTGTACTCTGTAGTTTAGGACTTACACAGCCTTAGCTCATGGATGAGGTTGTAGAGCAGTTTTTTGGAGTCGGAACCCTGTGTCGGCATTCAACTGCCAAAGTGAAGAGAGCTCACCAAGTAGCAAATCATTTTGTTTTTTTAGAAACGATTTTGGATTCCCTACTGTTAGCCCACCACTCAGCTGTCATCTCTACTCTCTAGCGCGTCCCAGGCACAAACATGGTGTGCAAATCCTCCCTGCCGACAGCTGCCCCTATACAAGCAGTCTTAGCTTCTTGTGAATCTGTTATTTCTTTTATCGCCTTAAGGGTTTGATTTGTCTCTGTTTCTTCAGTTGTCGGGACTTACCCAGGAACTGTGGGGTACTCATGGGAGCCACATAAGAAATTGCCCTCAACCCTTACCTGGAAGGTGGAACTTTGTAGTGTAATGATGAACACACGCCCTGGTGTTCTGCCTTATGAGGGTAGAGATGGCTTATCTGATGCACCTCTGGAATGGGTCCAGGCAACCTGGGTCAGAAGCAGTAGCAGGGGAATCAAGAAAAAGAAGTAGTGTTAAGGACCATGGAGAAATTGGGTAAGTAACCCCTCATAACCTAAACATGTTACCTTAAAACTACTGGCACGGACACAAACCACCAGGAAATAGAAAAACGACATCCTGTTGTTTTGCTCGCACATGAAGAGGTACCAGGGGCAACAGGACAGGGTAAGCAGTAGAGCGTAGTATTCCCTTAAACAGCGACCGCACTAAATACCTATGGGAGGGCTTGGTGTCATCCGAGTCCTCAGTGAGAAGGTTTGCAAGACGCGGGCCTGCTCTATCCTCCTCTCCTATATGCAATGGGAATTAATGTGAATGCCGGCTCACTGCTGCGACCTGACAGCACAATGTGGTGGCCATCTTGGATGTAGCCAAAGTGGAGTGATGCGTCAGCCATCTTGAGGTGAGCACACAATTGGACTCAGCCATTCCTTCAAGGGGAACCACACCGTGGCTGCCAGATACTTGTGGCTCCACTGCAGTTGCCACAACCTCCCTGGGGCCCGTTTAGTCAATTCCTAACAGTACGTCCCGCTCTCGGAAGCAGGAAACTGTTCCAACTCGGCCTTCCTGGTTGGTTCTTATGGAACAAATGTAAAAATCTGGGGGCATGGATGTCCCTTGCTGGTTATAACCTTTCCAATCAACCAGATATTCGATTTGATTCCTATACCTCCTGGAGTCTCAGCAGTTTAGTGATTTCATACTCTTTTGAATCCCACAACTGGGAATATGGATGATAAACCTTTTGGGTGCCTCTGTGAATGCACCACTGGCTTCAGGAGAGAGACATGGAAGACACGGTGCACCGTGTACGTCGGGGGAAGGGTCAGTCTAATGGCCACAGCATTATTTTCTCGATCAGAAAAGATTTTAGTTTATGGGGGCAGGTCTGAATACATAGATGTTTGTTAGGTAGCCAAATCAGGTCCCCTGGAGTGTATGTGGGGCTGGGTATGCATCTCTTGTCGGCATACTTTTGTGTCTTTCTGAGCCTGTAGCAAATGTTGGTGTGCTTTTTGTACACCTTGGAGATGGTGGTCCATGGGCTTCATTACAAGTGTGCCGCGGTCCGGAAATAAGGGTGCCTGTAGCGACGTACCGGCACCCTTTTCGGACCGCCACACTACAAGTCAGCCTGCTGGGGCCATTGCACCCGGCAGGTCTGACCTGCCGAGTGAAACGATCCCGGTAAGCAGACTTGTCATGGAAGCACCAGCACCGTTAGCTTCTGTCTCCCCACTCCTATCGAGTCCTATGGGACTCCACAGGAATGGGAAACAACATTTTCCGGCGCCTGACTTCCTGGTCCTCTGGGACTTGTAATGTCCCGGTGGCACCAGGCTATCAGGTGACGGAAAAGTGTTACGAGCCCAACGGCAACTCGCCGGTAGCAACGATGGGTTGCCGCTGGGCTCGTAATGAGACCCCATCTCTTGGACTGCAGGTAGGGAAGAGAAGTAGGCAGTCCTAGTGGGTAGGGAGATAAGATGACAACCAAAGGTTACATAGAATGGAGTGTCATGCAGGGAAATGTAGTAGGAATCGTTATATGCAAATTCCAACAGAGGTAGTAAGGGCACCCAATTGCGATAGTTCCAATGCAAGTACTGGCTGAATGACCATAGCTTTGCGGATGATAGGCCATGGAGTAGTTAACGGAAGCGCCAGTGTTCTGGTAATCGCTTTCCAAAAGGCAGAGACAAATTGGGAACCTCTATCGGCGACAATGGTTTGTGGCAGTCCACAGAGTTTAAAGATGTTTTTAACAAACACATCTGACAATTGAAGGTCTCTTGGGACTGGTGGTAGGGCTATGAAACGTCCTAATTTCATCAAGGAATCTACAAAGGTACAGATCACTGTGCACCCTTCTGTTCTAGGAAGATTGGTGATAAAGTCCATTGGTACAACATTGCCACGGGTCCTAGGAATAGGCAAAGGGTGTAAAAAAAAACATTGGAGGTCGGCGTGGGGTTTTCGACTGAGCACACACCCCATCCCCTTGGAGATAGTCCTTCACATTTCTCCTCGTGGCCTTCCACCATACCAGCCTTTCTAGTTTCTGAAAGATTTTACATAGACCAAAAAGGCCAACACTAGGGAGGTTGTATCCCCATTGTAGAGCCAGTAGTTGGTATTACTTGAAGGGCAACCATAAGGAGTCCTCTTTGAAGCATAGCCCTTGTTTAACATAATGAGAGGTGTAGCAAGCCAAGCATTCTTGTATCCTTTTGGGGGTATAAGTATCTTTAAGTTCTAGTTCCCATTACTGAAGCAGACTGGAGGTAGACATCACAATCTTCTCTGGGCAAATGAATGGGATTTCTAGGTAGCCATCGTTGGCCTCTGGATATCGTCGGAAGAGAGTGTCCGCCTTGGTGTTGGTCACCCCAGATTTATAGACCACAAGGAAATCAAAACAGGAGAATAAGTGCATCCATCTGTTTTGTTCCTGATTTACCAGCTTGGCAGTCTTGAGGAATTCCAGGTTGCACTGATTGGTGAGGACCAGAACAGGATGGCAGGTGCCCTCCAAGGGTCAAAGTCTGGGAATCGTAACTCAGTGGTTTTAAGATGCCTGTTTCTGGGTCTTCTTGTAACACTAAAGCTCATAGAGCATAGTTAGAAGCATCAGCCTCGACTATGTATGGTTGGCTGGGTTCCTGGAGTCATGGAATCGGGGCAATGGTGAACCTCTGTTGCAACGTTTCAAATGTTCCTTGGGCCAGATCATTCCATACATAAGGGACGTCCTTTTTGAGCAGACGAGTTAACAGAATAAATATTCTTGAATAATCTGAAATGAAACTTTTATAGAATTTGGCAACGCTGAGGAAACATTGTTGTTCCTTCATGTTTGAGGGTCGAGGCCAGTTGAAGATGACTTCAATCTTAGCAGGGTCAGTTTCCACACCGTGGGGTGAAAGGATGTACCTGAGAAAGGTGATTCTTGTGTGATCGAAGAGACCCTTTGAGACCTTTGCGTAGAGGTGGTTATCTTGGAGTCTATGGAGCACCTCCTTCACATGTCTCATGTTCCTGGTAATCGTGGGAAAAGACCAATGTCATCTAGATAAATGACTACATACACGTCCAGAATGTCAAGAAAGACATAATTTAAAAGGTGTTTGAAGGTCGCTGGGGCATTGCAAAGGCAGAAGGGCATCACTAAGTAGTCAAAATGAGAAATGCTGTTTTCCACTCATTCCCTGATAGATACATACCAGATTGTACGCCCCTTTTAGATCAAGCTTTGAATAGATGCTGCTGTTCTTGGCTTGGTCGAGAAGCATTTGGATCATGGGCAGCAGGTATCTATTCTTCACAGTGATGGCGTTCAGATGTCTGTTGTCCACACAAGGGCGTAACTCAGTATATTCTTTCTTAAGAATGAAAAAGATAGGTGCCACAGCAGGTGATGACGAATGGCAGATGAAACCCTTTTGAGATTCTCCTCTACATAGTCCTTCAATATGTTATTCTCTTTTTCCGAGAAAGCATACGTCCTTCCATAAGGAATACTGGCACCTGGAACCTATTAAATTTGGCAATCACAAGGCCTGTGTGTTGGAGTTTATTAGCTTTTTCCAGATCAAAGACAGATCAAAAGTCATGGTATTCCATTGAAATGTTTGGTGTTGAGGCAACTCCTATCAAGGGCTTTATGACCATGGGGCACATGGTAATGGCCGAAGAGCTGGGGGGTCTCCGAAGATGATTGCACCTTTCTTGACTGAAGAAGGACTCTAGTACCACTGTTCTTTTCTTCCAATCTATAGGAGTTGTGGTGCTCCAACCACAGAATTCCCAAGATCCCCTGAAAATTTGGTGCAGAGATTGCATTGAAACATGTTTTCATGATGCATACTGTTACAGAGCATGGTTAACTTCTTGGTACGCTGGGTAATGGGACCGCAGGTGAGCGTGGACCCATCCACCGAATGGATGGATTCTGCTACTTCTCTCTTCGGGGGAGAGGGTCACTCAGACACTCCCTAACTGCATTGGTTTGCTGTCCCTTGGAGGAGAGAGAGGTTGTATTTGATCTCCGTTTTGGCAGGGTATCTTCAGTATTCCGGAACTTGTCTTTCCCCTTCTCTTTCCCCCATCCGTTGATCCAAATGCACAACCAGTGAGATGCACTCGGATAACCATTCTGGGCGAGAGACCACCTGGCTAAGCAGATCCTTAAGATCTTCCTTGAGTGCCCCCAGGAACACGGTGAGTTGGACTTCATGCACTCATAGAGTCTTTGCAGCTAGATTCCTAAAACAAGCAGTGTAGGTTAACAGGTCCTTGTTGCCTTGTCTGGTTTCAATGAAATCATTACAGAGGGTTTGCGTGGCATATTGTCTATTAAGCATATCTTTGAATGCTGCATAAAAGGCCCTGTAATTCTGGAGGATTGGATCATTTCCATCACAAACTGGGTGGCCCAAGTGAGGGCGGTTATATCATGATTAAGCAACAGAAAAGCAACCTTCACTTGGTCCGTGGCATATAAGGCGGGATTACTGAAGAAATGAATGCAACATTGGGTCATGATAGCACAGAATTCCCTGGGGTCCCTAGTTTACTTGTTGGGTATGGGCAGAGATATTGGGGCCTGGCCCTGTGACTTGGAGTGTGGGAGGAGTGATAACCGGACATTTGTCAGTGTGGGTTGTCATCATGTTAGAAGGCCCTGCCATGGCACCCCATGGTTGTCCTACACCAAGGATCTTAGAGCACCAATAATCAACCTTGGTCTGTAGGGATGTCATGGGTTGATACATCATGACATTCTCTTGTCTGGAAGTAGCTACCTCCATCTGAAGTACTTGGAAGGTGGAACCTGGTGGTGAAAGAATGAACACACACCCAGGTGTTCTACCTTACAGGGTAGAGGTGGCTTTTCTGATGCGCCTCTGGAATGGTTCTGGGCAACCTGGATCAGGGGCTGTAGCCGGGAGTCAAGAAAAGGAAGTGTTAAGGACCAAGGTGAAATCAAAATGCAAAATAGGGCCAGATTTGAATGTCTTCTCCTGGTTCACAAATCTATCCACGTTGAGGCACCACTGTATCTATCCTCTATCCAACTCTACATGCCTTCTCGTAATTTCTGCTCTGCCTCCTAGACTACCCTTGTGCCTCCTCGCCCTCCCTGTGCTTCCGCTCCTTCACTCTTCTTGCTCCTTTTGCATGGAATTCTCTTCCCCCGGTCATCCGTAAAACAGTCCACATGGATTTGTTCAAAACTGTACTAAAAGCCTATCTCCTCAACTCTGAATTACCCTCTTAACCTACCTCTCATCTGCCTGCTAGCTTACATTGTTCCCTCATCTTTAACCTGCCTCTGTCCCTCACTTCCTCTGCCTCCACTCTAGCACTTCACCCTTCATGGTAACATCCTGAGCACAGCTGGCTGTACCACCTACCTGCACTTATAATTGTCCAATGTTCTTTGTGCTTATGTCTACTTAGGTATTGTCCCCGGTGACTGTTCCATCTACTCCCGGCTACAACCTGGCCACTATGTCCCTCAAACTCACTCCACTGTTAGAAGATCACTGCTTCCTGTCAAATCTGATTTTGTTCATACAGGAAGAGGTATGAGGAGCAAGGGGACAGGGTAAGGAGGAGAGCGTAGTATTCCCTTAAACACCAACAGCACTATGGGAGAGCTTGGCGTGGTCTGGGTCCTCGGTGAAAAGGTTTGCAAGACACTGGTCTGCTCTATCCTCTCCTTTATGCAACAGGAATTAACGTGAATGCAGGCTCACTGCTCCGACCCGACGCAACAGCGTTGCTGCAACTTGGTGGCCATCTTGGATGGGGCCGAAATGAAGTGATGCATTGGCCATCTTAAGGTCAGCATGCTAAGGGACTCGGCCGTTTGACATGGAGAACCGCACCAGGGCTGCCAGATACCTCCAGGTCCACCTCTCTTACCACAACCTTTCCGGAAGGAGGGAAGCATGGGGCCCAGTAAGTCGTTTCCTAACATCAGTGTCTTATAAACCCCACTTCCCCTTTTCCCTGTCAATTGTTTATCTGGGCATTTTACCTTGCTTAGTAAATATATACACTTTATCTGGTGTGTTTTATAGGAGAGCAGTCTTTGGGCATACTGGTCACGTTTCTCTTAAGCATTGGGCTAGTGCCAGAGTAATAATTATACAAATACTAAAGCTTGGGTTCACAGTCTGTATGCCATCCCCGTGGGCAACCTCAGGTCTTCAATTTTCCATCTGAGTCACTCATGTAAATGTTTACAATGGTTAAGGGTATTCGTGTACTGCTGATAACCTGCATTTTTGGGACTAGAAGAAGTCGTGTGTTTTGCAGAGGTCAGATCACAGCACAGGAGGTAATGTGGTCAGTGCCTCTGTGCCAGAAAGGTACTTCTTGTACTGTGTTAGGCTGCCAGCTGATGTGTAATCTCTGCATAATTCTCAATAAATTCCACAAGGCTCAGGTGTACCCTACCAGGCTCGATAGGTAGGGCAGATAGTAGAGGGAACCGTCTCTTCAAGAGGCAGGATATTTGGCACCACAGCCGTGTTTTATTCTCTTTTGCATCAGCCCTGGAAAAAGTAATTCTCCAGCATTGGATCTTTCATGGATTCACATGCTCTTGAATATTCCCCATTGTCAGGCTGGGAATCATGGGTAACATTAAAGCATTTACCTTTACATTTTAAACTGCTTGTCACTTTAGTGCTCTATTAGTCGTTTTGGGTCATACTGCCCACAGCCAATTTGGCAGGTCTCCTTAGCGTCAACCCTGGTGGCCATCTTAAGATGTTTTACTGTGCATTAAGTATTGTGAGTCCCTGAGAAATCTCTTCAGATCTTTGATGATTTTGTCTATTTTTGATTCATTTGTTTTTCATAATATCATCTGGTTTGGTACTGTGTCGCTTCCCGCCAGCTGTTGTGAATGTTCGGGGCATTCCATTGCCTCCGGGGTTGCTGTATTTTTTCCATCCCATGTTGAGGCCTTCAGGAGTCCGTGGACAACATGGCAGACACGAGGAAGAAAAGTCTGTTCAAGGCCTGCTCATCTTGTCACCTTAAGAACTTGTACATCGGGGATCTTCGGGATCAGTGTCCCTCCTGTCTGTAACCGGATCATGACTTAAGCAACTGTACCATCTGCCAGTCATTCTCAAAGACCTGCTAGGACCGCCACCGGGGGTTAGTGGCCTGCTTGGAAGAAGGTGCCGGGGCCTCTGACTCGGCCTCTGTCCGTAGTTATGCCTCTACCAGGCAAAGTATATCCCTAGAGCGCATTCCCTTTATCGAAGAGGTTGAGATCCCATGAAGAATCTTGCAGTGCGATGAAGTAAAAAAAGGGACATGGATCACACGGTCGGGCTGCCCCTTGTCGATGATGTCATTGACGTCTTCGTCTGCACCAACTGTCACCTCGTTGACCACTACGACTCTGAGAACGCCTTCGTCATTTCAGCACTCTTCGGAGAAGCGACGCTCATCCAGGACTACAGTTCCTCTGTCTATGGCATCTTCATTGACGACCGCGTTGACGACTCATGGATGGTACAAGTCCTCTTCATTGACAACAACGCCCGTCATCCCGACGATGACCATTGACCACCTCGTTGACGACCACATCCATTAATTCAATCCCATCGACCACTTCGTCACCGACCAAATCTACGTCTAAAGCCACTACGCCAACTACCTCGTCATCTGGACCTACGCTGACATAAAACACTCCTTCGTCTACATCACCTTGGTTTCCTCTTTTCCAAAGGGAGCTGCTGTGGACAGGCATGTCCCATCAGCATTGTCTTACCTCCCCAGGCCTACTCGTGCTGAACCACTGTTTTCACTGGCTCCATATGCACCGCCTGCAGTACCCTGTCTGACATGGCCCTCCTGAACAATTATTACAGCAGGGCGCTGATTCTGACATGGATACTCCAGAGGAAGTCATTTTAGATGAGGAGGGAGATGCTGTGCCTTCTCTTCCAGACATGCCGCCACCGACTCTGCTGAATCAAAGTCCTTCTTTACCTAAGAAAGGCCCTGCACAACCTTCTCCAGTTGCACCTGTCCCAGTGGGCATGCTCTCTGTGGCCCCTCAGGCTCCTGTGGGTCCTATGCCCTCGGAATCAAGGGACGTTTGTATGGACATCCTTTGCACTCTACAGACACTGGTTTTGGAGCTCCAGCAATTACTTCCAGCTCCACCTTTGCCTTGTCCAGCACAGCCCTGTCTGTTTCCTGCAAAGTAAGGGTTGGCTCCTCCACCACCCTCCGGACCCCTTCCAGGAGCTCTGCTTTTGCCACCAGTTGCCCTCACAGTTACGGACAATGATGACAACAACCATCCAACAGACGGTTCTCTGCACACTCACTCTATAGGTGAGTTTGAGGATCTGGTGCCAGGTGACAGTGAGCCAGCAGATCTACCTCCAAGAGATTTGCCTTCTGACGAGATTCGCTCCTTTCATGCCCTCATGTCACGAGCTGCAAAGCTCTTTGATCGCCTCCCCACGGAGCAGAAAAAGGAGGGATTCCTTTATCAGAGGTGGAAATCCACCAAAAAGTTGATGGCTCCCATTCCAGTGCTAGAGGACGTTTGGGAGGATGTCCTTTTAGTAATGAGGAATCCATTCTCAGCTCCACCGAAGAAGGATTGCTTTGGAAAGAAGTACAACGGAGCAGATTCAGTACTCAAATGTCTACACACTCAGCCTTGCCTGGACTCAGTTGTCTCAGCCGCCCATTAGGGCTCAGCCAATCCTTCGTCCCCTCCTATGGTTCCTCCAGAGAATGAAGGCAAACAGCTGTTGTTCAAGCTGGGGCGATCCTTGATTTCCTTCCAGATGATAAACGGGGTGAGGGAGTCACACTGCTACATGAAGAGGAAGCGGCATCAGATCATGCCATCTCCATTGCTGTCGACATTGTGGATACAGGATTCTGCTAGATGGGTAACGGTGCAGTGTTATGACGTCAAGGTTGGCTTAAAGCCACCAACTTCCGGACAGACGTCCAGTCCACGGTGGTTGATATGCCTTTTGATGGCATTGATCTGTTTGGGCAGAAAGTCAATGAAACCCTGTAGGCCATCAATTCCGACACCGAAACAACTAGCTCGTTGGGTACTGTGTAACAGCGTAGCTAGTCCTTTTGATCAGGAAAATCCAGGTTTTCAAGGACTTCGAGGGATTATCGATCCTCCTACCATCCGCAGACATCCCACACCGGCTCCTAAGAGGGTTATAAAGGAAAATAGCACTCTTTTTTTTTTTATAGAGGGAACTAGGTACAACAAGGAATTTCCTCCAGAGGTCAAATGTCAAAGTAAGTCTGACTAGGCTCTCGGCCCAACCCCCCCACTTCGAAACCCCAGTGAGGGAAGTGGCTTACCAAATTTGTCAGTGACAATACATCACCACCTCCAAGTGGGTGTTATCCATCGTTCATCAGGGCCATACCCTGGAGTTCATTGGGCCCCTGATCTCCATCTCTCCCATCCTAAATGTGGAAAAACGCCTACCTCTGTTATTACAAGAGGGGCAGTCCTGCCTAAAAAAAAATGTCAATCAAAGTTGTGCCAATGCACCTGCAGGGCACAAGAGTATACTCAAGATACTTTCTGGTGAAGAAAAAGTCAGGGGGTTGGAGACCCATAATAGACCTCAAAAGACTCAACAAATACCTTAAGTCTCAGACTTTCATCATGGTAACACTTCAGCACACCTTAAGCCAGCTAAAAGAAGGGGATTGCCTTTCCTCTCAAGACCAAGAGGATGCATACTTTCATGTCCCCATTCATCGGCGGCACTGACGTTTTCTCCAATTCAAGGTTACAGGAAAACACTACCAGTTCAAGGCTCTACCTTTTGGCCTAAAATCAGCACCAAGAGTGTTTATCAAATGCCTGGCCTCAGTAGCAGCCCACCTCCGATGATCACGCATTCATGTTTACCCATATCAAGACGACTGGTTGGTATCTGCCCCACTGCTTCCATCAGCAATACAACAGACCAAGTTTACGATCCTATGTCTAACATCTCTGGGGTTCTCTGTGAACTTTGCAAAGTCTTGCTTACATCGTACTCAAAACTTGCTGTTCCTGGGCTCACGCCTCAACACTCTTGCGTGTGTCGCCATTCCTTCGAAGGATTGGGTGAATTCCATGCTGAACAAGGTTCAGCAGCTGACATGCCTAACGATTGCATCAGTCTGCTCCCTTAAATCCCTCCTGGAAATGATGTCCTTGTGCATCCCATTAATCCCACACTACAGACTCCGAATGAGACCACTTCAGGAGTTCTTAGATGCCTGTTGGCAGCCCATATTGAGAACTTGGGTGTACAAACTTCACCTCACGCCCTCCTTTGGGCCAAGCCCTCCAATGGTGGGGACGGTGTCTCAACCTACTTCAGGATGCCCCTTTTACCTTCCAGCACAGGATGCCTCCCTACAAGGGTGAGGAGCTCACAAAGGAGAATTCCAGGGCAGAGGCCTGTGGTCCCCCAAAGAAAAAGCCTTACACATCAATGTCCTGGAGCTGAGGGTTGTGTTCTTGGCCTTGAAGTCCTTCAAGCCACAATTGCAGAACCGGGTGGTTTGTGTCTTCACGGACAACACCACCACCATGTTCTATATTCGCAAGCAAGGTGGGACCCGCTCTCCGATTCTGTCTGCGGAGGTGCAGGCACTATGGACGTGGATGCTGGCGCACAACATATTCCTACTTCACTTCCATCTGCCAGGGATCCACAATAACAGCAGATTTGCTCAGCAGGGAACTCGGGTCCTGTCACAAATGGTAACTTCACCAAGTCCAAGTTCTCTGCCTCTTCTCCGAGTGGGGTCGTCCGGAGATCGAACTGTTCACCACAGCAGTCAACAAGAAATTCACCAAGTTTGAAAGCAGGTTTCCCCAAGGGGAGAGCCTAGGGGACGCCTTCTCATTCCCATTGGAAGAACTGTTCCTTTATGCTTTTCCCACAATCCCTCTGCTACCTCGCGTTCTCGGTACACTCAAACATAACCGCTGCATGATGATCCTGGTAGCCCCGCCTTGGCTGCGCCAAATTTGGTACTCATACCTGCTTCACCTGTCGGTGACTCCCTGCAGGAGGTTGCCCCGCTCCTCTACTTTCTCTTCGGAGACAGTGGGTCCGTCCTACACCACTATCCAGCGTCCCTTGGCCTGGCTTCTGGAGCCCTAGAATTTTGAAACATACTGCTACCATCAGACTGCAGAAACATCTTGACCAGTGCAAGGACGCCATCTACATTGTCCTGCTACAGAAGCAAGTGAAAGTGCTTTATGATATGCAGGGATGTCATTTGGGGGTTACCAGGGGTCGCAACTGCGACCCCTGGGGGCCACAGTTGCAACCCTGGGAAAGCCCTTGTGACCCCAACTTAAAAAAATGTTCTCACTCGGCACGGGGGGACCTGCCACAGCAGGTCTGGTGGGTCCCTGGCTCAGTCCTCACCCATCAGGGTGAAGGCTGGGCCGGGGAGGCACTAAGTAGGGGTTAGAGCTGACCGTGACATGTGGCACATGTCATATGCCACGTTCAGCTCCAGCCCCTTCTCCCTCAGCTTCCTTGCAGCTCACATACAGGAACCAGGAAGCTCTTGCAGATTCCTGGTTCCTGTTTGTGAGCAGCACTGGGGAGCTAAGGGGGCCTAGAAGAACAGACCGAAGCTGCAAGAAAAAGGTAAGAAGGCTTTTTTTTTTTATATGATGTGTGATTTGCTTGTGTGAAGTGCGTGTCGGATGTATGTATGTGAATGTTATGTTATGTTAGAGTATTTCTAAAGCGCCAGAAGGCATCCTACCAGCATTCCTACCAGCGACTGCAAGCCAACTCGACCATGGTGAATGGTGGGTGAATGAGAAGTGATATGATATATGATATGATATGGCATTTATAACACGCCTATGCACAACTGATGGATGTGTGTTTTTGAATGTTCTGGGTGGGTGGGTGGCTGGGTGTGTGCCTGTGTAGAGAATGCAATGAGTGGATGTAAGATAAGGTGTGAGTGACCGGTGGGTGAATGAGAAGTGATGTGTTGTGTGTTTTTGAATGTTCTGGGTGGGTGGATGTGTGCCTCCGTAGTGAATGCAATGGGTGGATGTAAGAGAAGGTGCGACTGACTGGTGGGTGAATGAGAAGTGATGTGATGTGTGGTTTTGAATATTCTGTGTGGGTGGGTGTGTGCCTCTAGAGAATGCAATGAGTTGATATAAGAGAAGGTATGAGTGACTGGTGGGTGAATTAGAAGTGATGTGATGTGAGTTTTTGTATGTTCTGGGTGGGTGGGTGTGTGTGTGTGCCTGTGTAGAGAATGCAGCAGGTGGATGGAAGAAGAGGTGTGAGTGACTGGTGGGTGAATGAGAAGTGATGTGATGTAATGTGTTTTTGAATGTTCTGGGTGGGTGGGTGGATGTGTGGGTGCCTGTGTAGAGAATGCAATGAATGGATGTAAGAGAAGTTGTGAGTGAATTTGGGTGAATGAGAAGTGATGTGGGTTTTCGAATGATCTGGGTGGGTTGGTTGGTTATTGGGTGTGTGCTTGTGTAGAGAATGCAATGAGTGGATGAGTTACGCTTAACTGGTCTCTGCAGGAGCACCGGGAGCCTCAGGGGTGGTTGTACTGTGGAGACTGCACCTGAGGGGAAAGGATAGGTGTTACTGTGAGACTCTGAACTTTCCCAACACCTCTTTGGCTCCCCCTCTAGGGTCCCCACGGGTGCTTAGCTCACCTGCTGTTTAATGATAACCAGCTCTCCAGCCTGCTGCCTGTTGCAGGGGTGCAAATCTGTATGGGCGTAACCAGTTTCCTCACTGGGGCCCTAGCCCAGAACAGCTGTGGCTTAGGGTGCACGTTGAATGTATTTAATATATGTTTTATGTCTGTGGCCTTGGTAAGTGGCTTTCTTAGGAGTTCCATGGTCATGTAGTGGTTAGCGCAATCTGTCCGCGCTTATCTGTGCTGTCCTCGGACCCTGGGAGCTGAAATAGCCTTGTGGGAAACACCCATGCTGCTGACAGCAGATGGGAAGCGCATGGCACCAGTGTGTGATGAGGACCGCAGACGAATGCTGCTGGGATCAGCTGTTTGTGGCGTGTTCTTAACGGGTAAGTGTCTCTGCCGCTTTATTTTGGGATTGGCTGTGTAATGTCAGTTCAAGCGGTGTGGTTTGCCTGTGCGCAATGTTTTATCTGCTTTCTAGCGCGTTGTCGGTGCGCTGTGTACTTGCCTGTGTTGACGTTGTCTTTCTCTTCTTTTCTCAGGTGCACCAGAGGTGTAATGGAGCCAGGAGTGGAGAGCCTGCGGTCGCAGGTCGCGCCGGAGCTGCAGGCACAAGGAGACGTGAGCCGGGTACAAGCTGGGAAGGACGAAGTCGGAGTGGTCTGCAGGAGAGGAGCCGCGCCCTCCAAAGGGGAGTCTCTGGTTGTGCAGAGAAACTCAAGGTACGCTTGGCTTCTAATGAGTCTTCTTTCTTCTTTGCAGGTCGGAGTTCCACAGTAAGCGTTACACTGCAATAAGCAGAGGTAACGCGAAGCACGATCCCCAGTCTGGGCGTGGCTTATATAGCCAGCCATTCCCAAAGACCGGGAAGCACTGATCAGAAGCTTTCCATGGCCCATTGAACGGCCATCTTGGTGGTGAATCAGGAAGTCCCTGCCTCATTAATCCCTGCAAAGTCTGTGGAGGCATGTAATAGGCGCCAGGCGCGCCAGGACTGAGCCCAACTACTCCTCTTGTGTTTGGGTGTGCTGAAGGTGTGAGCATAAAGTGGCCTGCCCCTGAAAGCTGAGGGAGGGTGTATCTGTGAAGTGGAACTACTGGTATGTCATGCCTGCTGGACAAACCTCTGGACCAAGAACGACTTCTCCATACAAAATGAGTTACGCCCGTAGAACCACTAGACCATTCTACTCAAAATGGAGGTTGTTCGATGCATTGCCCGGAAAACGACGTCTGCATTTTTCACATCGTTAAATTTCACGTGACTTAGGTCCGTCACGTGTATCACGGCAGTGCGTACATAAGCAGCGTGGAAACTCCAATCGCTGCTTCTGATTAAGTCAATTTTGGCGTTTTGGTAGCTGAACTCCGGACCTGCGTTCTCAAATTCCCTTTAGCAACTTCTTTGGCCTGTTTTGAGCGTGTTTCCTCCACACGCTAATTCCTGAGCTGCGTGAATCCTGTTCGTGTGCGAAATCTCCACGCGGACGCTGTCTGCAAGCGCGGCTGTCCTGAGCTGCGTGAATCCTGTTCGCGTGCCAAATCTCCACGCGGAAGCTGTCTGCAAGCGCGGCTGTCCTGAGCTGCGTGAATCCTGTTCGCGTGCCAAATCTCCACGCGGAAGCTGTCTGCAAGCGCGGCTGTCCTGAGCTGCATGAATCCTGTTCGCGTGCCAAATCTCCACGCGGACGCTGTCTGCAAGCGCGGCCTGAGCTGCGTGAATCCTGTTCGCGTGTTAAATCTCCACGCAGACGCTGTCTTCAAGCGCGGCTGTCCTGAGCTGCGTGTATCCTGTTCGCATGCTAAATATCTACACGCGGATCCTGTTTTCATGCGCGGCTGGCCTGGCTGCGTGTATTCTATCGCGTGCAATCCTGCACGTGGTTTTCTGAACTATTTTGAACCTTTGGTACCTGTGACAGTTAACAGGTGAAATTCTAATTTTTGTTCATCGTGGGAAAGGAAGTATTTCATGAACTATTTGAAGGTTATTGTGCACAGTACTTTGGACGCTATCCTGTGGTGCACCAACCCGGTATCTAGCGAGAGCTTCGTGCCGTTCGGGATAAGTCTCCCTTACTAATCTTCCCTTCCTTTGTCGTTTGTTCAACTCCTGGTTTTCTTCAAGGAACCTTCGTGGATTACTTCAGTTTTGCCATAAGGTCAGTGTCTGAATTAATGCTAAAACTGTGTTATCTTAGTAATTCGATTGGGACAGTTTCTTATGATACATTATCTATCCTAGGCATACTTCCTACACAATTCCCACGCCCTTTCCAGTGATCCATCTCTCTGCCTGTTTTATCCAGTCAGAGAGTTGTATCATTTGGAAGGTCTAATTTGACCTGCCTACAATCAAGTCTTGTGAAAATAGGATCCGGAAGAGCCCTACCAAATTGTATCCTTTATTGGTTTCCGTATCCTTTTCAGTTGATACATTGGTGATTTATGACATGGTAGTCATGACAGCACTCCCCCCAAGGCCCTTCTGAAGGATGAAGTGCTGGGTCTGGGTTTGGTTGGATGGTTATGATGGAAACTAGCAAGCAATCGGGATGCATGGATGTTACTATTGGGTGCCCACGTTCTGTCCTGCGGTCCATACCCCACCCAATCCATACGTGGAAAACCTGATGTATTCGCATGTTTGGGGGCAAGGTTAACTTCATAAACGCAGGATTGATTACAGCCTCAATGGTGTTTGGGCCCAAGAACCTTAAATGAAATTTCTGCTGCCCTTTCAAAGTAACGTATTTAGAGGCCAGCCATATGGTATCATATTTGGGGGCCTTTCTCCGGTGATGGTCAGCACATTTCTTGTGAGCCTCCTTCACAGTTGACAGCAGTTCGGTAGCCCTTTGAAATGCTTGAGAGATGGTGTCATGTAAATTCTTGACTGCTGGCATTTCCAACGTGGCCGGTGGGTCGTAGATAGACATTCGTGGATGTTGTCCGTGGATGTCAAGACTTGAAGACGCGTAGATTAGATATACCTCCGTCCCCAAGCATCGGACAGAGCGAGCAAAAGTCACTTGCTGTTCGGTTAGTGGAGCCACAGGTGGCCGGAACAGGAGCAGGAGTACTGGATTCCCAGGTGTCTGCAGTAGGGAAAAAAACAGAGTTAGGACAACAGGCAGGAATGACACTAAGGAAAAGACTGTTAATCAATGTAAACAGACAGCACCTACCAATCGGGCAGCAAGGGGACGCCCAAAAAGAACCGAACCCTTGCAACAGTGTTCTTCTTAATGATGAATAAGTGTTAACCCATTGAATGGAAACAGCAGCAGATTTTCACGGGGTAGCTCCTGCAAAAAGTTTGATGGCAGAGCGTGAGCCATGAACCAGATGGAAAACTCAGGAAACGGGCAAATCCACAGGCAGTCCAGGAAGAAACGTAATCTGAATCCGTTGCCGGGTAAGCCGTATCAGAGCGTTGTGACAAGGGGAAGGCAGAGGCAGTCCGTAGGGTATTTCCTGGTCGTTGCATTTCGTAGAGAGCAAATCCGGGCCAGCGCTGTAACCGAGGGTGAAGCAGAAGGAAGTCCAGGGACAAGTCCAAAGTCATAATCCAAGACGGTAAGCAGAGCAAAACAGAATGAAGACGCCAAACACTGGAACAAACACAGCTGAGAAGCAATGGCGAGAGCGTGTAGCGTCTGTTTATACCGTTGTCACAGCAATTAGGTCACATGATAGCGTGCCGTGTGATGCGACGTGAACAGAACAGACGCCGCCATGGGGGAGCATGCAGTCGTCATGGCAACTGCCAACACCGAAGGGAAAGACGATAATCCAAATTCCTTTTCCCATACAGCATATCATTACGTGACCATGGAGCAAAACAGCGCAACCTCTGCTGCCGTGCTGTGAGCAAATGGGAATCAAGGAAGGTGGTGACTAGGTGTGCCTCGTGTGAAGCAGATGGGGGTTTTGAGGGTGCATGCATGACAGTGGAGTACGTAGAAAGGACTGTGTCCAATGGAAGAGTGCGTTGAATTGTTGCAAGCATACTCAGCTATCCATAACACCTCCACCCACTTACTTTCAGTTTGGTGAAGCATGCACCGAAGATATTGTTCCAGAGTCTGGTTGGTTCTTTCTGTTTGTCCATTGGTTTGAGGGGGATGGCTTGTGGACAAGCATAAGTCAATGTTTGCCAAATCAGAGCTTTTTTTCCAGAACTTAGATACAAATTGGCTTTCCCGGTCTGATATTATGATGGAGGGGAAACCGTGTAGCCTAACAATCTGCTCCAGGAAGACCTTAGCTACAGTGGTTGCAGTTGGGAGTCCTTTCAAGGCTATAATGTGGGCCCTTTTGGAAAAGAGGTCCACCACTACCATAACGGTGTTATGACCATTGCAGGGAGGTAGGTCTGTAATGAGGTCCATCGATATGGTGTGCCAGGGCATCGGCGGAACAGCTAACGGTCGTAGCAGGCCTGCGGGTTTCTGAGCCTTGTTCTGTGCGCAAACCCTGCATGACAGTACATGTTGAGTGACATCTCTGCGCCAGGTGGGCCACCAATAAAAGCGTAATCTTGGCCATAGTCTTGGCAATTCCAGGGTGTCGTTCCATCAATGCATTATGATAGCTTGTCATGATTCTTTCCCGCAATACGGGTGTGGGGAGATATAGACGCCCCTCGTATTATGGCAAGCCGTCCTGGATGGTACGTTGTGAATCTTCCATAGCCCACTCCTTTAGTCCCCTTGCTGGCATGTCGAGTTTTACCCCTGCTTCTAGTTCTTCCAAAGGATAGGCGATAGCTGTAAGTATGCCCAGGAACTTGCTCTCCAGAATGATGGCTACAGGGTCAGGAACCGCATAAGCATCTTCTCCTTTCCCTAAGCGAGATAGTGCATCAGCCTTACCGTTGCGCACTCCAGGTCGGTATGTGATTACACAATCGTATTCTGTGAAGAAAAGTGCCCAACTAAGTTAAGACGAGGACTGAGCATTGGTGGATCGCAAGTACTGCAAGTTCCGGTGGTCTGTGATAACGGTGATCGTGTGTTTGGCTCCCAGTAGTAGGTAATGCCTCCATTCTTTGAGAGCTTCCTTGATGGCTAACAGCTCCTTGTCTTGTTACTTCAGCAGCGGAGAATTTCTTGGACCAAAATGCCACAGGGTGTAACTGGCCCGTATCCAGATTCCTTTGGGAGAGAACTGCTCCCATTGCAACGTTGGAGGCATCCATCTCGACCACATACAGGAGATACGGTTTTGGGTGTTGTCGTACTGGAGCTGTGGTGAACTTCTGCTTCAGGGTTTGAAAGGCCTCTTCGGCTTCTGGAGACCATTCGAATTTCTTATTCTTCCGAAGCAGGGAGGTAATTGGATGTACCAACTGGGAGAATCCGGGGATGAAACGACGGTAGAAATTAGCAAAGCCCAAGAAACTCTGGACCCCTTTCACAGCAGCCAGTGAGGGCCAATTGAGGATCGCATCCACCATTACGATTATCCATTCGGATTCCACAATGAGTCAGGAGAAACCCCAGGAACTCAACTTCTGAGACATGGAAGGAACACTTCTCCAGTTTAGCAACTAGCTGGTGCTTCCGCAGCTTTTCAAGGACAGATCGTACATGAGGAATGTGGTCTTGCATGGTGGTGGAATAAATCAGGATGTTTTTATGTACACGACTGCACACACGTCTAACAACTCTCGCAGTACGTCGTTCATAAAATATTAAAATGTTGCAGGAGCATTGCAAAGACCAAAGGGCATCACTTGATACTCGTAAAGGCAATATTGGGTGCGGAAGGTGGTCTTCCACTCAACTCCGCACTTTACCCGCACCAGATGGAATGCCCCCCTGAGATCCAATTTGGTGTACATCTGCGCATCTTTGACCTGATGAAGGAGCACCGGTATGAGCGGGAACCGGTTCTTCACTGTTATCTGGTTCAGCAGGTGATAATCAATGCATGTTCTGAGGTCCCCCTCCTTCTTAGGCATGAAAAAGAGGGGAGAGGCGGCCGGGGACTTAGACGGCTGAATGAAGCCGTTAGCGAGATATTGATCTAAATAGGTTTTCAGGTGGAGGTATTCCTGCTCTGTGAGTGCATAAATCCGGCTACAAGGGATTTGGGAGCCAGGTATAAGGTCGATTTGGCAGTCGTACGGCCTGTGTGATGGTAGCGTGTTCCCTTGTTCCTTCTGGAACACGTCTTGGAAAACTGTGTATTCCGGGGGCAACACACCAACCAAGCCCAAGGTGGGGCTGGACTTCTGGATGGTCTTCATCTGGTTACCAGGAGCATAGCCCGCAGCATAGCAGGACTGCCCACACTTGTTAGAGAAGGTCAAGGTTCGTGCACACCAGTTGATACAGGGGTATTGGCTTCCAGCCAAGGCATTCAGAGGATTATATGGAACTGAAGAGCACTGATCAGGTCAAACGAGAGGTCCTCCCTGTGTCCGTCTTGACAAAGCAACTGGACCTCTTCAGTGCTCTGGGTCACAGGCCAGGATAATAACTGAGTGCCATCTACTACTGTGACGTTCTCCGCTACTGCTTTGGGTCGGAAGGAAACCGTTATCCTGCCTGCCAGGTCGTGATCCACGTAGTTGCCTACTGCACCGCAGTCCACATATGCTTCTAAGGCATGCATTCGGGAGGGCTGTTGATAGCAGATGAGAATCGCAGGAATAACTAGGTGTGAGGTTGGTGATGCCTTCTCTTTGCTCGACAAGCTGACCTCTTTGCTTGCCGGCCATTGGAGTTTTCCGATGCCTTCTCGCTCTCTCCCTTATCTAAGGCTCCAACAATCTTTCTGGGTGGTTTCACCGGACCGTCACGAAGGAAGTGGCCTGCCTTTCCGCAGTACAGGCACAATTGTTGCTGCCTCCTCTTCTCTCTCTCTTCCTTAGTAAGTGGGCTCTGCATGCCACCCAGCTGCATGGGTTCAGGTCGGGTCTCGGGATGGCGTGCAGGGCTTTACTTTTCAAGAACGTATAACACCCTTCCCTCCAAGCATGCGTGGTCCACTCAACAGTCTTGTAATCGGTGGTTCAGGTGAACCGCCAGGTCAATATACTCACTGCAGCCGTCGGGGAGGTCAGGGGGTTAACCACCTGGGCCAGGGCATCCTTTAATTCTCCCAGCAAGCCCATATAAAACAAGGTAGATCTTTTGGCTTTAGGCCAATCAGTTTCCGCAGCCAGCTGGTTGAATACTGTTATATAGGTGAGAAGGTCTTGACTGCCCTGGCGCAAAGACAACAACTCGTTATCCAAGGCCTTACCCCGGGTATGGTGGCCGAACAACTTCTCTAGATCCCGCTGAAATCCTGGGAAATTGCATAGCAGGGGATTGTCCCGGTTCACCAAGGGGATAGACAAATCTGCTGCGTACCCTCCCAAATAGGACAAGACTAAGGCTACTCTGGACTAGTCAGTTGGGAAGACCCCTGGTCTGCAAAGGAAATGCAAACAACATTGGTTCATAAAGACAGCAAACCTGTTGGGGTCCCCGGTGAAGCACTCTGGAGGGACCAAAGGAACTGCCCCGGGTACTACCACCTGAATTGAGGCCACTGGAAGAACTTGGGGGGCCACCACCAGGTAAGGGGGCCTGTCCAGCCTGGCTCTGAAGCAGCTGCCTAGCCAGCTCCTCAGTACGAGCTCTGTTCACAACCAGTTCATTCCATAACGTATTGGTTTCGGATCAAGTCGAATACAGTTTGGCTCGAAGCTCTCCTAACAGCTGGGATAGGTGATAGACTTCAGAGATCTCCATGGAGCTCAGGCAGAGATTATTGAAGTTTGGCTTTGAGTTCTGTTACGCTTACCTGGTCTCTGAGGGAACGTCGGGAGCCTCAGGGGTGGTTGTACTGTGGAGACTACACCTGAGGGAAAGGATAGGTGTTACTTTGAGTTTCGGAACTTTCCCACTGCCTCCCTGGCTCCCCCTCTAGGGTGCCCACTGGTGCTTAGCTCACCTGGTGTTTTATGATACCCAACTCTCCACCCTGCTGTCTGTTGCAGGGGTGCAAATCTTCTGTATGGGCGTAATCAGTTTCCTCACTGATATAGATGTGCACCAGTTTCCTCACTGGGGCCCTAGCCCAGACCAGCTGTGGCTTAGGGTGCACTTTGAATGTCTTTAATGTCTGTTTTATGTCTGTGGCCTTGGTAAGTGGCCATCTTCGGAGTTCCAAAGTCTTGTAGTGGTTAGCGCAATCTGTCCTGCTTATCTGTGCTGTCCTCAGAGCCTCAGAGTTGAACTAGCCTTGGGGAAAACACCTGTGCTGCTGACAGCGGATGGGAAGTGCGTGTCACTGGTGTGCGATGAGGACCGCAGACAAACGCTGCTGGGATCAGCTGTTTGCGCCGTGTTCTTAATGGGTAAGTGTTTTGCCCCTTAAGTGTCTCTGCTGCGTTGTTTTGGAATTGGCTGGATACTGTGTGCTCAAGCGGTATGGTTTGCCTGTGCACGATGTCTTATCTGCTTTCTAGCCCATTGTTGGTGCGCCTGTGTTAACATGGTCTTTCTCCTCTTTTCTCAGGTGCTCCGGAGGTGGGATGGAGCAAAGAGTGGAGAGCCTGCGGTCATAGGTCGCGCCGGAGCTGCAGGCAAGTGGAGACGTGAGCCAGGTACAAGTTGGGAAGGATGAAGTCAGAGCGGTCTGCAGGAGAGGAGCCGCACCCTCCAAAGGGGAGTCTCGGGTTGTGCAGAGTAATTCAAGGTACGCTTGGCTTCTAATGAGTCTTCTTTCTTCTTTGCAGGTCGGAGTTCCACGGTAAGCATTACGTTGCAATAAGCAGAAGTAACGCGAAGCACGATCCCCAGCATGGCTTATATAGCCAGCCACTCCCAAAGACTGGGAAGCACTTATCAGAAGCTTCCCATGGCCCATTGAACGGCCATCTTGGTGGTGAATCAGGAAGTCACTGCCTCATTAATCCCTGTAATGTCTGTGGAGGCATGTAATAGGTTCCAGGCGCGCCAGGACTGAGCCCGAGTAGTCCTCTTGTGTTTGGGTGTACTGAAGGTGTGAGCATGAGATGGCCTGCCCCTGAAAGCTGAGGGAGAGTGTGTCTGTGAGGTGGAATTACGGGTAGTCATGACAGGATGGGTGTGTGCCTGGCTGTCCAGTCATTTGGTTGAAAGACATTTGGTCGAAAGACAAATGGTCGACGGAATTTGGTCGAAAGCCAAATGGTCGAATTTTTTTTAATTTATATATATATTTTTTAGGTTTTCGTTTAGGGAAAAAAGGGGGTTGGGGGGGTACCCTCCCCCCAAAAAAGAAAAGTGAAAATACAAAAAAATAAAAATTCGACCATTTGTCTTTCGACCAAATGGTGTCGACCATTTGTTCTGTCGACCTTTTTTTTTCGACCAAATGACTGGTAACCGTGTGCCTGTGTAGAGAATGCAATGAGTGCGGTTACCAGTCATTTGGTCGAAAACCAAATGATCGAATGACCATTTGAGCGAAGTAAAATGGTCGGAAAAAAAAGGTCGCTTTTTTTTTTTTTCATGGGGGGGTTCCCCCCCAACACCCCTTTTTCTTTATTAAAAATATTTTTCACCAACCAAAACTAAAAATATATATATATATAAATAAAAAAATTCGACCTTTTTTTTCGACCATTTTACTTTGATCAAATGGTCATTCGATCTTTTATTTTCGACCATTTTACCGGACACCAATGAGTGCATAAAAGAGAAGTTGTGAGTGAGTGACTGGTGGTCGAATGAGCATACATGTGGTAGTGTGTGTTTGAATGTTCCGAGTGGGTTTTGGTGTGTGCCTGTGCTGTGAATACAGTGTGAGTGAATGTGAGATGAGATGTATGGGTAAGTGACCTCTGGGTGATGCATGTGTATGTAAGGCCCTGGGAGACTGGGGATCACTGGAGCATGTTTGCCACATCCTTTTTTGACTGTGCATGTTTTACTGGCATTTTTGGGCAAAGGCAAGTTCATGTGTGCCATTACCTGGCTAGACTGGCATTTTGGTGCAGTCAGTCTAGACATTGCTTAGTGTGGCATGACATTCATTATTCAGCATCTTTAAAAAAGCAAGCCTGATAAGTAGTGTTACCTCGCTAGACTGATCTTTTGGTGTAGCGGCCTATATATTCTCACTGTAGCATGACTTTTTATTAACTGAGCATCTATGATGAATCAAGCAAGATAAGTGTTCTTATGGGTCTAGACTGGCTTACATTGGAACCACCTTGGACAGGTTTTCCTATTGTGACATGTCACTTTTAATGGCCAAACCAACAGAAGTATGTACTTACATAGGGGTACTGGCATATATTGGCAGAGCCAGTTGTGTGCCCAGTGCCAGTAAAGATACTATAGCAAAACGTCTTAAAGCAAATATAAGTATGGTCTTATATGATAATACTAGCATATGTTGGTGGAGCCAGCATAGAAATGTATGGGCACAGCCAGCATACACATGTTTTTTATACTGGCATATATTGCAGGGACCGGCATGATAATGCATTGTGAAATGCCCTGTGCACTTTTGGTGACTTGCATCTATTGTACTTTTTTCACGATTTACACTACAAAACCGATTGTTGGCCTTTTACCCACATTTTCCCAGAAAGTGTGCTGTGCAATGCACCATTTTAACCCATTATTCAAAACATTTACTCTTGGAGGGAGATGAATTCCCCCCCTCCCCCCTGGAAATCCCAACCCATTATTGTTAGTTCGGGCTCTCTCGCTATGCTCAGTCGCAATCACATAATTGTGGCAAATATTTACACCCTCACAAAAACACCTCACCTGCCACCACTGGTGGCTGGTATATTTGTGGACCAGCACCACCCCCCTTCTCTCTATGTTACGTTAAAGATTTAAGCTTGAGGGTAGGGGGGGAATTTAAGCTTTAACCACAGCATGGCTTGAATGGGAGCTGCCAAATTATATGCTACGCCATTGGGCACCACTGGGTCTGACAAAGGGGTAGTGTGCAGTGTGCGCCTTGAAGTCTGCCAGTGAGTCCCCGGGTAAGAAGCAAATCGCATGGGTTTTTTTAATTTGAAATAATTGTGGTGCTATGAATTTATATGTGCAGCAATGATGATATCACATTAAATGGTGTTTTTTTTTTTTTTTTTTTTTTAAAGTCCTCTGGCACCCAGTATTACGCTTAGATAATAAAAACTATGGGGGGTGGTCTTGGGTATATTGAAAGAACCTTTCCCAGGTATTCTACTCCAGCAAAGATAACATTATCAGGTGCACTCCCCTCTGTGAACGCAGACCAGTCTATAATAGGTTTCTTCTATTGTAGTGGTAGCTGACTCATAGATACATTTTTAACCAGGGGATTTTGTTGATACTAAATCCTGGTCAATGATTAAATTTTGGAATTGGCCAATTTGACCGAATATATTTTACTGTATGGCCTAGTTGACGGAATTTAGGCTGTATGAAATGATCGTACAACCAAAAATTCAGTCAACTAGGCCATATGGTTCCATTATAGCAAACAAGGGGGCAGAAACATAGATTAAATTGCTCTTAGACATGAAGAACATGCTTATGACCCAATTAGATAGAGGATAGTGGCCATGTAAATCAAGATGGAAGCCACAGCGGTAATGAAGTCAATGGAAGGTACTGAAAGGGCTTATGAATACAGAGAGAGGCCTGAAACATTGATTTCACACAGATGTGCAGCCAGCATACATATTTTGGCCAAGTATCCTGAGGGAGAGAACGTTTCACATTAGCAGAAGAGATAGGACACCTACATGTGTAAAAGCTGAAAATCGCAGGAAAATTAAGTTTGCGGTCCCTGCACAAGTGATCTGAAGAGGTGGAACAGAGCCTATTCATTAGAACCAGACATATGGCACTGTACCCATCCAACTGACGAGATATGATACAAAAGTAATATCAAGTTGAAAGCTAAATGTTCTGCCTCCAGGCCTAGAGGATCAGAGATGATAACCTTGTTTGGTACAGCTAGCACCTTTGGGGCTGTTCCCACCACCTTGAATAGTTGCTCATGGGCTGGTAACTTTCCAAAAATCGCCAAGGCTGAGGAGACCCTCTCTAACCAATCCCTACCCACTGTCCATGCTAGCTCACACTTTGTTGCAAGACCCAATGGTAGTGCACTAACCTGACATGCTTGTAGTTGCAAGATTTAGGAGGTGGTCACAGGAGGAGCCACTAGACTTTTTTTAGCCAATAAAGGTACTAACCCAATATATCTTCTATGTGTAGCCTACCATACTAACCAATCCCGTTTTACCTTAGGTTTTTGCAATGTATCATTTATTTTGTGACATCACTTAGCATTAAAACTCCCTGACAAGCCTCTATCATGTGAGAAAGTATTGGAAAATCAAAATCATGCAAAGTCCATAACGTGATCCCTGTTTCAAAAGCTTTCAATAAACAGTATGTTTTGTCCCTTTTTTGGACTCTTCTGTTTTTGCTGCGGGGTATTTCCCCTGAACCAGTTCCTCTTGCTTGTATTTAGGGAAATTAACAGACCCCGCCTTCCTTCATCTGGTAGCAGAGGACGATCGCTAAGACCCCCGGCGAATACCGTTTTTTCCTGCTGTGTGCCCGAAGGGATGCGTCGCGGTCCACTGGAACCAGACCACTGACCCTGTGTGGAAACTGAGTCGGTCATCAGGAGCCCCCATGGTGAAATTCTTGCCCGCTCCCCATGGAATGCAGAGCAGGCTGGAAGGCAGAGTGGCAGATTGCGGAAGTGACAGTGTCTGAGGGATTCAGCGGATCCACAGAGTGTTAGTATGAGTCCAACAATCTGACAAATATTGGGAAGGGAATTGTTGTGTTGTGATTTGTTTTTGTGTTATTTATGAGAGAATACCTGTTTCTAGGCGATTAGCTTAGTTTACGGATGAAGAGATGGATCCCTCCATCTAGGCACTAACTTAGGTTGCGGGAGGTGGTACCTTATTGAACTTTAAAGAAAATATTAAAAAAATAAGAAAACAGATTTAAAGGTTATCCTATGCTACGGTGTAGAAGAAGGACCATGCCCTTGAGTGGGCATTTTGAAGAGATGGTTCCCCTGTGAATGAAAAAGCAGGATGACGGCCGTTGGGTATTTGTGTTGTGGGGTTCTTGTGTATTGTGGGGTTCGGGATCGCCCCTTAAGTGTTTTTCATGCATAGTGGTTGGTGACGTCACAAAAGGTTGGTAATAGGACATAACACATTGACACCAGAGTGACGGCCCGCAGTGGGGCACAGAGTTGTTGGTGAAGAAAAATTGAAAAGGTGTTTTGTAGTGGGCGAGGTGGTGTGGAAGCTTTAGAAAATTAGAAGATCGGTGTACCAATCGGGTGGGCTCGAAGAGCACCTGCAGAGTTGTGGCATTGAGGGTGGTGTGCAGAGTACGCCTTTGTTAGTGTTGGTGAACCGGAGAGGCTGGTGGAACAGACTACTGAAGGTTGCTTTGTATTGGAGCAGTTGGTTAATTTTTTACAATTGTAAAATTGAAATTGGCATTGTTTAAAGTGTACAAACAAATCCTGATTTGAGGTCAAGTAAGTATCGGCAGTCAGAGAGTGATGTGCTACCAAAGGGGATACCCCCCCCTTAAACATTTGTGCAAGTCCCTTTCGCAGTACCAAGACAAAATATGCAAGTATAGCGCGGAATGGACTCATGATACTGAGGGCAAAATGGCGAGACCATGGCCATGGGAAGGCAGTCGTTCGAAATTTGTGCTGCAACACATGACCACATATTTACATGCTGCGTGTAAGGGACAGAAATTAAGCATCAGATTAGCAATACTGTTATGGAAGATGTTTGAGGACAATGAATTGGTCCCCCCCCAAGAGAGAGTGGATGCTCAGTCAGCATGATACAGGGGGCGAAGCGGCCAATGCTGCTCTTCTTCCTCAAACAGCAAGTCCACCAACAGGAGGCCAGGGATTTTACCCCTTGAAAGAGTTAAAAGCAGCAGCTGAGTACCCTAACCTTGTGTATGCACCTCCTGCGTATAAAAGCGATGACGCACTTAGTGGCGCTAAGGTGGCGAATAAGAAAACAGGTGCTATGATTGATGAACGCAAAGAGCACAGCGACCTGCAAGTGAAGTTGATGGGGGGCGACAAAGTGGCTGAGGCACGTAAAGGGGACGATGAGGCGACAGACGCGCCAAAAGAGTGGGTGGCGTGGAAAACCTGAGGGTCTTTCCCTCCCCTACTCCTGGGGGATCTTCTACACCGGTGGCCAGGGGATGTCATGACACCCGCTGCACGTTCATCATCACACTATCAGTTGCCACCAACTGCCCGCTAGGGTCTCAGGTTACCTGGATCTGGGCACATGAAACATCTGCTTTTTGGGACCTGGAAGACGGTCTGGTGGTTGCCATGGTCACGTTGGGCTTCCTGCAGACCCAGAGTAAAACCCTCACGCTCTGCGATCATCCACGGTCACGTGAATGCGAAAACAAGCAGTGCGGCTTCAACGCTGTATCCAAGGATCGCCGTAGTCAAGGACGGTATAAAACCAGAAGTAACTATGGATACAGCGCTACTGATCTTCGTTCCTGTGTTTCTGAAGCTTGATTCAAACTTCCCTGTTACGTCGTGAGGCTGCTCAGTTTACTGGATTCTCTGTTGCCGACCTGCTTTTCTGCCCTCTGGACTCCGTTCTTGGTTCTGTGTTTTCCTATTGATTCCCTTTGTGCTCGTGACCCCGGCCTGATTACTGGACTATTCTTCTGCTACCTGATTCTGTCATTGATGCTGCCCGCTCTGTGACGACCTCGGCCTGCTTTGACTATTCTTCTGCTACCTGATTAGGTCATTGACATTGCCCGCTCCCTGACAACCTTGGCCTGCTTGACCATTCATCTGCTTAACAATCTGGCTCTGACATCGTTCATTGTGGCACTCCTTACGCTAAGTGATAATGTTTATGGTCTTCTCTTGCCAAGCCTGTACGTCACTGGGTCGGTCCTAAGAAAATATCCTGATGGATTCTGCTCTCTCTCTCATATATCCTGGGACTATTGTTCAGCTCTACTCCTCTCTCCTTAACCTGCCCCCCCTTCCTTACCTCAACTCTTCTGGTTCCTCTCCTTGGATTCCTTCGGCACTAGGACTGTGGACGCTATGTTGCTAACAAAGTGCTGCAACCCGACACTAGTGCGACCCTCGTGCCGCCCGGGTTAAGCTCCTGTACTAACCTTCCTTCCCTTAGGTAGGATTTCTTATCAAATCACTTGTCCAGTCTTTACTCAGGAGTGGGTATTCTTTTCCCCTTCTAGTGGCAATTACAAGACAGGGACCCTCCTCGATTCATCTGCAAGGCTTACAGGCTCTTTTTGATCAGGTTAGTTACATTGGTTCTCTTTGCTCGTGCTCTTGTCTGTTGTTTGAACACACTCCTGATTTACGCTCTCTTCTTGTTCCAGCCTGGTGTCCTTGTCGGGCGTTTTTACATTCTCGACCTTTCAAGTGATTTACTCATCTGTCCCTTGTTAATTGTAGGGCAGTAGGATGTATCATAGGGAAGGACTTCCTCTTGGTGAGGTAAGGAGGTCGAACGGATTCTTGTCCAAGACGAAATCCTTGTTGCAGTGTCTCAGAGGGTCCTCCTGGGTGAGTACCCAGACTTGTTCCATTCACTCGCATTCAAGCTGGTTGCGATAGGGGAGGGTCATCGCCATTGGATCCCAACCCTGGGGGTGGACGAGCGAGGAAGGATCACCTGGGTGGAGGGTCCTTTGGGATTGGGGGGAGATTGCTCGAAGGCGAGACATGGTACCCCCCTTTTTCCAATAACCCCTTACCCGACATTCCCTCCTACTACATGACCGCAGACTGTCTCCCTTTCCCTTTGACAAAACCTCCCCGCTCTGCTAAAATATGGCGAAATCCAACTGAGGCACTTTTTTATTTCTATCAATGTCCCATTAACAAGGACAGGTGAAGTCAGTTACTGAATACAGAACAAACATACCTTAGGACTGTTAGCACACCACAGGTGTATAAAAGGAGTGAGCCAGAGAAACAGAATGAGCAGCTATAGCCAGAGGAGGTCCATGAGTCGGAGTACGAGAGCACAGGTGAACTGGGGTGCCCAGAGAACCCGAGACCTGCTTGGGGAGAACGGATGGCCGAGACACTGAGAGCCTATGGTATGAAAGGGCTAATGAAAGCGTGGCAAGGGAGCCGTGTTTCCAAGGAGCCAGAAGGGGGTTAAGTGCAAAGCTTTTCTCCAGAGTAAAGTCTGTGAAAGGGTGATCATTATCCTGGGCCTAGAGAAGCTGCCCAGGAGAGTTGGAGGGGCTGCCAAGGAGCCCTTGGTCTTCAGTCAATGAGACCCAAACAGTGATGTTAAAGAAATCACAACTGGTGAGTTCAAAGCCAGAGGGGAACCCGGTTGAGGATAGCGGCAAAGCGCGAGGGATAAAATGTTGCAGGAAGTAAGATAATTACAAGGACGAGCGTAGGATAAGAAGCGCGCTGAAGAGGAAAGCTTTGATTGTCTGTTTTGAAAGTTGAAGGATTAGAGAAACAAAGTAGTGAACCTTTGCGTGTACATTAGCACGTGGTGAAAGGAGCTCTAGTGGACAGAGACATTGTGTAGAGGAGTGAAGTTCACAGAGAGTGCGAATATGGAAGCAAGTGAAGGGAGGCTATGCTTGAGGGAAAAGGCACGCCGAGTCCCCGTGAAAACTTGGTTAAGAATTATAAGAAGGTGCTGAGCGCACAATATTAAGAAAAGTTGAAGTTGAACTGTAAAAAGGTGTTGGGGGCATGTTGATGAAAGTAAGCCAATATTTAACTGCAGAAAGGTTCCAGGGGCACGATGAGAAGAGAAAACTGAAGTACTATGTGTGCATCGAAAGTCTTTGATACGTTGATCTGTTGAATAATTATGTGAGGAGAGCCAAGGTGTCAGAGTGGTCCCGTCTGGGGCTGAGGAATACTGGACGCTGTCAAAAGGCTCTGACACACCAATACACCAACCTATTGTGAACTGTGAAAGTCTTGTGAACTAATGATAAGTAGCAGACTTCCTGAGGAGAGGTGACACAGAGGAATTGTTACCTAAAGGAACGTTGAACTTGTGCAACCAGAACCGTTTGAGCTTTGTGAAAAGAACGTTATGCAGTGCCTTTGAAAGCCGAGAAATATTTGCTGAATCCCAAGGGGCTCAAGACCTGGGGAAGGTAGCTGTGGACCAGCTCCAATACTATCCTGACCTTTACTTTGAAGCACCCTTTTTATTTAGTCCAGTCCTATGCACATTATTGTATTAGAAAGTGTGAGAGCAAGCATAAGTTTAACATGGACACTTTTGTTTTGACTAACTTGACTGACTAATATTTTTGTTGATCATCGAGACTACTCCCATTATAGAAGTAGGGCAGGTTAGGCAGAATCCAAACCCCTTTCTTTGCAAAATATCGGTTTTCATAAACTTGAATCATTTTGTCTGTGTTTCTCTCATGGTACCATGCCTGTCTCACAGTGGGAGGACAGATATTGCTTAAACTAGACGGAAGGAGTGTAACAGCGTCCAGGGACATGGAGGAGAAAGCTAAGGAACAAAAGGAGAGGGAGGAAGAGGACAGAGAATGGATAGTGTCAATGGAGGAAGCGAAGAGAAGAGGGAACTGGAACAGTTGAGGAATGAATCAGAGAAAGTAGAAGAGAAGGAGAGAGAGGAAAGGGGAAAGAGGAGAAGCCAGAAAGAAATAGAGGAGAAGGGGAAGAGAAAGGCTGAAGAAGAAAAGGAGAGGCAGGTTCAGTTGAGAAGGGAGAAGAGGAAATTGGAGGTTGAGAGAATTGTTAAAGAACATCGTTGCAGAGAAGAGCAAGAGAAGGACAAAAAGCAGGAGCGGGAGAGAGAGAGAAGTGGGGATAGATGCCTTGGGGTGGTAGACTATATAATGACGGGGTCTAGACTTTCAGATGACGAGGAAGCAGGAATACAGAGAAGCATTGGAAAATTATACAGAAGCAGGAGGGATAGCGCTGCTGCCCCTAAGGCAAGCAGTAGTGTAGCACAATCCCCACTGTGGGGTGGGGGAGGAGTGACTCACTGGACAGAGCAGTGAGGAGACAGAGGGGAAAAAACATGTTAAGACGGTTTAACTTTGAGGACGAAGGAGGTAAAAACAGTGATGACAGTTTAGGGACAATGGGGTCAGACGAATAACTAGGAGAGACCGGTAACAAAGAAGGAAGGAGGCCACAGTGCCCCTCCAAGGGGGTAATCCCAGAGCGGGAGTCACTGTGGGACAAAGGGAGGATATAGAAAGGGGAAAACTGGAGCTTGATGGGTGCATCAAGCGCTCCAAAAGCAGATTGCATAGTGCAGATGAAGTTACTTCATACATGCAGAGGTTGAGAGCATTAACAGGATGAAAGAGAACTCACATGACGGGGGCATTTACAGTCACGAAAGACATAGCGAAATATGACAAAAGATGGATAAGGATAATTTGAGGTGTAAATTTCCCAGGAGTGGGGAAATTGATTTATCACTAGAAAGATTGACAGCAGGGACGACACTAGCAGTGGGTGACATGAAGAGCTTGCTCTCTGCCATTCTTGGGAGGTAGCTGACGATGTTTGGAAACAGGCAGGGTATCCCGGAGTGGCAGCACAGAAAACAGTGCACGATGGAGCATTGTTTAATAACTGCAGTCTAGCAGTATGGCAGACCCTTAAAATACAGTACCCAGACACATCTGACATAAGTGCATTCATGGCACGCAAAATGCTTGAGGACGAAGCTCCACTCCAATATATTCAGGAGATACAAGAACATTGGCATCTCGAGACGCGTAAACCCTGGGATAAAACTGTAGGTTTATCTTACTACATATTATGTCAGGGATTACAAGAGTAGTTGCAGAAGCAATTGAAGAAATTAATGGGGTTGGAGGCGAAGCCATGAACAGACATTCAGTTGACTACAGTACATTATTGTCGACTAATGCAGGAATACACGAGAAAGAAGCACGAGGAAAGAAAACAGGAAGAAGCAAAGTTAGTTCAGAAAAAATTGTCAAAATATACAGTGGAAGGGGCGATGTTGACAAGCGGAGAGGGAGTAGTTACCCAGAACACCCAATATGTGCAGCAAACGGCAGAGGGAAGTTTTACAGGAAGGGGGGACACTAACTATTGGCAATGGGGACAAGAAGGTGAGCACAGGGGGGAGAAGAGCAGGGTACCCAGCCCAACAGGGAGGAGACTGGTTTAACGGGGGACTTCCCAGACTCCTGGGAGGTCCACCACAGTGTTGGTTATGCGGAAAGATTGGCCCCATATCACAAGTGTTTAGAAGCAGGGAGAAAGGCAACAGAATGTGGGGGCAACATACCCACCAACATACAATACTGAGCAACCCGATTATTATGCCCATGATCACATGCAGACTCAGACACATGCGCCGCAAATAGGGCCAGCACAACACGCGCCGGCCCAGTCACAACAGCCAATGACATATACACTGCAGGCATGGGTGTACACCACAAACAGCAGCACAAGTACTGACGCAGTGAAACGCTGTTGCCATGTGACACACAGATAAGATAATGCAGACTCCCGCATCAGGACTAGAGGGTGTAACCGTAGTGGAAGGGAATCCTTTTACGGAGACATGGGTAACTTTATAGACACAATAGGACAGCCCACAGTCTGATTTGATGTATTCAATCCTATCTGTTACACCCGACCCGAATGAGGAACCACGTGTAGGAGTAACCATAGGTGACAAAACGTTCTCTTTTCTCATAGATACAGGAACAACTAGGTCCTGTATTAAGGAGGGGAGATACTCCATGTGAGGCATTTCTCTGGGGCTACAGATTTGTTTACATTTACTGACGAACTGCCAATTTCCATTGGAGAGCATGTACTTAGAATGCCACTGTTACATTCCCGCCAGACACCAGTCAACATAATTGGAAGGGATATGATGAGTAAACTTATCATGACTATTTCATTCACTGATCAAGGGATAATGTGTTCTACCCCAAGAATTCACTACATGAATGCACAAGAATGTATTCATGCATTCTGCGGCCAGACTGTACAATGGATGTTGCCCCTATATCTTGACCTATTTTAGTATGGGGTAGAAGTGCTACTAACATGGCTTCCAGGGATATAAGGCAAGGTACTTTGCTTGCCTTACAAGGTATTGTTCAGACCAGAAATTCCCTGAGACGAGGAAGGAGGACAGGTGTTTCCACTAGAATTGGAGACAGTTATAGTAAGGGGTGAGAGAGTAGTTCTGCACAGGACTGATGGTACAGGAAGAGCTTGGAGAGCAGTAATAGCAGTAGGTGAAGGACACAGACTGACTGTCCTGACAGAGGAAGAGTTGTTTCGGGATGACTATTCAGATATTGAAACAGTGTTCTTTATGAGCATTACTTACTGGTTGAGAATCCAGAAGATGGTCCTGGTAAAAAAGGCGCCACCGCCATTTCTTGAGGAAGACATAGTACAAGTATCGAGCATATCGTGGACCAAAAGCCCATATGACGTTGGCCTGTTGAAAGGAGTAGGAGGTGTTAAAATTAAGCTCAAGCCAGGGGCAATTTTACTGTGGGCAAAGCAATTCCCTATATTTAGGGAAGCAGACAAAGGCATTTTTGAGACAATTTCCGCGTTAGTGCAGCAGGGAATTTTAGTACCATCAGAATCTCAATATAACATGGCTGTGTACCCGGTGAAAAAGGCCGCAGGGGGATCATAGCGTTTTATTCAGTATTTGCGCTCTTTGAACAATATTGTTGAAGCAGATTTGCGCTCTTTGAACAATATTGTTGAAGCAGAGTTTCCTTCAGTTCCCAACCCAGCAATAATATTATGCAGTATCCCGTCAGAAGCCACTAATTTCACGGTGATAGACTTGAAGAATGCTTTTCTTCTCTATCCCGCTGCGCGATGACTCACAGGATTTGACTTCATTTTCATATAGAAATAAAAAGTGGAAACACAGGAGACTTCCTCAGGGGTACTGCAAATACTCTTCCATATTCAACAGGGTCCCTCAAATGGACCTGGGGAATGTACATTTAGACAGCACAATTATTCAGTACGTGGATGACATTTAATATCTAGTAGGTCAGAGGAGCAATGTCGAAAGAACCCAGTACAGTTATTGACAGTTTTGGCAGAAAAGGGTTACAAGGTGGACTGGGCAAAATTACAGTACAGCCAGAGGGAAGTGTTATGTTATGTTATTTTATTAATTTCTTATAGAGCGCAACATGCCCAAAGGCCTCAGAGCGCTAAAGTGGGAAAGCAGATCAGAGAGTCAGTATCAGGAAAACAGCAGGAGATATAGGGTTATCCTAACCATTAGCGTTAATGATCTCTTATATCTTAGATATTTGACAGTTAATATCTCAAGTAGGTAGGAAGGTGACTCCTGAGAGAGCATAGGCGATTTTCAGAATGCCACCACCAAAGATGGTGAGGGAGATGCAGCAGTTCTTAGGTCTTCGCATTTATTGCAGGGCCTGGGTATTTGACTACAGCACATACACTAGACCTTTTGTAAACGGGCTCAAGGAGACACAGGGGGTCGGGGGGTGGCAACCTAACATAGACAGAGGAGATGACAGAGGCATTCGGTGAACTAAAGGCGGCAATAGGCACAGCCCCAGTCCTGAGGATCCCAGGTTACAGTGCAGAATTGTATTTGTTTTTATCGCACACTAATGGAGTAGTGATGATGGCAGTTCTCACACCGAAGACTACCTTGCGGCACAAACCGGTAGGTTTCCACAGTGGGCATTTAGATCCAGTGATGAGAGGCCATTATCTTGGCGAACAAGCATTGGCTGCTGCCTTTGCAGTAGAGAAATCAGCAAGTGTCACAATGGACTGTAGCACCACTCTGTACGTGGAGCATGCCCTTTTTGCCATTCTCGAAGCCTAAGAGCACATTGACTACACAGAAGGTGATTATCTCAAATCCAGCAGTAAAGGTAGTAAGGTGTAAGGTTGTAAACCCAGCGACATTCATAGCAGAACCAGTAAGAAGAGGGAGACTATGTACACAACTGCACGAAATACA
The DNA here is from genome assembly GCF_040938575.1 of Ambystoma mexicanum. Classification (NCBI taxonomy): domain Eukaryota; kingdom Metazoa; phylum Chordata; class Amphibia; order Caudata; family Ambystomatidae; genus Ambystoma; species Ambystoma mexicanum. The sequence continues at coordinate 1,446,862,400 of NC_090935.1, read as the reverse complement.
CAGAATATTATGATGACATTCCGAGAGCCAGAGAACATGCCCTAGGGGCAGGGAAGTACTCTTTATTGATGGGTCCTCAATAATTGACTAGACGACAGAACAATATACTGGGATGGCAGTCATAAAATGATGACAGAGTGGGACATTTGAAGTAATATGAGCGTGAGATTATCCTGTCATTTTTCAGCGCAAGCAGCTGAATTGGTCACACTTATAATAGCGCTAGAGGCACATGAAGATAAGGCGATCACAGTGTACTCTGACTCCGCCTATGTGACGTCAACAGCACATGCAGGACTCTCACGTTGGAACAGTGGGGCTTTCGATGTGCTGATGGCACACCAGTGCAGCATGCACCTTTATTAGATATGCTCATAGATGCGCTGCAGCTCCCATCGCTCATTGCAGTAGAGAAGTGTTAAGCCCACACGAGGGGGGAGGATGTGGATTCCCATGGCAATGAAGCAGCAGAAGCAAAGCGAGCAGCATACTTTCTTGACATAAATGAGTTTGACACTCCACCCAATAGATGCACGCAAACGCGTGGCATGATATTGTGAGACGGGTATAGTTCATAGCCCATTACCCAAATAATATAACTCCATGGACGTGCACCAACAGGAGAGAAGGAATTATGGATGAGGAGGGGGGTGTTCGATATCCCCCAAAGATGTGATGTGGTGACAGGAGAGCACTGGGAAGCCGGTCATTCCCCTTACATTATTGCAAGTAGCTCTTACGCAGCTCCACAAACCAACCCACCTTAGTAAAGATGATCTTGCAGCACATATAGCAGAAGATTGGTCCTGTCCCAATTTAGAAGAGCATATTGCTGCCTTTATGAATAATTGCATTATCTATCAGAAGTTCACTTCAGGGCATACGTTGCGTGTAGTGAGAGGAGCAATACCATGCCCTAATAGGCCCTTCCAAAACCTCCATATAGATTATAATATGATTCAAAATTGTAATGGCTATAGGTATATGCTCGTAGTGGTGTGCCCATTTTCTCGCTGGATCTAAGCTGGTCCATGCTAGCCCCTGATGCCCTCTGTGCAGTGAAATTCCTCAGCGAGGTATTCCCACGTTGGGAGTAGTGTGAGTTCCTGAGATCTGACAATGGACTTCACTATGTAAATTAAGTTTGTGAGCATATCACAGCCCTGCTGTGGATTAAGCATATGTTTTCCTGCACTTATCACACGCAAGCAAATGGGATTTGTGAACGCCTCCATGGCTTGCTCAAAGGGAAAATTGCAAAAGTAAAAATGGCACTGAAAAAGGGATGCTTCATTGCCTGCCCATAGAATTGTTTGCAGTGTGTAATCAACCTGCATTTGACCACCATTTAACTCCTCATGAGGTGGGACAGGACAACGCTTCCCACTTGCTCCTCCCACTAGAGCTCTGACAGATGTCATTAATGCTGCTACTGTTTTTGGTAATGAGATGTATGAATAGCTTGCTTCGATGATGGCTTGTGCTTCTTTTATCTCTCAAAAGATGAAACCACGGCTGGGGAGGTCAAAGAAGGATGATGAAGATGACACACCAATAGAGCCACACAAACTGCTTAAGGCCCCTCATTTGTATCCAGGGGACAACCTTTTGTTGAGAAATTTCAATAGAACGTGGCACAAACCACGTTTCGAGGGACCGTTTACAGTAGAGCAAGCAACAGATAACGCTGTTAAATTGGTAGGGATGAAAGCTTGGAATTATCTGGGAGTCGTCAAGCCTTGCCGAGGTGAGACCCCCCCCTCCCCCGGCCTAACACATAGATGGTGTACTGCAAGAAGAAGAGGAACAGCGACAGATTCATACACGTTCAAGGACCAGAGCTGGACAAGAGCATACAGAATGTGAGATTAGGCACACTGGGCCTCATTACGAGGCTGGCGGTAGCCGTGCCGGTAATATTGGCACAGCTTACAGGCACAGCTGGCGCCGGTATTTATTTTTTTCCGGTGCCCAGAAATGGGCATTTACCGGGTCATTACGGCCTTGCCAGACCCAGTATTTGCTCATTCCTGGGCACCTGAAAAAATTCTTCCCCATTCCCATTGAGCCCCATAGGCGTTTATAACGGTGCCTGTGCTTCCGACATGCTGTGCTCACGGTTGCCTTTCATTCCGCCAGGTCAGACCTGGTGGAATGAAAGGCACCCGCGAGCACAACTCAGTTTGCCGGTCCGGATACAACGGTACCGGCAAGCTTACCGGTACCGTTGTATCCGGACCGGCAAGCTCGTAATGAGGCCCACTGTCTTTTCCTTACATTAGGGAATCTTCGCACTTATGTGAACTAAGTTTTGCTGAGTAATTTTACACTTGTACGATAAAAAAAGCACTTTATGAACTCATAGTATCTAAAGAGCAAATGATACCAGAAAAGGTTTTTGTTTATGCTTTCCTTATTTACGTTCGACACAGTTATCCAATTCTGACAAGAAGTAACGTGCCTATCATCCCCTTGCCTAGTAATCCTAACACCCGATTCATTTTTTAAAGACTTTTTGTTTCCGCATTAGCACAATATTATCTCCGAAAAAACGTATTGCCTTAGCAATGGTAATCTCGAAGGTCATGAGTTTTGGTTTAGAATTCATGGACAGCGCCAAGAGCGTAGACATATACAAAACATAGACACTGCAGCAAGAGCCAATGTGTTGCCATTTTTTGCATTTGGCTGTCTCTACCGCCTTACACTTCTCTCCTTGCATACAGCTGTTTGCTTTATCCACGCTTCCAAGCCTATATAATCGGAGGTTCGGACCCTCTGCTGCAAAGCCCTTGCAGGACAAGGCCGCAGTGTTGAATGATGTAGGTTCACAGGAGACGCTGCCCGATGACACGTAGCACGTTTGCTACATCCAGGCTTCTGAGCCTATACAATCTGAGGTTTGGACCCTCTGCGGTAAAGCCCTTGCAGGACAAGGCTGCAGTGTTGAACGACGCTGCTGTTTGTCGGCGAAGGGGTCTAAGGAGTACACAGTGAGCGCGGACGACTCACCCTCCTGTCTGCGGCCGACAGGTAAGAAGTTGTGGGAAGTTAGCTTGCTCTGTGCTTCTTAACCCTGCGACTGTGCCTTCTCCCCTGACTGCGTCCTCTCAGAACCCAGTGACCTGCCCCTCTGCCCTTGCCCCTTGGACGGGTGTGCCCCCTTCCCTCTTGATTCCTACCTGCATTGACCTTTCCCACCCCTCCTGAGTTCACCCTCACGCCTTCCTTCCTTCCTCATTCCCCCCTGCATCTGCTCCCTGCGTGGTTTCCCCACAATCCCCAATCATGTGATCTTCGTGCCACTTCCATCCTTGTCTGTTTGCGTGGTGCTTCCTCAGTCCACGTGGTCCCTCGCAATCTTGATCGTGTGTGTTTCCACTCCCCTTCCATCCTTGGCTGCGCTCGCACCTGCGCTCCTCAGCCTGCGTGGTCCCTCGCAATCCCTGATCGCTTGCGTGCCATTTCTGCCATCCTTGCCTGTTCACGTTGCATGCTGTTGGGCCATGTGGTCCCTTGCATTCCTTGATCGGGTGTGCTTCAGCGCCCCTTCCATCCGTGGCTACACTCACACCTTCTCAGACTTCGCCCTTATAATCTCGGCAAGCTAGCACCCAGATGCCCTCTGCACGTCCTTGCCCTCCTGCAGGCACCCTACCCCCACCTTTTTTCCCCTGCCCGGCCCTGTTGCTATGCTGTGTTGCTGTGTGTTTCTTCATCTGGGCCCCTTTGCTTATTTCAATGGTCCTGTTTTTGTTTTTGCTTTCTTGACTACTGTTATGTGTACTGTCTACCTCCATTTGTTTTCTCACTCTTATCTGTAGGTTCCCTGATCACGGCTCATTTATCTAGTCCTAGCTCTGCCTGGTTGTTCCCTGTTTCCTTTTCTTTCAGGTTCCCTCGTTCTTGCCATATACAGTACTGCCTACTTCTGTATGTTTTTTTTACGCTTCTCCATAGGTTCCCTTGATCTTTGTTCTTTTCCAGCCCCTGCTCTGCCTTTTGTTACCTCGCTGTGTCCTTTTCCTTTCAGTTTCCCTCGTTCTTACTCTGTTACCGGTGTTTGTTTACTTCTACTTGATTACTCTTCTCTTGTCCCTTCAAGCCCTTCATTTAAATTATTTATTTACTACCTTGTTCTTCTCCCGTTCAGTCTCGTCTGCTTGCACCCCCCCTTGTATCCGCCCTGGTGTCTCCCCCCTTACCGTTCTCCCACTCCTCACCTCCCCCCCTCTTCCTCTCTCCTCTTTCCCCACCTTCTGCATCCTCTATGGTGCTCTCTGTTTCTCCTATCTTCTCTATCTGCTTCTCTATTGACTATCCCGCCCTTCTCACTAAGTCTGGTAGGAAGAAGTTCAAAAAGGATATCCTGGTCTCCAACCCAGGCCTCTCTATCGCTGACACCTATACCAGCGCTTTCTCCAGACAGACCCTCACCGACATCCTCTTTGCCGTTTCTTCACCAGACATATGGACTTCTCATATGGTCTCTGTGCTCTCTCCTTTCTCTTCCTCTCCCATTAATGGTGGCACTCAGTGGGAGGCCCCATGGCCCCCTTCCATTCCTCTAAGGTCATCATTAATGTCTACCTGAATGGCACCGTCTTGGTCCAAGGCCCTCAGGCCAACCTCCTCCTCTTTGATAGACGCTTCCCGTGCCTTATCAATTTCCTTTCCTCTCCTGCTGTCCCTTCTTTGGCTTCCTTGCCTCCTTTCTCTGCCACCTCTCTGGCGCCCGCATCCTCCTCCTTGGCTACCTTGCCCTCTGCTCCTTCCTCTTCTGCCCTCCCTCAGGCTCCTTCTACACTTCCGCAGGGAGTACCTCTGATTTGTACCCCTCCTCGGAAGTCTTTCCAGGGTGGCAACCTTCTCCCCATTGCCACTCGCAACTCTTGCTCAGCTGTCAAACACTCCTCTGACATCTGCCGTCTCCTGAAGAACTCGACCTTGATGTTCTCAGTCTCACTGAGACATGGTTCACGGTCAATTCTGTCACAAGTTTTGATACTCTCCTCCTTGATGGCTACAAGATCCTCTCCGAGCCCAGATCCAACCGTTCCGGTGGGGGTGTAGCCTTGATCTTCCCAGAGTGGATTCCTGCCTCTATCATTCCTATGCAGGCCTACTCCTCCTTTGAATTAGTTGTCTGCAGGCTTTCTCTCTCTCCTGGCCGCTCTCTCACTGTGGTTATCTACCGGCCATCTGGTCAGATAACCTCCTCCCTATCCGAGTGGGTGGACCTCTCCTCCTCCCTCCTGGTCTCGACCACTCAACTCCTCCTCCTTGGAGATCTCAACATCCACCTAGATGCTTCCTGTCCCTCATCTGGACTCTTATGCGACCTCTCTGACTCTCTCTCTCTCTCTCTCTCTTCATCTCTCTGGTCCGACTCACTCTGCAGGGCATACTCTGGATGTTCTGAACTGCTCAGAACTCCCCCTCTCTAACCCTCTCACCACTCCTCTCTCCTGGAGTGACCACTTTCTCCTCTTCTCTCATCTCTCTCTCTCTACCCCTCAGGCAAAGCCAACCCCAACACTACCACCCACCTTCTTGGTCATCCAACTCATGAAGCATGTGTCAGTTGAGGCTTTCGCCGCCACCTTCACTCCCCCTCCTGCACCTCTGACTGACTCACATCCTGACACAGCCCTCTCCAAGCTCCACTCTTCTATCTCTGATACTCTTGATGTACTTGCTCCTGTCACGAGGATCCGCTTGAAGCCCAAAGCCAAGTGCAACTCCTGGTACGACCCAGACCTCGTCACCCTTAAACGCAAGTGTAGGGTGGCTGAGAGGAAAAGGCTGGCATCTTGTGCATCCTCTGACAAACTGGCCTGCTGCCTACTCCAAAGACAATTCTGACTCTCTGTCCTCCCTAAGAGAGCTCACATCCAAGCCAGCGTCTCTGCGGCATCTAACAACTCGGCCGAACTCTTTAAAATTTGCAAGGAGCTAGCCAAATCTGCTGCAGTCTCTTCCTTTCCTGTCCCTTCCCAGGCCCACTGCACGGCCCTGGCTTCTTATTTCATCTCTAAAACCCAGGACATCCTATCCACCCTCTCGTCCTCTCCTCCCTCTACTTTCTTCTCTACCTCGGGCCTCCCTGCGGCCACCTCTGCTCATACCCTTCTCTGCCTTTCCTGTTCTCCCTTGACAGGTTTAGACATCTAGACAAGTCCGATCTATGAAAGTCTTGTCAAAACAGGTTCTTCCCTGTTCTTCCAAAACCATCAAGGACCACATTGACACCCTTGCTCCAGCCTTGGCCGATTCTGCAATCACTCTTTTGCCACAGGAACCTTCCCTTCCACCCTCAAGCACTCTCTTGTGCACCCTCTTCTCAAGAAACCCTCAGCCGACCCCTCCAGTCCGGCTAACTATGGCCCGATCTCCATTACTCCTTTCCTGGGCAAATTCTTGGAAAGGTTGGCCATTTCCCAGCTTAATGTTCACTCTGAATCTGTTGGTTGTCTCCATGACCGTAAGTCTGGCTTCAGAGCTGCCAGAAGCACAGAAACTGCTCTCCTGAACATCTGTGAAGACATTCTCTCTAATCTTGATGCCAATCACACCTCTGTCCTCATCTTACTCTATCTCTCTTCTGCTTCTGACACGGTCAAGCATGCCCTGCTGCTCAACCAGCTCCATGATAACCCGGGCATCACTGATCAGGCCCTGGCCTGGCTGACCTCTTTCCTTTCTGACCGACCCTCCCAGCTCCAACTTCGGTCCTTCCTGTCCTCTATCTCACGCTTTACCTGTGGTGTTCCCCAGGGGTCTAACCTTTCTCCCTGGCTGTTCAACCAATACCTGGCACCTCTTGCCCACCACATTGCTGATCTTTGCTCCAACTTTCAGTGCTATGCGGATGACACTCACCTCGCTTTAAAGCTCCCCTCTGCCGCCTCTTCTCCCTTTCCCATCCCGGATTGTTTGTCTGCAATCCAGGAGTGGCGTGCTGCCAATGATCTCTGCCTTAATGCCAATAAGACAGAGATCCTCCTCATCGGCACACCTGCACCTGCCTTTCCTGTCACTCACTGGCTGGCCACTCTTGGCCTTCTTCCTTCTCCCACCTTTGAGGCTAAGAACCTCAGGGTCATCGTTGACTCCACATTCTCCTTCTCTCCTCACATCTCTGACGTCTCTAAGAAGTCAAACTGACAGCTCAACCTGCTCAGAGGTATTCTTCCTTTCCTCACCTTACCCCAGAATCTCACTGTCTCCAGAGCTCTGGTTCTCTCTAGGCTGGACTACTGCAACAGCCTCTTTCTTAATCTGGCTGCCTCTACTCTCCGTCCTCTACAAACCATCCGGAACAGTACTGCAAGACTTGTCCTTGGCCTCAAGCCCAGGGATTGTATCTCTCCAGCCCTGAAATCTCTCCCTTGGCTCCCCGTGGCTGCAAGGATCAAGTTCAAGACTCTCTGCATTGTCCACAAGGCCTTCTGGGGACTGGGACCGAAATACCTCCAACTCTTTCTCCGGTAATATCTTCCTATTCAAGCTCTTCGCTCCTCCACCTCCAACTCCTTGAGGGTCAGTTGCTTCTCCAAGCAACGAGTTGGGGGCAGATCTCTTTTTTCGGCTGGCGCCTCCCTCTGGAACAGCCTCCCTGCCTCTCTGAAACTTGAGCAGAACCATCTCCTGTTCCAGAAGCACCTCAAGACCTTCCTCTTTGCTTCTGCCTTCTCTCATCCTCTCCCCTGCTGGCTGATCGCCTGTCTGATACTGCACTGGTGACCTGGTTACCCTCTGAAGTCGGGCCCAGGTCCCTGCCCGCTCAGTTATACACATGCACTGCCTCCTGGCAACCCCTGCCCTTGTGGTCTGTATCTGCAACCCTACAGTCCCCTTACCTGTGTCTGCACTTTATAACTCGCACTTGGCAACTGTTGGCCGCACTGCTTGTTGTCTTTGATCCCATATCTGGCACTTGCCCTCCTCCTCTCCCCTGACACTTTCCCCATCCCCTCTCCCCTACACTTGCGTGATCTCAATGTCACTAGGCCTAGTAAGATCGTTGTCTTTGTCCTCGCTCTGTTCCCCTCCTTTGCCTCGTCGTGCCTTGAAACCCTTGTATATAGGTGTGTTATAAATGCGATATCATATCATTGTATTATTATTATTTTTTATTTTTTATTTGGATGTGTATAGCGCACGGCGGCCCTGAGGCATTGTGGCACTGTTACAGAGTGTTGGCTTGGTACATACATAAATGAGTCAACAAACATTACAGCAAATGGACAATGAGAGCATATATACAGCAAGGGAAGTTCTTAGTTACGGCAGAGAAAGCAGCAGGCGTTGGAGGGTTGAGGTGGCTAATTGAACAATTTGGTTTTTAGCAGTTTGCGGAAGACATTGTATGGTTCTTTATTTCTGAGTGCAGTGGGAAGAGCGTTCCAGTTCTTGGGGGCTAGATGTTGGAAGCTGGATCCTATAGGTTTTGTCCGTTTGAAGGTGGGGACATAGATATGGTTCGAGAGATGTGTTCTGGTGGGTCTAGCTGAAGGGTTGTGGGTGATCCTTTCTGAGAGGTAGGGGGGTGGCTTAGATGACAGGCACTTGTGGGTGATTGCCATGGCTTTGAAGAGGATGCGCTCTCTGATAGATAGCCAATGCGCGTCTTTCCTGTCCTGTGAGATGTGTTCCCTTTTGGGAATGCTCAATGCTGCTCTGAGTGCACTGTTTTGTGTTATTTGGAGCTTTTTGAGTTTTTTTGCAGATGGGCCAAGGAGGAGTACGTTGCAGTAGTCTAACTTAGTGCCTACTGTAGCTCTGGCAAATGACAGGCCGTTTTTGATTGATTGGGATGGCTTTACTGCATTGATGATCTTTGTGGTGAGGGCTGCAGAGGAGGCTATGGCACTGACCTGTCATGGTCAAGGAGGAGTAGAGGTATACCCCTAGGGTTTTTACTGATGAGGATACAGTAATGGTGGTATTGTCTGTGTTGAATGTGCGGTATTGAGGAGAGAGTTTCTTAAGTGTTTCTTTAGTGCCTACCACAAGGATCTCTGTTTTGTCTCCATTGAGATAGAGACCATTGGCTGCCATCCATGTTTGGATGGCTGTGTAGATGTTGGTTAGCACGGCAGCGTCTTGTTCGTATATGTGTATTACACACACACACCGAAGCGGTTTATAGTCATTGCATCGAAAACGATGCATCGAAATGCCAATGCATCGAAAAAAGATGCATCGATAATAAAAGCATCGGCATTCTATATTTTACATTAAAAATACATATCCATCGAAACTTTTCCATCGAATGAATATATACTTTTAAATGTAAAAGATAGCATTTCGATGCTTTTATTTTCTACATTAAAACGTTACATGGAACTGTCCAGTGCTGACATTTCTGCACTGGCCAGCTCCTCGTAACTTTTTTTTATTTTTATATATATATATATATTGGGGTTGGGGGGTTCCCCCTCCAGCCCCCCAACCCTCATGGCCACCCCCCCTTAACCCGAACCCCTAACCCCAACCCAACCATTGATCTAACCCTAGCCCAAACCCTAACCCAACCCTACCTCTAACCCTAACCCTATCCATCGAAATTAACCAAATTATTCAATGAATATGCTTTTCGATGGAAAGGCAATTCAATGAATAATTTTAGATGGTATGGTATTCAATGGTATGGCTTTCGATGGAAAGACCAGATACCCACCGACGCATATGCCAACATAACCCCAATTCCCTTTGTCACCAAAGCTATATCTGAGCTGATCACCAGCGCTGCCTGAGAAGCAAAAAGGCTTAGGCAAAGCGTGAAAACGGACTTTGAGCATGTAAATGCGTATTTAGCTAATTCGGCCCACGTCACCAATAATATGCGGTACCAGCACATGACCAAGGTGGGAAGTGAGACCGCAAAGGAGAGGTGCTATGTGTGCCCTCTCATCCCCTATGCCATGAGTGCCTCCTGAACATTCATAGCCATGTAGATTCCAGCAGCCAGAGCACAATGCTTTTTGCACCTGGCACTCTGCACTACAAGGGCCACATTTCAAGAAAGATAGGTGTCATGATCTCTGCTTCCAAAAGATCAGGACTTGCCCGACTCCCTTGGAAGCAGACCCATAACCCCAGTTCCGAGTGCCAGCCAGTCCCAATTGGGACGTTTTGGACCCTGTCCTGGCGCCAGTGGCACCAGGCTCATAAAGATGCCCAGTCCCAGCGCTGGAAGTGCCGGGCTCATAATGCTTGGGTGGACTTACCTGCAGCAGACCATGCTGCTTATTTACCTGCCAGTTGAACCCCGGATCCTCTTCTGTTTGGGACTACTTTTCCTGTTGGGTGGGGCAGGAGCCACTCCCTAGGTTCAGAACACTGGAACTCTTCTGGAAAGCAGGAACTCTTTTCTTACCTAGGCGTGGCTGTGGAAGGAGACACCTAAGCACTACAGGAGGCTATTTAAACCACACCCGATGGATGAATCTTGCTTTGTGTTATTCTGCATTCTCTGCAGCAGAACGCTCATCGTGTCTTCTGCTTCTGATCCTGGGCCTAAGGAAACAAAGGCTTACCATCCTGGAATCCAGTCTTCAGCAGCACCTGTAAAGACAAAGAAAGAACAGGTTAGCACTACGGTCTTCAGTGGCAGCGCATCTCTTACCTGGTCCATCGGCTGTCACCAACGCCTCGCGCTGCATTCCGGCATCTGAAAGACAAAGGCTTACCTACTCTTCGCATGTTCCGGAGGTCTTCGCACTGCATTCCGGCATCTGAAAGACAAAAGCTTACCAGCTCTTTGCACGCTCCGGAGGCCTTCGGCGCTGCATCCCGCATCTGAAAGACAAAAGAAGGTGCGTTTAAAGACATTGGGCAACTTTATTACTCACGTGCCATTACTCCTTCCCACGCCGAATCCGGTGGGTATTCCAGCACCCTTCAGCTTCTCTAAAGCTCCGAACTTGTACCTGCAAGATAAAAGGGACAGTTAGTGCGCATCGTGAAGCAGGCTACAAGCGCTTACCTACGTGCTTCCAGGCGCTTCTATTCCTCACGCGGGTTCGATCCTCAACTCTCATCAGCCCGCCATCCGCCATCGCCGGAACTCTGCAAAACAAGAGATATCATTACAAAAGACTTTTAAGACATTTGAAGCGCCCAGAACTTACCGTTCGTGCAGTTAACGACGGACAGCAGTCCTCTGAGGTCAAGAGGCCTGCACCCTTATCCAGTGAAGGAACTGGTTACGGCACCCTGCCCCGAGGCAGATGGAGAGCTCGGCGTTCACTTACCTAAGGTGAGGGCGTTAACCTTTGGGGTTCTACAGGAGAAGAGAAAGGGAAGAGGAGAGAGGCACCCAATAACCCCAGTTCATTAATCCCATATTTTCTATCTGCAGACATCTTACTCATCGAGTCAGACATACAGTGCACAGAGGTCCAGCCCAAAGAGCCAACCGTGTGTTACACATCACCTTTGAAGATACGGCATTCACCCAGTCAAGACCGGCGCCTCTGCGGGAATCAGGTGAGCGTTACAATAGGTCACACTGCAATGAATGTCACAAAACATTCCCGTATGAGGACAGCTACATCAAGACTCAAGCCACGATGGATGATTATTGGAGTTCAGATAAACCGATACAGTATATACTGGGTGGCCTGAACAAAGGGGAAGCTAGGACAGTAACACAAAAGGAGTTGTAGTGTCCAAAAAACAGGGGAAAGGGAAAAAGGAGGACTGCCAGGATGCTGGGAGAGTCCTCAACTGTTGGTGTATGGACAGGTGTTCACAGGAGAAGGATGGATGGAAGGGATGATGGGGCACAAAGCACAGGCACTCATAAAGGTTCCAGTGAAAGTGGTATAGAAGGAAAATGATGTCTGTCTCAAAGAATGGGCGGCAAGTGCTAAGCTGCTCTGCTAGCATGGGAAGAGAAGGAAGCAGGCCCTATGTCCTTAATACCACTCGAGAATGTTTTCCTGTGTTTCCAGAATGATGGCCCAGTGAAGGTTGGGGTGATCAAAGGATGCAAACGAACATCGAAGAAACCTGGCATGAAGGTTAGCATTGCAGTAATAATGGACCACTACTGGGCTTTTGGTTCCAAGGTGTACATGCAACTACCACCAAACTGGGGAGGGATATGTTATCTAGTACAGCTGAACACACCAGCCTTAGTGGTGCCTCAAAAGGACATACAAGTAGATGGGATTCCCAAAATGGATGCACAACAGAGGAAGAGAAGATCCGTGGAGTTGACAAGAGTAAAGAGAGGAAACTATATTTCGACAAAGATGGAAGAAGCACTCAGTGAGATACCACCAGAACACAGACTGTTTAGCAGGACTGAAATGTTTTTCACGTCAGTTGTCCCAGGGGTCCAGGCCAACTTGAACACCAAGTGGCTCCAGATTACAAGATGGGAACTGTTGCAGACAATAAATTCGACAGTTAAAGGGTTCAACGCTGTCAAAGAATAACTAAGAGCTGTCAGGCTGATGACCCTCCAAAACAGATATGTCTTGGATCTCCTCACTGCCATGGAAGGAGGTGTGTGCACAAAGATAGAGCCATCCTGTTGCACCTACATGCCCACCCACGATGGAGATGATGGAACCCTCACAGAAGCCATCATGCAGTGAACAGACCTACATGCCAAGATGGAAGACATAATGAGCCCAGCAGTGGAAGATGAAGATTGGCTGACATATATATTTTCCTGGATACCATCATGGATGGCTCATGGGCTGAAAGTACCCATAGCTGCCCTAGTATAAGTACTATTCGCTTTCTATGCCATTAGAATAACTAGAACCCAGTGTAAGAAGACTACTGAGAAGACAATAAGGATGAAAATATCATAGTATGTAGAAACAGGGGCACAAACCAAGAAACGCAAACCCTCAAAGTGCTACAGTCACACTTGAAGCAATGCCTTTTTTCCATCCAGGCACAATGTTCTCATATCCACCAGAGCCATACAACTACATGGAACGTTGGGTATGGTGCAAACCTGACGGAGACTTCTGCTATGTGGCCTGGGGTTTCGACGAACAAGTGAAGTACGAAGGTCACCTGGGAGGAGTGGCGAAAGTATGGATTCCAAAGATATACATTAACAGGGAGAACCTCCAAGGAAGTGTGGTTGATATATCAACCTGAGGGGTGATTGAAGAGGGAGACATGAATGTGGCCCTCGGTGCACCGATCCCACCCTCGTCTCGACGGCAAATAAATGAAAGGTGTACATTTTTCCAGGCCCCCTCGTCCCTATCGCCGATGTACCGCAGATGTGTGAAACGCTATTCACTCAGGCAGCCATTTATACCATATTCTGATGATGTCGTCGAGGAGATGTTTGCAGATGATTGATCAAGTAGACTGACTGTGATTGTGCAAGAAGCTGATGACGTCACGACTGAGACTATGACAAAGATGTGTTAGACATGAAGCACATATGCATTCCTGCATGAAGCTAAGCAGGCACTCAGATTAAATTACTCTTAGACACAAAGAACATGCTTATGACCCAATTAGATAGAGGGCGGATACACCTTTGCTATGCAGTAACCGTAGGTGGCTCAAGAATACATATGAACTTCTTGCTGATGCTGAATTCAACTAACATGAGTGGCCGTGTAAATCAAGATGGAAGCCACAGCCACAGTGAAATAGATAGAAGGTACTGAAAGGGCTCGAGAATACAGAGGGGCCTGACACATTGGTTTTGCAGAGACAAGCAGACCAGGCTGCCTGTGCAGCCAGCATTCATATTTTGGCCAAGGACGCAGAGGAAGAGAAAGTTTCACATTAGCAGAAGAGATATGACACCTGCATGTGTAAAAGTGGAAAATCGCAGGAAAATGTGATCTGCAAACGTGATCTGAAGTGGTGGAACAGAGCCTATTAATTCCAACCAGAAGGAGACCACTGTTCCCATCCAACTGACGGCAGATGATACAAAAGTAATATCGAGTTGAAAGCTAAATGTTCTGTCTCTAGGCCTAGAGGATCAGGGATGGTAACCTTTTTGGGTATAGCCAGCACCTTTGGGGCTGTTCCCACCACCTTAAATTGTTGCTCATGGGTTGGTAACTTTCCAAAGCGCTAAGGCTGAGAAGACCCTCTCTGACTAATCCCTACCCACCTTCCACGCTAGCTAGCACTTTGTTGCAAGACCCATTGATAGCACGCCAACCGGACATGCTTGTAGTTGCAACATTTAGGAGGTGGTCACAGGAGGAGCCACCAGACTTTGTTTAGCCAATAAAGGTACTAACCCCATATATCTTCTATATGTAGCCTGCCATACTAACCAATCCTGATTTACCTCAGGTTTTTGCAATGTATCATTTATTTTGTTACGTCATTTTGCATTAAAACTCCATGACAAGCCTGTTACCAGTGAGAAAGTATTGGAAAATGATGCGATGTCCATAATTTGACCCCTGTATTTGGGGAAATAAACAGACCCTGCCTGCCAAGATATACATCTTGTCATGCCAGGGTGTACAGACAATTATCATCCAACCCTACCAAAAAAGTGGTGACTGAGATGACAACCCTCATTTCAAAATGGCACAATGCAGGTTTTAACGGAAGATGAAAGAGCATTTTTATCTATAACTAAGCCCATTATGCCACGATATATTTTCTTTCCAAGATACATAAAGAATATGAGAGACTTCCACAGGTCAGACCGATAGTAAGTGGAATAGGGTGGGCCACAGAAGGCCTATCTGCTTACATTGGCACTATGATCAAACAACAAGTTGTGCTACTAACATCCTATATCAAGGACTCGACTCATGTTTTACAAATATTATGAGCGATAACCTGATAAACAGACCACGTTCTAGCAACACTCAATTTGAAATCATTATACACATCTACAGATCATACATTAGCTATAAAAGCAATTGATTTAACATATTCTGACCTTTCCGCATATAAACAGACAGCACATAGAAATGACAAAAGAATTTCTCTGTTTCACATTAAATAACAACTACTTCCTGTTTGAACACAACTATTACTTATAAACTAAGGGGGTAGCGATGGGGGCCAAGTATGCCCCAAATCTAGCAAATCTCTTTTGTCCAATTCAGAGTATGAACAAAATATTGTAATTTGGAAAAGATGAATTGACAATATTGTAGTGATATGGAGAGGTACCTCAGAATCATTCTTATTGTTAGTTGACTATTTGAATGACAACAACTTTGGTCTGGAATTTACGGGACACAGTAATTCAGACAATATTGAGTTTTTAAACCTATATCTCTATATTAAGGATGGAAAAATAGCAAGTAGAACATACAGGGAATCAACTGAGGTTAACTCCACTCTATTTGCCTCCAGCTGTCAAAAGAGGTCCACTATACATAATATCCCCACGTGGGAATTTTACTGAGCTTGCAGAAATTGCAGTGATGATGCAGATTTTGAGCTAGAATGTGATTTGTTGAGTTACAGGTACATAGAAAGCAGATACTGTGCTGAAACTCTTTTTTACAGGCACAGAACAAAATTAGGAAAGTGACACGTAATAATGTATTAAAACCTAAAACAGTGGAAACAGCAAAAAACAACGGAATGTGAGCATAGTAACTAAATACTCAGAAGACACCAATCAGATATTTTGTATAGTTAACAAACATTGGCATATACTAATGGACAAAGATCTGGATGAAAATGATACATTTTGAAACTGGATATAGTAGTGATCATATTGTTAGGTAAGCGCAATACCAGCAAAGTATTCATACCAACCCCCATACATGGACAAGAGAGGCCTAATGCGGGAGTTTGTTTTTTCTCTGCTGGCTACAACTAGAAACACACTTTACTTTGTGGAGTGTGCGCTTTGCCGGTGGGGGACAGCACAGAGGGTGGGTCAGCTTACACTTATCTGGAATAATCCCGGCCTCCAGCCAGGGAGTGATAGTAGGGTGTTTGGGGAGTGGGTGGCTGTGGATTTGGTAAGCTTGCACGAGATAATAAAAGATGGCTGTCCAATGACTTTCAAAGAATGCAAGTAAACTATTGCCCTTTCTGAAGCTGAGCTGTTTCATTATGCCCAGTTGCATCACTGGGCTTCACACCTCCTCACAAAGCAGGAGGCCACTAGGCCACTGAATCCTCTTGAACTGGTAGTTTAGTGGGGGGGGGGCTTTCTCAAGGTAGTGTCTCTTAACTTTATAAACTGTTGGAAACAGGGGACACAGTTGTGCACCTGCCATATATGGGTAAGTGGGAGGACGACCTGGGCAAGCAAATAGAGGATGAAGCTTGGCTGAGGGTATGGGCACGGATGTTTAAGTCCTCCAAGTGTGTTACTGATAGGGAGTAAAAAAGACCAATCGAGTACAGGCACACCTTGTTGTGTATAGCAATGTAATGAGAATTCTATCACTAAGGATTCAATAATGAACCCACTCTAATTTTTCGCATGTATAGGGTGCAGGGGAGAAACAGCTGGCTCTGGAATCACAAGTCAGAACTAACAATAGACAAGAATTAGAATACGCATTCTCTAATGGGTAATCCCGTCCCCTGCACACCTCTCAATACTGAGGAGGAACCTCAGGAACCTAAATTAAGCAACAACAAAAAAGTGGATAATAATACTGTGTCAAAAGCTTAAGTAAAACCCTAAGAGACTGTTTGGAAATTCGGTCTCGATAAACCCTGACTGAGGGTTCCTCCTCAGTATTGAGAGGTGTGCAGGGGACGGGAGTACCCATTAGAGAAAGGATATTCTAATTCTTGTCTATTACAGATAGGGAGTGCTCATATAAATTCTGCTACCGGTGGTACTTCACGCCAGAGAGACTCCATCGTATGTCAACTGATTAATCTGCAAACTGCTGGTGTGGCTGTGCGGAGGTAGGGTTCCCTCCTTCACCTGGTGTGGAAGTGTGGGAAGGTTAGCCTCTTCTGGAAGGAGGTGCTTTCTAAGATTAAAGACATCACAGGGCTGTCTCTTCCCATGGTTTCCACAGGTAGTGTTGTTGGGTGACAGGAGACTGGTCATTCCCCTTATCGGGCCAGATGGCCGTACTGATTGGAATTCTGTAGATGGTCCGGTGGCTCAGATGTGCATAAGGATTTGGGTAATCATGGTGGTGAACAAAATCATGGTACAGTGCGAAGGACGATATCGCAAATGCGTCACAGTATGGAAACCTTTCTTTGACTTCACAGAGAACTATCCTGCGTTAGTGACTAGGCCCCCGCTCATGCAGCACTTCTCATTGGTGTGACAATGTTGTTTGGTGGCCGGCGAGAGGGTTGGCTAAACCGACTGAGCAGCGGGAGGGAGCAAAGGGGTATTGAGGGCCTGATCCTGTCTCCTTCTGTTGCATTGAAAATGTGTAATTTTGTATGGCTTCCTCAACATGTGTATTTGTATTGTTACTGCTATGTTTGTGCACACACCATTTCCCGCAATATTTTAAATAAAGTTTTTTTTTAATAAAAGAAAGTGTAAATCCCTTTGTCAACTGGTGCAACATGAAACTAGTGCTCTGTCTCAACAGGTAACATGCAGGTAATGATGTAGAAGTGGGTTGTTGTGCATGAGTCCTATCCTTGCCACAGAAATGTAAATACGTCCTGGCAAGCAGTACATGTCACCACCCGTGGAAAATATGCACAATGGCAGTATTTGATTAGCTGCTAAAACTGCAGGAAACTTGATCTATTGCCAGGTTTTCTTTTTACTGCCAAATGAAATTATTTCCAACTGTGTTGCAAAACTGCAATAGCACCTAGGTTACCGCTCAGTAGAGGGGTAATATGGATGGGAATCCTAATTTACATAATGTCTACATAATGAAAGTCCAATTTTATTTGACTGATGAAGTGCCAGAAGCAGACAGAAAAATCTTCATGTACTGTGACATGGTCAGGGGGACCTAGACGCCTTCCAACCTGGGACACTGGGACTACCTGGCCATAAGCCAGAGCAAGCCCTGTCATAGAGGTGTGGAGCGGGCATTGGGGGAGGGCTCAGTACATAACTCCCCTCTCATGTGCCATCACTGTAAATGCTGGTACCACCCTCCATCACATGATGCCTCCCAATACTATTTTTGGCCAGAGTTTTCTCTTTTGTTTTTCAGCACTACAAGGACGAGAATCCTCAGTGTCGGCAAACAAGCCAAATGGCCAGGGAGATGATACCACTGCAAACAACATGGCCTGCACACCCTTACCAGCAAACTGTTTCCATCCCACCACCAAAACAATGGCTTACTGGCGCAAAAGAAAAATGAAGTGCGGCTGAGTGCAGTCTGGCACTTGTCTAGTGGCAGTGTTGTATCAGTGAGCAGCAGCCTCGGCTACATGTTCGAAACCCTTTTGGAAGCTGTGCATTGTTTCCACCGCATATCCAGTCCTGTTGTTAAGTTTGGATGAACAGCTATCAGCTTCATTATATGTGAGGAGTGGAGTTGGGGCAGTGTGGATTGGGACAGCCTCTAAATATAGTGACACAGCACGAAACACCATGAAGTGTGGCTAAGTGCACGCTGGCAGTCTGCCGGATCTGTGGTGATCAGTATTTTTGTATTGTGACTTGTGCCTCAACTCCCAAATTTCCTCTAAGCAATGGACTTGTGAATCATCCATTGCGTGGTGCTGGGACTAAACCCTTCTATGCAAAAATGACTTCTTTTTTGGGCAAAAAATCGTCCTGTGAACCATCATGCATTACCAATGTGAACCAAGAGTTATCTCTTAATCACGAATAATTGAATGAAGTGCCTGACACTGTATCATTAAATCTCTCTCAAGGAGATTTGGTTCTACCCTCCCACTTGGTACTCCTGGCTAGAAATTACTCTGTAAAGCCTATTCAGCCATCCTCTGGTGAAACCTCACCCCATGTAATTTTTAACTCTGGGAGAGCTTCACAGGTTTCTACCATCTCGTCCTCGCCGTCGTTGTTTTCCTGGGTCCGGATTCTATTTGTAGCCCCTTTGGGTGCCACAACCATTTCTGCTCTGAACTACGCTTTGAACTCATTGGTCGGGCTTTATGAGAATATTAATACTAGCCTGAATGAGCAAGCACTATGATTGCCACTACGAATGTCAAGCTGGCCTTTCTGGAGGGATTTATTTTGGCAATCCAGAAAAAGGATAATCTTGATATAGTGCCTTCAACATATCATTCTCAGTAGATTTATTGAGCCATCTTCTCTTAATGTATCGGCTCCTTTTGCATCAGCTATCTAAGCAGAATCTATCCTTGAAATTCCGAGGGAGTAAATTGAAGAAGAAGCGTAGCTCCCACCTTGGCAAATTCCTGAGTGCTCGGAAGCAACCTACTCATTCTACAGATCCTACATCTTTCAGGTACGTTGGTGATCTACCCAATCCTTTTCAAAGTGAAAATTCGGACTGTCTGCTTGACATCTCTACCTGTTTTTTAGACAGAGCTCCTGTCATTAACACCTTACCAGCTACTTCAGCACAGAGGACCAATGGAGCTTTGTTGCTTGTTATGGTCAAGTAACCAGAAGAAACAACCCTGAAACTACTAACAATCTTGATGCAGAAATATCTGTTTTTCCACGCTTGAAGAATGAAGACATGGGGCTATGCTTAAATTGTAGAAGCTAACTCCGATATGCCCAATGACCTTGCTGATGACGCTCGCTTTGCCACCTTGGAAGAATGTACGCTGAGGCCGTAGTCTAAATCTAATACCTCGTAGAGACCTTCGTAACCAATTAGGTCTCTTCCTCATGAGCATGATGAGACTCCCTGGCACCCGACATTGGAAGAACGATTGGGTGATACTTCTGAATCAAATGTGTTGCAAAAACGTCTGAAACCTTTGAAGCTTATTTCTCACAGTTTTAACGGTCGGGTGATGCAGGTCCTGTTAGAAAGACTGCCTTTGTCTAAAGAATATATTATTTTAAACCATTCAAATGTTTTATCATTATTTAATTCTATTGAATTTTTAAGGTTTAGGTCAAGTGACATTGAGCAGGTGGAATTTATTGATGGAGTTATTTTACATATTGAATCAAAATGTGTAGTTCAAATATTGTTACAAGCTGTGGAATACCTTTTTCCTTGTGGCTACGATCCCTCTGAAGCTCCATTGGACATTAAATAATTCTTTCCATGGAACTTCAATGTTCATTTACAAAAATCTAGTAATTCCTTAAAGAATAACACCCCCTTACAATAATGTCATAATGATTTGAAAAGGGTTATTTAGTTTAAAGAGGGGATATTCAAAATTGCCCCTGTCTGTGACAATTGGTTGTGGCTGGCCAGAGCTCTGCAAGTGTAATCCACAGCTTAAAATGTACTTTACGACCGATAGACAGCTATGTTTAATGTAATGGAACACAAGAGGGTTTTTGCATGCATTTCAGGACCCGACTTGTAATCTTAAGACTCATGATATATTTGCTCTTCAAGAACTGTGGATTTAAAAAAAATCCCTTTTGTATGGTTGCTTTGTATTTCTTAATCCTGCTTATACGGGTCGGTGGGCTTCCCCTCTGCAGGCTTTCTGGTTGGCCTTCATACTGGTCTTAACATTTCTGCTAGCATTTAGGACCACCCTAACCCTTTTGTGCAAGAGACTGAATTTCTCTGGGATCCCCTGCACTATTCTATCATCCA
Source organism: Ambystoma mexicanum (assembly GCF_040938575.1). Lineage (NCBI taxonomy): Eukaryota > Metazoa > Chordata > Amphibia > Caudata > Ambystomatidae > Ambystoma > Ambystoma mexicanum. The sequence continues at coordinate 1,446,841,776 of NC_090935.1, read as the reverse complement.
TTGCACTATCCTATCATCCATTATTAATTATTAATTAATGTATAGTGGAATCCAGTTGGTATTTCACTAAAGTTTTTACTGACTTCTATTGAAGAGATCTTGGTTAAGTGGCATGATCTGCATGGCTCAAATTATGTAATCATCTGCAGAGATTTGTATATCGCTTGTATGAATGCTGAATCCACTCTTCTGCCAGTTGATGCATCTAAAAAAATGGCGAAAGACAGCGGGGTCACTTGGTCCCTCTTGATGCAGTCCTGGGATTTTTGTAAACTGAAAGGGAACATCCGGGGAGAAATTACAGATAACCCCACTTGGGTGCATGGCAAGAATACGTTTATTGTTGATTATATGTTTGTAACTGAAGATCTCCTTTGCCTCTGTACAGCGCTTGAAATCAAGGGTTTAATCTTCAGTGTCCATCAACCTCTTCTTCTGTCTTGTGATATTCTGTGCTTTTGTTAAATGTGACCATGGTATACCACCAAACTTTTGTTAAATAATGGTTGCAATCGTTTCTCTTGGAACCCAAATAACATTGTAAAATGTAATAACCTTTTAGGGGATGCTCTAAGAAATAACTCTTTTGATGTGCATTTGGCAACTCACAATTCCACTGAAAAAGGGTTGCATTTTGTTTAGCTAATTTCTACTCATTAAAAAATTATCCCTAAGCGAAAACATATTTTTGGTAAGGTTGTCCAGTTGAAGAAAAGTATGCATTGAATTTAAGGTTGTTAGGTCCTTTATCCATGGCAGAGAAATTGATCAAGTCGATTATTAAAATAACAGTATAAAAATTGTGGTCTCGTAAGAGTATCATGGTTTCTTGTGATTGTGCTGGTATGCTAAGGATTTTAAACAGCAAAGATTCAGCAGCATTTTGGAAAGTTATCCATTTTGATTTTTCCCTACAAGTTCCACTCAAATTAATTCAATTGGTGAGTCAGAGTGGGTGGTCCATTTTAGTGCTATTTTTTCCGGCCAACCCCAAATGAAGAATCTTTTGATTCCGCTCCCCAAAATGGTTTGGTCTCTTCCCTAGGATAGTGAGGACATTCACAATTTAATTACGAAAAGCAAAAATCCTCGTGCTCATGGACCAGATGGCCTTTCAATAGTAAAGCTAAAACAGAACCCCACTTTATGGGCAGCTATTTTATTAATCATTTTTAAACATATTCTTGTTAGACGAGTCATTCCTCAATCACGGAAATTATCTCATTGTCCTGATATACAAGAAGGGCGATCATGGTAATCCTCAAAATTATCACTGTATCGCCCTGTCGGACGTAACGTGTACGCTTTTTGCATCTCTATTAGAACGTCCATTGTATTCTTGGGAGGTAGAATCCGGACGGTTTGACAAATTTCAATCTGGTTTTATGAGCGAGACAGGTCTCCCCTTAATGGCTTTATGCGGAATTTAATCAAGTTGAATGCTATTTGCAGAAAATCTATGGTTTCTGTCGCCTTTATTGATTTCACCATGGCATCTGTAAGTATTGTTCGAGTTCAGCTGTGGTGTAAATTGGCTTTGTGGGGCTCTCCACGTCACCTGATCGATATGATCAGATCTGTTTATTCTGGTACTGTGGTTAGAACCAGATGTGATTAGAATGAGACTAAACGGTTGAGGGTCTTTTGTCCACCCCAATACCAACGGAAACAGGCCTTAAGCAAGGTTGTGTTTTAGCCCCGATTTTATTTAATGAATTAATTTCAGATATTGGGGAAACCCTTAAGAAAGCTTGCTTGTTCCCTCGCCTTGTGGGTAGTAATCAAATCAGATGGCTTTTGTATGCCGATGACTGGGTATTATTGTAGCAGACCAACGGTCTCCAAAGGCTGCTTTTAGCACTCCAGGAATATGCTCATGAAAATGACCTAACAATACATTTTACTAAAAGCAACATTTTAAAGTTGCTATCTTTTAAAAAAATAAATCGTATGCTTCGTTTAAAGGGTTTTTAAATCAATCTGAACTTGAAGTAGATTCCTCTTTTACATACTTGGGCCTAAAGTGGGGGCACTAAGACCTCCGAGTTGCTGTCCTTCCTGAAACAAAAAGAAATGAAACTTGCCTCCCAGGCTACCATCATCAATGGCAAGTATGGGCTCTTTTGCTTGCTACAGGTCATTCACTTTTTTTTCTCATTGTTCTCAATATATTAAGGGGTATTCTGAAAACATTCTTTAGCATTTGTGTGTTTTTTAATTGTAGTAATTTTTCTTTATTAACCATTTGATGTTCAAATTGTATTCCGCAATATTCTTTTTTTCATTGTTAGTTTTGCATTATATTTTGAAGTAATTTTCTTCTCATCAATATTAGAGTGTAAAAAGGTACAGCTTCTTTAAAGCTTCTTTATGACTTCTTTATACATCCAGAAAAAAATCCTTTCCTCGTCCATTCGCTCCATTCCACCACTTTACCTGCTCTCCTAAATACTCCCTCTTCCTCCCCTTCATTTTCTCACTGCTCCACCACTCTTCCATTTTCCCTCTCCCTTGTCTCTCCCCATAGCACATCCTCCTTTCCCCTCTTCCTCATTCACCCCATCTGCTTTTCATCTTTCCCACTTCTTTCCCTCTCCACCTCTGCACCAGGCTCTAGTCAGTACTTTCTGGCATGCTATCCGCTTAGCACTCGCACTATTTACACCCACACTTGCCTTTTGCCGCATTGCGTTAGCTGCCTGTGTGTTGTGATCCGGCTTGGCGATTGAGTAACCAATGAACACATTTTCAATTTCCCCAGCTGGTCAGCATTGTGCAGAGGACCGCCCATCAGTCTGCCATTTTGTTTTTAGTCAGCCCGCTCTCTGCAGGGGTTGGCCAATCATTGAATTGCAGTTTCTTTTGGCTCCTAGCTTCTTTTTTGACACCCACGGTACACTGTGGTTGTAGGTGAGTCCGTCCCAAGGTAATATCCAGGTGCAACATGCACATTTGATGCCTGCATTCCTCTCATAAGTACAAGTCTTGTGGATCCACATGCAGCAGCAGTAGGTGTTCCTTAATAGTTTCTAATGCACTTTTAGGGTGCAGGTTTTTGAGGAGGCATGGGATTATCTAGAAATGTGGCAAGTGATGTTTTTATTTTTGCAATGGTACCCCCAGCATATCCGTCTATGTTTTGGTATGATTTTGGAAATGAGTGAAGAATTTTTAGCCTCACTCGTCTGCTTAACTAATTTTTTTTTAGGACTGGTGAGTTCATAAGTAGGGAGGCTTTTTCTCTCAATTATATTGTTCTGTGTTTTCAATTTGTAACTTTGTGTCCTTTTTTTCCTTCTTGTTTGGGGATGTTTTTTATAACTGTGTGGTGTGCCTGGCAGGCTGGTGGTAGTGAAGCATGTTTTACAACTTCTTTAGGTGCTCTATTGTGCCTTACATGATAATACCATTTTGAATACAATGTACTCCCAATGGCTGCTTCTCGTGTTTTTTTCCTTTGGCCCGCTTGTGCTTTGGCCATCTTTCTGCCCACTCAGGCTGGTGACTTTCAAATCAGTGTATACACTTTTGCGGTATCCAGCCTTTGATTCCCGGTCAGTGCTTTGCGTGGCCAATACTGCTTAAAACTGGCAATTGGGGCTGTCTAGCCCCAATACACATTCCTCCATGTGAATGGCTCTTGCTGGGCAGATGTCCGTTATCCAGCCGTTCATGATTGGACAGCAACTACCTCAAAACCAGATGTGCGATAGTAGGAGAGGGTCTGGAGCAATTCAGGTTGCCCACTAGACCCAACACACTGAATAGTGAAGACAATACTGAGAAGACCCGGAGGACTGCAACAAAGGCAATCAGCATTGTCCAAGCCAACCACTGGGGTCACTCTGCTTTAACTCCAGCAACCAGGAAGTCCATCGTTGGTGCATTCCTCTGCTAGACTGGTGGGCCCGACCAGTCTCATGTACTTTAATGCCATCCCTAGACCTCAGAGGGGCCCCTGGACATTCCTAGGGTCTGACCACCCACTGAGGGAGGACTGTCACTGCAGCAGACATCGTGCTGAGTTGGACTGGCAGATCTGCTTGTGGCCCAGGAACCTCTTTGCGTGCACCGCCTGCTTTCTACACTGAAGAGGGGCCTGTTTGGAGCCTGCATTCTACTGCTGCCAAAGTCCAAAGGCTACCGAATCCTGACCAGTGTTCCTTTGCAACCATGCCAAACCTGTAGTGTCCTAGGGATCCTCCTGTGTCATGGGAGTAGTAGTGGTCCTAAGGAACAGGCACTGTTGTATAGTATTATATGTGTTTACGTACATTCTTGTTTTTATTTATCCAACTTGTTATTAATGTGAGATGATGCTATAACTGAACTATGCATTATGTTTTCAATTTGTACATTTTATGGATCATTGATGTCCGATAGAAATTTATTTTACTACTACTCTAAAGTGGTTGATCTCCAAGATCATCTAACCCATCCAGCTGAAGCTCCTCTCCCACCGTATCTACTTCGGAAACCAGAACCGCCACCCAGCTGGGCCTTGTGGTGACATAGAATGAGAAGCCTGATCAGCCTCTTAAAAGTTGTACAACAAAAGAACGTAACCCTATCTATCCCAAACTATAATGGTAGTTTTCCCTAACTCAACCAAACTAAAACTCTGGTCTGTCAGGAAGTCTGAGAAGTTCAAAAAAAAGAATTGCCTGGGTCGTAACTCCTAAACTATCCCTACCACTGAAACTTAGAAGACCAAACCAACAAAACTACATCCCAGGAGAATGCATCCCTTCTCCTTGGTTGAAATATCTATGGCTAAGAGAATGCCCCCCTTCTCTCGCTTGGGTCTTAGACCTGGACTTGAAAGACTCTTCTCCTTATTTAGTTTCTTCTCACTTACTTTACAGTTCCTTGTACGGGGGTTAAGGGTTTCGTTCCTTTTTTGTCCTTATTGAAAAGAAAAGGGGGATGGGGAAACTGACTCTTGGGGTGATCTGGTGTTGACGCAAAAACCCTTTGTCAGCGTATGTAGGCTTTCTCTGCTTCAAAGGGGCATTGGGGGTCTCGATGATGTCAGATACAACTTCCAAGGATTCTGATTTCTGCTTACCGGGCTTCGTCGTCGTTCCCTTCCCCCAAATTACTAAGTTGAGGAAGAGTTCTTATCCAAATCCAGGAGACTGATTCCCTTCTCGTGGGCATCAGTCTCAAAGTTTGCGTTTCACCATGTTTGACAAATCTCACTGGACTAAGAGAATGGCTCCCTTCTCCTTGTTTGCATCTAGTCTTTTTTAGCAAGCTTTTCTTGAGTTACTTCAAGTTTAGAGTCTTCATCAATCTCGCCATGGACAGTGTATTGTGTTAACTTGAACACTGTCCTTTAACTTGCCCCCACCGGGACAAGGGAGAGACTCCCCAAGCTCTCCTTGACTCTTCGACATTTTAGCAATACTCTGAAATTGCCTCCCCCGGAACGAGGAAGAAGCGCCAATGACTCTTTCTTGACTTTTCAATACAAGTCTTATGGAACTGACCAGGGAGCTGCCTCACAAAATGATCTACTTCTCTCTTGTCTTCTTGTTTCACCTTCTCAAGTTTTCCCAGCCTAGACTTATTACTGTTCCTGTTACCTTCTCTCGGGCAACTCTTCACCGGCTTCACCAGGGGTCACAGGTTAATTCTTTCTCTTTCTTCTTCTGCTCTTCTTTGGCCCACTTGACTTTGCGGCCTGTTACTTTTGGTGGTCTGGGCGCATGTTTCAGACCATAGGATCCACCCGTTACATGGCACGCAACTGCCACAGTTCCTCATACTTCCCGTGAAATCGCTGACGCTGCTCTGCTGTAGGTTAATGTTGGCAGTCTCTGCGTAGATCTTGGACAGCACGGTCCACCCACCAAAGGTCATGCCACCACCACACCAACCCTCAACTTCAGTGTTGTCGGCTCCCAGCCGACTGACAAGGCGCTTCCCTGGTGTCCCTTGGTTCATTCTCATCACTTGACACTGCTGCTTTGACACAGCCTTTGCACATCAGTTCAGTTAAGAGCAGCTAGTGGAGCACTCTTCATGCTTGACTGTGATATTATTGGGTTCTTCTTCGTCCCAGTACTTACCGTAGTGAGGCTGTCTGCCACATTACATTAACACATAAGGCCAAATTACTGGCCCAGCAGTAACCCTGCTGGTGCTACCGATGGGTTGCCGCTGGACCCGTAAGAATTTACCGGCGCCTCACTTCCCAGTGCCACCGGCTCATTACGAGTCTGCCGGCTGGGGAGTCAGGTGCCAGTACATTTGTAAATCCCCATTCCCATTGAGTTGCATAGGACTGGGAATGGGGACATGGAAGCACTGGCACCGTTGTTAATGGTGCTGGTGCTTCCATGACAGCTTTGCTTACTGTGGGCGATGTGCCGGGCAGGGTCAGAGCTGTTGGGCACAGTGGCTCTGGCAGGCAAACCCATAGTTTGCCGGTCCAGAAACAAGGGTGCTGGTGAGTTTACCGGAACCCTCGTTTCTGGACCGGGAAACTCCTAATGAGGCCCATAGTCTCAGACTTTATTATATGGAAGGGTTGGGTATTTTTATTACCATTTGGGGTTGGGAGATAAAGGGGCTGTGTACCACACTCACATCCTTGTCCCCAGGAGGGGAGTCCCTCCCAATGATCCTTTGCATGTACCACCCCTAGGGGGGACAATGAGTTAGCAGCCTCACCTCCCTATCCTCATGGAAAGGGTAACGTGCATGGAAAGGTCTGGGTAAAGTGCACATGGCCCTGGCAATCATTGCCAAACTGGACAAACAGGTCCGTCTTTTATTAGGCCCTTCAATCCCAATTTCAACTAGAGGAGGGGGTATTGATGATGTTCACTTTCATAAGTTTAAATACAATGACAGTGCTATGATTTCTAAGACCGATCTCCCCCTTCTTCAGCAATCAGAGGACCCACAGGGGAAGCCTGGGATCGTTTCTACAGGAACCGACTCTTCTACGAGTCCCGTACTTCCTAATGCTCATCACTTATGTTCTAGCCCGGTGCAATCACACATCTCCTTTCACTCTCAAGAAGAACCCCAGTCGTCTACTTGACGTGATGTATCATCTACGCAGGACTTGCAATTAGTAGAGTAGACATTCCCAGTGCTATCAGGCATTCTAAACCTTCTAAATAAAGGCCATGAGCGAACACATCATGAAATGAAATAACAAAATAAATCGATTAGTGGACATATTAGCAAAAGTAAATAAGCTGGAAGGGTTTGTGTGTGCGCAGGAAATGTTAAGTACTCTAAAGGCAGTCGCCGTCCCTAATGTAGGTGTCACGAAAACTCAAAGTACTCAAACTTCTAATATCACTACTGGAGGGAGATACTCACAAATGCTAACATCTAGTAATATTCCAAATTCTTTGGTAAGAACTTATGCACAAGTTACATCAAATTCTCCCTTTGAAATGGTGTATGAAGATGATGACGAAATTGCACAGCTGAGGGAGTTCATTAGCCACAATTCTGTCCAAATCAATCAATTAGAATCCTTAGTTTACTCTATTCAAATGAACTTGAACTTAGACCAATTAAAAGAAACATCTTCGGTGGAGGCAAGGGTACTGCAATCTGGAGAAAATCTGGATACTCCCTCAGCTCTAACTGACATTATAGATCGAGAGGCAAACGATATTGAGGACTGCGTTGAAGAACAAGATGACCACTCAAAGCCAGCAGAAGAAGTTACATTCAGACACTTTTTATCCTGTCAGGAAAAAAGGATATATTTCAGAGCTGTGCATAGAAGAAATTGAAGACAGTCTCTGACCCACCACGGGGGAAAAAAATGTTAAAAACTAAAGATCTTAATTCCCATTCAAAGGACAGCTCTACCTTACTGCAGGCCCTCAAGTTAAAAGTAAATGACTTACTTCAGTAACTACAGCCGATTCACTTATGAGTATTACTGTGCCCAATAAAAACATCTTAGGAGAGGAGAAGGCTATATGTAACCGGGATGGGGGTGTCCTTGCTATTGACACTATTACCTCAATGATGAAGGCAAAGGGTAAAGCCAAAAACCAAATGGTGAAATCAAAGGTAATCATGTTGGTTCAGACTCCTAATTCTACAAAAGGTAGCCTCCTTAACTTAAAAAAGAAATAAATCAATGACTGACTTAATAGTGAACCCTATAGGTTCAAATGTATTGCTGTTAGGGGCAAATATAAAAGACAGCATTGAGACACAGTATAAAGAATCGGGAAATGTTACATCAACCACTGTATTAGGGCATTCCTTGGATACCACAATGGAAGGGATCAAGAATCAGGCAGATTATAGTGGCTTTCCCCCAGAGTTGCTCCTTTGGACATCTGGAGACAAACTGTATTCGATCTAATGGACCAGGGGCTAAAAAATTTCTTAAGATTCATTCTTCTACTACTATTGTGAATGATACTGTGATGACTGGTACGGGGGTCTCTAGGGATAAAGAAAAGGTGGTGTTTGATCTATTAGTGAACCCTTCTGGTTCTATAGTGCCTTTGTCAGGAGTTAATATAAAAGACAGCATTGTGACACACTGCAAAGATGACGGACAAATTAGATTGCCCAATCCTCTAGGGCACACATTGGGGAATGAATTTGGTGGGATTAAGATCACCCCTCCAATGAAATATTTAGACTTTAGAGGATTTCCTTTAATGTCACAGCCGGCCTCTAAGGGATAGAATTACCACACAATATAATGGACCAGAGGTCGACAAAAACTTCTAAAGATCCACCCACTGACCCCAATATTACTGTGAATGACTCAGTGATTAATGAAATCAGGGTTTCCAAGGAGATAAAAGAGAACAAGGATTGTGAGAGGAGGGTAATGACATTATATGAATTAGATTGATCATCCAACATTACTGTTTCTCCACCTGAGGGAAATACTCAAATACAGACCTCTTTGGGGTTACCTTCACAACATCTGGTGGGCCCTGTTGATACAACACAATTACGAACACAATCTAATACAGCAGGGCCCCCAAAAACTATGGCATCTGAGCACTCTAAATTAAAATCACTTACAGTAGAAACTATGGGTAAACCCAGTCATCAAGATCTGCAGCAGGCAGATAAAAACATTGCCTGTTTGAATACCCTAGAACAAGTAGGGGCACCTATGTTAATTCCACAAAAACTGTTCAACAAAGTTACGTAAATCAGGGGCAATGGAGGAAAGCCTGTCGCCCAGATAATCCTAGCATATTGCTTTATTACTTATTCGACCATGGGGTTCCGGAGTCACTAACGAGAGGGCGTACTTTGGCCCTGCTGAATGAAATTCAGGCTTTGAGGGTGCTGTCATCAGCAGACATTAAATTAGTCGACTTCATCCACCCAGAACGTTTAGATCATGTCTGTTTGGTACTGCATTCAAGATCAACATATGAAGCAATTTTACAGCAAGCTGAAATGTTTAACAAAATGGGGTATGATGTCTTGTCTTTTTCACCAGGTTTTTCGGCAGTACACATAAGTCAGGATAGCACTCCAAGCAAAATAAATGTTGGTGAAAATCAGCCGCCTATTAAGAGCTCAGGTGTCGATGAAGAGGAAACAAGTTGGAGGTGGTTAGCAATGACCCTTAGGGATTCAATAGCTCAGCTCAAAGACGTGAAGGCCAATCTTTAATACTAGGTAACTTTCGATACTATCTCAACTAACTAGCGTTAGCGCAGATAAGCAGTCTCACCGATTCTAATTCAATTTTGACAGATTTACGGGCAGCCTCAAAACCTAGAGACTCCATCCAGCAGAACGCACCAATTAACTCATAAATTTAACTCATTGAATTGGGTGCAGCGCCACAAGCTGCCTTAGGCTGAATCTTCTTCCATTCAATTTAGGTTAAATATGGACGGCTTCTTGTCCTCGCCGATTAAAATAATGAATGGGCTAAGGCAGGGATGCATATTTGCCCCGACCTTATTCAACTTATACGTTTCAGATGCAGGGCAATGCTTAGATGAGAACGCATTTATTCCCCCCAAAATAGAAGGCCACAGGGTAGCCTGGTGTGCATACGCCGATAATTTCTTATTAATTGATCAGTCATCAAAGGGACTTCAGCGCATGATAACTGCCTTAATTCCTCTACTGAACTTAATTGCCTATGTATTAATACTTCTAAAACAATCATCATAAAGCTGTCCCACACAAAAACCAGAAAGGGAAATGTGTGGTTCATCAATCAGGCAAAGCTTGAAGTGAAACCCATGATGAACTATTTGGGTTTCCCAATCTTTGATCAACATAATAAATATCAGTATCGGGAGTATATACAGCCAAAGATTATCCTTCAAATTGCACAAATGAGAAAGGTTGACAATAAATTCGGTAAATTTTCCATTCAGCCGTTACTTCCCTATTACACTATGAAAGTAATTCCTAAAATAGTGTATGTACTGGACATTTTTCCAGACGCCATAATAGCACAACTTCCAAAATTGGAAGCAAAATTGTGGAAAACCATAATGTATTGGCTCCCTAAATCAGTTCCTATTGGAGCCTTCGCTATGAACTGGGTTTACTATTTTTGGATTACTGGCTTATGTGGTATAAATTATCACTGTGCCGAAGACTGATTAATGATTCCAGAGATAATCTGTACAGAATTCTGGGGCGTGGTATAAGAGGAGAAATCTGAAATTGAAGTATTACTGAAGCTGCAGAAGTTATGTCTGGAGACCCTAGGAAATCTGGGTCTGGCTGCTACTGATTTGGTAAGCAATCCGCTTTGTGTTAAGAAACTGTTACAATATGCGGACTGGATGTCCACCATGGACAAACTAGTGTCAACCAAGCTTTTTGCCCAACTGGTAACAAACCAGAAATATTTGGGTCAACTTGAACCATATCTAATAAAATTTCCAAACAAAAGGGTATGCAACAGACTCATGGGATTTCGTCTAAACGTTTGTTCAACAGGAGAAAAATTGGAAATAAGAGCTTCGAAAATCCAATTGGCACACTTTAGAAAGTGATTTTTGTGTAGATTTTGTCACCATCCCACAGAAAAGGAATTGTTGAGACATCTTCTGTTAGATTGTAAGCCTCTATTGGCAGAACGTATTGAGATCTTTGGGAAATTTGTTCAGAATCTTGAATTTGTGGATTCGGATCGAGTGTGGTAGGAAATGATGCACCGGACAGGGATATTCCTTAAGCTAGCAGTTATGCGCTTCTTGTCGCAAGTATGTGGTGTTTTGCCACTTGAAAGGGGTAATGTCCCTATCCGGGAAGAGCAGGGTCCGAGGAAAGGACTTTGGAACTTCGTGTTCACCAGTAAAAGACTCTTTATTGGTGAGAAGATAAAAAAATGATATTTTGTATCATTGAAGGATTATCCACTTGTTTGGAGAGTACTTGTTGCTTATTAATGTGAAGAAATTAAGCTTTACCCTGTATTTGTGATTCATGATCTAAACTGTTTGGTTGGGAATGTTTTGATAGGGGTGCTATGTATATTGCATTATGTTATCTGTTTTCTTTTTTCTCTCTTTCTTTATAGCGCGTTACATTGATAATTTGTTTTTAAATAATGTAAATATTGTATGGGCCTCATTACAAGTATGGCGGTAAGGCAACAACGGCGCCGGTATCGCTACCGGCACCATTGCTACCATACCGCCATACTAGGAGTTCTGCTCGCGGGTCCCCTTGCAGCCACCAGGCATGTCCTGGTAGCCATACCGGCACCCGCGAGCAGAACATGATGGTAGCACCGGTACCGTTATTGCTACCACCTTCCCCATTCCCATTCAGCCCTATGTGGCTGAATGGGGATGGGGAGTCCCTTATTACCAGCACCCGCGAATGGGCAATTACCGGGTCCGCCAAACTCGGCATGACCCGATAATTGCCCATTCACGGGTGCCGGAAAAAAATGGATACAGGCACGGCTACCGCCAGCCTCGTAATGAGGCCCTATGTCTTGTTTATAACAACTGTTTTCTGAAGTATTTAAGTTTGTAATGGTTTGTTCACAAACCAAAGACTAATAAAAAAAAAAGAAAAAAAAAAAAAGGAAGGGGCTCCCCTATGGGGAGAAGTGATGCCATCTGAAGGATCATCACAACCTCTAATCAACACCTATTTCAAATGCGCCCTCTGGCCCTTCTGCAACATGACCAATTGATTGAGTGAGTGGCCACATAGGGGTAATTATTTCAACAATCAAATTAAGGGGCCAGTGAACATACATTTCACTCCATAGCACTATCCTTACATGGCTGTGGGAAGTGGAATTCTGGCCTAGGATTCTTCCCAGGGGACCCCATTCAGAGTGTTGGAATTGGGAGTTTCCCTGTTGGTTTTCCAAACACATTTTAGTGAAAGTATGCTTTACATTTTAAAACTACTTACCCGTTGGCTTTGACCAAGTCCTGTGCAAGGGAACGTTTGTGACTTCCTAAACCTCTTCTCAGGTGGACCGAACTTCTTCGGGACATTAGAACGTACTGGTTGGAAATGGCTGCTTAAGATTAGGCAGATTGTTTTATATTATATAATCACTTTTTCTCTCCCTAATTTACTTGTACAGTTTTTACCATTGCTTTGTTGTTAATAACTGTGTAGTAGTGTAAATTGTTGTTTAGTCGTACATTGTACATATATGTGTAAATAGCAGTGTGTGTAGTATATGGTATTCCTAGGTTTTGCATGCATGCTTTTGGGGCCTAATAGAGTATTTGTATAGACCTGTGTGGACCTCTATTAATTGTCTATTTCTTAGTGTTATCAATTGTACCTATATACCAAGCCTCTGATTTCCTATGTCTGCCTTACTGGTCAGTTTACCCTACCACTAGCGAGTTTGGTAAGACCAAGTATGAAATGTCCTTGGTCATTCACTAGGTTGGCTTTTCAGAATCCCTCCGAAAATCTCTCCTAACAGACATCATTACATAGCAATGGAATTGAAAAAGATTATAAAGAACAAGCTATGGCCCAAGGTCATCTAGGTGCCAGAAGCGGAAATAAAACAGAAAACCAGCTCGCAGGAGCCGCCAGAAGGCAAACAGTCTCAAAACAAATAAGTCTTGAGTGCTTCATGGAAATTAAGATCTGCAATCTCATGCAGTTGAGGAGGAAGAGCATTCCACAGAGAGGGAGCAAGCACAGAGAAAGACCACCCTTCAGCCGTAACCCTACAATGTCTAGGTACCATCAACAGGTTAAGAGAAGCAGAACGCAATTGTCTAGTGGGAGTTTACAAGTTTGCTTGTAGATATTGTGCTCCTGTATGATGAATTGCACGGTGCACGACAGAGTCTTAAATTCAATACGCGTCTTCACTGGGAGCCAATGAAGCTTCCGCAGCAGACTAAAAGAATGGGGCATTCTTGTAGCACCCAGTGCCAAACGTGCAGCAGCATTTTGCAAAAGCTGCAAACGGTAAATAAAAAATCTGGTTGCCCAAGATAGATACTGTTGCAGTAGTCTAAAGAGCCCATAAATGACAAAGTTGCCAACCTAGGGCGGAGTTCCGAGGAAAGAAAAGGCAAAGTCTTCTTAAGAATGTTCAGCCTAAGGGCACCAGAGCCACACACTGCAGCAACCTGCGCCCCTCTGAAGCCAGATGGCAACAGTTTAATACGCAGGCTCCTCACTAAATTGCTGGGTTTGGGGCAAGGACCCATCGCACCAGGCCTGAAATCCGGATTCAGGACTATGTTGGTAGGGTCAGAATCAATCATTCAAATCTCAGTTTTGCCTCTTTTTAACTTCAGCCAATTTTGAAGGAGGATCTAACGCAGGATAGTTCAGACGAAAAAGCAACTGGGTGTCATCGGGTGTAAAAATTGACCCCATGTTTATTAATACGCTCTGCAAAAGGCTGCAGCTAGAGATTAAACAAGAGCAGGAATAAAACCAAACCCTGGAGAACCCTGGAAAGAAGAACCACTGAGGACAACTGAAATGGTGGTAGGGACACCGATTGGGTATGCCCAGTCAGGAAAGAAAACCACTGAAGTGAAAAAACAGAGAAACGCAAATGTTCTAGGCGCTGGAGAAGAATGCCATGATCGATCATGTCAAACGCTGCAAAGAGGTTGACAAATATCAAAACCGACCTCTCCATGGTCTTGCAGCAAAGCACAATTATCAAGCACCGTAAATCATAAATGATTCGGTGCTCATAAGGGGTCTAAACCCAGATTGAAAGGGGCACAGGAGATGATGGGACTCCAGAAAACGAGGCAGTTGTGGTGCAACTATTGCTTCCATACCTCAACTGTCACATCTATGTAGGATGGGGTACCCGCAAGGGTCTGCCTTTTGTTCCCTCTTTGCACACTAAACCTCCTCTCTCTGCAAACTCCTATACCTCTAAGGTTTCCCATGAAATAACTGAAAATAAAATACTGAATTAGAAATTACCCAATTTTTTGGTGTACAAAAATGAAAATTACTTGTAGGTTTTTTGCCCCTTGTTTTAATAATGCGGGGGGAGAACCCCTGTACCCCTCCCACTTCCCCCTACCTTAACTGATTCCTTTACCCCACCACCCACCTATTTATTTATAAAAAACATTCAAAAATTCCCTAACAAATTTGACCAAAGAAATGCGGTCATTTCTTCTTAGGTATTTTTGTATTCTATTTCTTTCTACGGATACCTTCTCCTAAGGCTTCCCATGTCATCTATTTGCAGATGACACTCATGCCTTTGACACCTTTACCCCTGAGCTGCCCTCATACATCACTGGCTGCCTATCGACTGTAATCACTGGCTCGCGTTGCATTGCTTGCTGCACAACGTCTCTAAAGCTCAAGGGATCTTTCTCCCATTGTCTAATTTTACACCTATTCCCACCTTTCAGATATTTTTCTTCCTGACCACCTTACCCCACAGTGACAGGTCGCCCATAATGGGCAAGGGGTGCCGACACCACCAGTACCCTCGCCCATTATAGAGGAGCCAGGACAGCACAGTGTAAACTCTGTGGTAGATCAGGATAAGGAGACACACAGGGTGACATTTTGGTTGAATATTTCTTTATTGTGTATCACAAGGTCTAAGATGTCCCCAAGCCTTAGATTTCCAGCCCTACTCCAGGGGCGGACGGGCCTATTGGTCATTTGGCTGCTGGCCGAACGAGATTAGGAATGACCTTGGGCCCGTTTTTCAAGCCACCCAGGGGGCCGGTTTTATAAGCGCTTTTAAGCGCTGACAACATCCATGGATTTTGACAAAAGATTTCAGTTAAGTAACGTTGCGGGCTGGCACTGCTGCCACTTGGCCGGAAGGATGCATCCATGCATGCACACGCACATTGATCAAACTAAGTTAACACTTTGTTACCAAGTGTTCTCTTTGCTTTGATGAATGTAGCACACAAAAGCATGAGGCAGTATCCCATCTGCCGGCGTGGCGCCATCAGCCAGAACACAACAGCGGCTGCCTGCAGGCCCAGGAGGTAGCCCCGCCCCTGCTCGGCTGTGCTCTCAGGGTCAGCTATAAGCAATCAACAACAAATGGTGGGCGTTGGTCGTGTGTGAGCTGCCAGCCTGAGCTTGTGACTCGTGCACTTTGTTTCTTTTGCAGGCCTGCCTGCAGTGGATGGCAGAGCTGGCCCAGGGTTGCTGCCTGGCTCCTGTGTGTGACACACGCCATCATGCGCATTGGTGTGCTGGGGTGTGGCCACCACACACCCCAGCACATTCTGAAAGAGCACATTTAGGAAGTGCTGTTGGTGACAAGGGAGTACTGACTGAGTGAGCAGGCCTCAAAGAACGAGCCCTATTCGAGTTGCCTGCCTGCCTACCCGCCTGCCTGGGTCCAGCCAAGGACTGGAGACATAGCTGAGACAACACTCTGTGCTCTCATGCTATACATTAAGTAATAGCAAAGCAGCTCCCTCGTTTACATTAGTCACCCTCACCCTAGGGAGCTGTCATTCTTTGACTGCCCTCCTCTAGAGCCAGAACGTTAATCCCATCTGGAGGGCAGGCACCCGTGTGACAAACACTGTGGATGCCATTCCTGGTTTGTCTCCGCTACAGCTGATGGTTTTATTGCACTTACTTGAAGCTTTTCTGTGAAAAACGTTGATAAGGCCAGCGGGACCCTGCCTGCAGACAAGGATAGGTTTATTTTGAAACCTGCCAGATCCACAGCCTTGTCCTATAGAAGAACTCAGCCTCTTCTTCTGAATAAAATGAGCTCCCCGACACATTGTGGGGCACATGGCGAAGTTGCTCAACTCTATAAGGGGGAAGAGGATTTGCCCCCTAACCTCTGGGCGGCACTAATGACAGTAATCCCTAAGCAAAGACAAGACAAACTGCGCCTCATACAGGCCCATCTCATTACTTAACGTGGACGCAAAGATCTTCACGAGGATCGTGGGGTCCGCCTGGAAGTACACCTCCCGGCCTCATAGACTCAGACCAGACAGAGTTTATTCAAAATAGGCAAGGATCTGACAATCTGGGGAAGACCCTACATATCCTATATGACCCAAAAACGCAGAGAGACGGGGCCCTGGTCCTCTCTCTTGACGCCGAGAAGGCGTTCGACAGGGGGAACTGGTTGTTCATTGAAGGGGTGCTGAAAGAGATAGGAATGGGAAATCGATGGATGGTATGGATTAGAGCTCTGTATCACACTCCAAGGGCCAAGGTAGCAGTCAACGGGAATATGTCCAGGACCATAGAGTTCAACAGGGGGACATGGTAGGGGTGCCCTCTGTCCCCGCTGTTATACCCCCTGGTGATGGAGCCCTGGGTGATAAGCCTGCGACAGTCGGGAGACCTAACAGGGGTTAACATTTGTGGAAAAGAGTATAAAGCAAGTCTCTTTGCGGATGATGCGCTGCTCTACCTCTCCAACCCACAGTCAGTCCCGGCTTTCTTGAAGAGGCTAAAGGAATATGGGCAATTGTCAGGGTTTCGGGTTAACCTCTCCAAATCTGTGGCGTTTCTGGTGGGGAAATGGGAACAGGTAGACATAGTCAGGGTCGGTAAATGGGGATTCCAGACACAGCAGAAGGGCTTCTGCTATTTAGGGATAGACGTCACTAGGGAGCCGGAGAAGGAAATACCTCCCCTTGTGGGAGAAGATAAAGGGAGACCTGCAGCGCTGGGATAGGATAGGGCTATCGTGGATGGGGCGGCTGAACTGTGTTAAGATGACAGTCCTCCCAAAGCTGTTGTTCCTCTTCCAAATGCTCCCCACGATAGTGCCGGCCCACTTCATGGCCACAATTCAGAAAGCCTTCTTTCGATTTTTCTGGATGGGAGCGAAACCCAGGGTGGCGCACAGGGTACTTGTGTTAGCGAAAGATGACGGCGGAGTGGGATTCCCGGACCTGGGAGCATACTATAAAGCGGCCCAGCTGCGGATTATGGTGGACCACCTAGATCCCCACACAAAGAAGCAGTGGGTCCATATGGACAATGCTGTCCTGCGCCCGATGACGCTGGGGGAGTGGATGTGGGTTCCGCAGAGTGAAATCCAGAGACATGCGCTAACACACCCCGTACTGGAAGTGTTCTGGTCGATCTGGCACGCTGTCATCCTGGCCCTCTCCCCTTAGATGTATCTGGGCACCACCAATACGAAACCACATCGCAGACCCACTGTGCTTCCAGCAGTGGTATGAAGCGGGCCTCTCCAGGGCAGGGCAGTTGTGGCGAGAAAGAGAATGTTTGCCACTAGCCAGATTGGGGGGATGGTTAGGAATGAAGGGACTCTCACCTTTCAAATACTTACAGTTAAAGGGAGTCCTGATGAAATCCATATGGGGAGGCAATCTATCCTGGGACCTGACCTCCTTTGAAAAAGCACTGCTGCATGAAACCAACACCCAAAGAAGGATAACCAGGTTTTACAGGGAACTGAGGAGGGGTGAAATCGTAGATGTGGTGCCAGCAAGAGCAAAATGGGAGAAAGACCTAGGGATTGAAATAACCGACCAGCTATGGAGCAAAATGTGCAGAGGGGTGATTCAATATACTGCACATATGACACTATCCAACAGCAACCCTAGCAGAAATGTACCCCGGGTAGAGGCCCTCTCCTGGTGCTGTAGGGTTTGGGGGGGGCAGAGGGCGGAGGCTGACTATTAGCACATGTGGTGGTAATGCTCTCTGATCCAGACATTTTGGAAAGAGGTGCTGGGGTAGATGAAATAAATAGACATATGGCACCCAGCCTATTGCTGTTTGGGGTGGCTGAGGAGGGGGAGTCGGGGGTGGAGGAGGGTCACATGATCCACACTTTGTTGGTTTCAGCGAGATGTTGTGTAGCTCAATAATGGAAGAGGGGAACGGTCTCCACGGAGAAGGAATGGGTCCTAAAGGCAAGGTCCATCTACGACATGGAATACCCGACACACCTCTTAGATGAGACAAGGACATAGAAGGGATCTGGTTGCCCTTCTTCAATAAATACGGTCACCTTTAGAAGCTATAAAAAATAAACCTGTGAACACGTAGGAGACTCTGAGTGGTAGTAAGGTTTTGTAAGACTCTAGTTGAACTGCATTCTGGGGGGTAGGAGGGGAAAGGGCTGGGGCGGTGGAGAAATGCACCTTTTATATGTTAAATCAGTTGGTGTTATTGTTGATGGATCGAAACTGCAAAATTGTCAATAAAATTTGATTTTCCCCAAAAAACCTGAAATTTGTCCTGGCATACGAAGGCTATTTTTCCCAGTTTGTTAGTGCCACTAAATTAGAAGAGCTGCTTCCGTGATGTGGCCAAGTATTCTTTCTGCTGTGCATTCATTGTTTCTATCAGATGCACACTCACTGTTCTTATTCGCACAAAAATGATTTGATATAGAGAAATCGTTCTTTGTTCTGCAGCACATCTGGCCATTGAATGCTAGAACATGGAATGTGCTTGCCTTCTGAAGTATCTGCAATTCATTTGGCTTTTTAAACACATTTCTTTAAAACATTGCTCTGTAAATGCCCCATTGCGGGCAGTTTTTTAAAATATTTTATTTGGGTGGAGGGTGGGGGACCTGAAAGAAGGTGTATACATCGGCAGGTAAGGTAAAACATAAGGTTTATTGGGCAACAAACCTCAGCACCCAGCCGCTCTTCCCCACCAAGTAACTGCCAATCGAATACAGAACCGTGGACGCACGTCACAGTCCAGAGTTCCATTACAAGACTTCTCCCACCCATGGAAAGAATAGAAGATAGAAACCAACGAAAAACACCGGACAGGAAGGACAAGAAGGAAAGAAGGAACACAAGAACACAATGTCAAGCACATTACATTATGTACATGGAATAATAAAACTTGAAAGGAAATTGAATCACAAAAGAATTGAATCACACAACTTGAATTGGAAGAAAATGCAAAACACATATCATGTAAGTGGAATAATAAAACTTGCAAGGAAATTGAATCACACAAGAAATTAAATCACACAACTTCAATTGGAAAATCACTTCCTAGCTCCCCAAAGCACATAATCCTTAAACTTTATGGGAGGCGGTTTAATCCTTGCAGATCAATCCGACACAACACACTCCTCACCGGAACGACACTGCTCCTATCCCATTACCTTTTCCACAGACGGAACACAAGGAGAAAAACCCTCCTGGCCCATCTACCCATCAACATCTGCATCTGGCTCTTCCCTCCTTTGGTCACACGCTTCACCACCCACACCAACACTCCTTTCTCCATTCGCACCAACACTCACACCACTCCTTTCTTCGCTGATCACACTCTTGAAACTATCAATGGGTCCCCATGTACAGACAGCTCCCTCACTTGAAACATAGGTGCGTGGAACAAATGATCCCTTCTGCACCGCCAACCTCCTTTTGCTCCATCTCGAACCCTCATCAAGCACAACGTACCCTGCTCCTACCCTAACCACGGTGCGAGGCGACATGTACACGCTGCAACCCTTGGGCACAAAACGCTGATTTTTCACACATACACAATCATCCATTGACACTTCGAGAGGCCTCCTGTCCAACTGTCATAATCTCACACTTTCCTGCCGTAGACACACCTTTGCCAAAACCTCAGTCATATCCACTTCTGTACGGACACCTCCACACAAAGCAGCAGTCCTCAAGTTTGGAACCAGCACTCCTACCTCTCATGAGCTCAAATGGAGAATGTCCAGTGACCACCGAATGCATACGCCTGTATGCTGTCAAAACCTCAGACAAAATCTAAGTCCAAATCAACCCGTTGGCAACAGCTAACTGGATAGCACACTTGCAAAAACTGTTCATCCTCTCCACCAAACCGTTTGCTGAGGGATTGTACAAAGCAGTTTTGTGGTGCCTTATTCCCAATTTCCTCTGAAAATCTTGCATGCAACTCGACTCAAACGGCACCCCGTTATCAGTAACAATACCGGCCAGCACACCTTCCCTGGGAAAAAACTTTACCCAGAAATGACACAATCTTCTCGGCCGTGACAGACTCCAGAGCGTGAAGTGTAATCTACCAGAATCACAACAAACCTTAACTCACCTCCTAAAGCATCCATATGCCCCACAATGTCCACAGCCAATTTTTACCACACATCCTCAGGAATCTCCATGGGGTACACCGGCTGCGGTTTCACTGCCTTGCTATTATCGCTTACAGAACATGCAACACAATCCTTCACCACCAATTCAACCTCCTCATCCATCCCTGGCCACCAATATGAATCCTGCAACCTTCTTTTTGTGAGAGATCTCCCTAGATGTCCTTCATGAGCCAAATTCATCAACCTGGACCTCAAACTGAGAGGAGGAACCAACCTGTCCCCTCTCGTAATACCCCACAGCCCTCATACAACTCGCAACACACATGAACAACCCTTTCCTTTTTCCTTGCAGTCCAGCTCTGACCAACCATTCCTAGGACTCTCCTTAATCTATGCCAACTCTGGATCCACTGCACACTCTCTGTCCCATTCGTTTTTACCAAATGCCGGGAACACATTGGCCACCTGCGTGTTCTCCTCGATCTCCTCCTGCAAATCCTTGCATCCACCAGGCAACCGTGACAAACAATCTGCCACCGCATTTTTAGAAACTGTATATATTCCACTCTAAAGTTAAGCTCCTATAGATCGGCCATCCACCTAGCTATCCTAGGAGAAACCGAACCCATTCCTTTAGTTGTCAATACAAATTTAAGGGGTTTATGGGCCGTCCGGACCACAAAGGATACCCCAGAGAAATGTTCTGAAATGCTTGGATGCCCAAACAACTGCTAACGTCTCTCTCTCAATGATGGCATAATGCTTCTCAGCCTCCCTCAACACCCTAAAAGCAAACGCTATAGGCTGACACTTACCATCCTGCCATTGTTCTAACACTGCTCCCAGACCCACGTCACTGCAAGTATGTTCTTATTCCTGGGGTTAAATGAACCTTAAGACAGAGCATGATACACATTGCTTTTCAACTCTTAAAAACCCTTTGACAACACTCTGTCTAGTCAAACTTGGCGTTCTTTTTCAACAAAGCCTGCATATTCACCGTTTTCTCAGCATATGAAGGTATGAACCTAACATAGTATTCTGTCATTCCTAAAAGCAACCTTAGCTGCTCCTTGTTCCAGGAGCAGGCGCCTGCCTCATCACTTTTACCAATTCCTCCTTGGGACTTATTCCCTTAACATCTAATGTTTGACCTAAATAGGTGACAGTCATAGCGCCCACGTGGCACTTTCACCTCTTTACAGTCAACTCACTGTTCTTCAGCACATTTATTACTTTGATTACTCTACAATCATGTTCCATGCAGTCTTTGCCCCAAAACAAAATGTCGTCCTGGAACTATTCCACACCTGGCACTGCTCTGAACAGCATCTGCATCAACCTCTGAAATACTGCAGAGGCCGATGCCAAACCAAAAGGCATGCAACAAAATCGGTAAGCCCCGAAAGGCGTGACAAAAGAGGCTAGGGGTCGGGACTCCTCGTGTAACTTTATTTGGTGGTAGGCAGATGACAGGTCAAAGGTGGAAAAACACATATCGCTCCCCACTGACGCCAGTAGCTCATTAATGTTAGGCAGAGGGTGGCGATCAACCCATATGTTGGCGTTCAGTTCCCTCAAATCAACACACATCCTAAGGTTCCCATCTGCCTACCGAGCTAGTACCACTGTTGATAACAATTTGGAACACTCAATTTCCCCAATTATACCAGCATCCATAAGTTTGGCAAGTTCGTTTTTCAATCCTTCCCTGGCCATCACAGATACTTTCCTCATTCTATGACCTTTGGGTACCGCACCTCTTTTCAGCACGATTTTGTGTGAAAAACCATTTAGCTTCCCTAGCTTATCTGAGAACACGGTGGGAAAGGTATCTTTCAAATACTCAGTAGACACAATAGCCTCCGTCAATATCCCATTCCCTTCCTCCACACAGAACACCGGAATTGCTTTCCCTGGGCGTATCTCAATTTCCAAAGCAGCCTGCTGATCCCACCCTAGAACACTGTCGCTCTTGTGTGCAACTTATAATTTCCCTTCAACAATCCGGCCCTTATATTTAGTCCTTGCCCATTCATAACCCAGAACTTTTTTGGGTACACGGCTGTATACATACAGATTTATATCAGAGGGTTTTAGAGTAGACAATTCCTTTCCGCAGCTTTTGGTATATAATTCTGGTGACATCTGGTGACATCATGGTATTCATGGTATATGAATCAACAAGCATTTCAACTTGGGCCCCATTTACAGTCATAGTAGCTCCTGGTCCTTTCGTCTGTACTTCTCCCACCCTCAACAACACCCCTTCTCGCAATCCCTCACTCACATATCCCACAACACCATCTGTACTTTCCTCAGCATCCAACATTCTCACTGTTTGTCTCCCTTCATCAAGTGTTCTGCACATAGTGCAAAATGCCCCTTCCCTTGCATCTTCTACACTCTGCATTCCAAGCTGGACACTCCTTTGCTACTGTGGAGTGACCTGTCCAACCACATTTCCTGCAAACTTGTTTGCCTGTGGATGGTCCTCTGCTGTCCTTGCCGGCAGAAATCTCTCCTCGGTTAAATTCCCCCCTTCATTCACCTCCACTTCTCTTGGGCATCACTGCGTGCACCCATTCCCCTTGTCCACCCTGGCTCTCCTTGTCGTTTCTCTCAGTCACTGCTTGCACACTCACTCGTGACTCTTCAATTGCCCTGGCAATTTCAATCACTTTCTCCAGGGGATGGTCTCTGTCGATCCATAGTCTCTCTTTCACTTTGGCATTGCTTGTCTTCATCATTATTTGATCTCTAATATATTCCTCTAGCACAGCAGTAAACTTGCAGGTCGCTATTAGTGTACACAGTACAGTGATGTAGGCCTCTATTGACTCGTCAACGACTTGTACACTTGAGAACATTTTTTATTTTTCTAATACAACGTTAGGCCTCCTGCCAAAACACCCCTCTTGTTTCTTAAGAGCTGTTTAGTACATGCTCACAACCATTTCTCCTTCTCCTGCACCTGGAACACGTATATCATCTCCAGGAAGGTGCCTGAACACACGTAGCCCTTCAGTTCCCAAGCAGTTTACCAACACTGCTTCTTTTTCATCATCGGAATATTTTGCGCTGCCAGCTTCCCCAAAGTATACCTTGAAGGCATCAATCCAAAGTTTCCATGCAGTTGAAGGTTTGCCAGGATTGGCCATGAATGCGGGTGGGAGGCGGGCACTGCTTTGCTACATTATAGGATTTATGTTATGCAAGGAAGTTCCCTAAAACCTCCGTAATGCAAGGTGCAGGTTATCCTTTTTTTATTTTTTATTTATGGCCGTAGTACCTTATTGGCCAGGGAATCGGCCTTGGTGCACTGCCGTTGTGTTGCTTGTTTACTTCGGACCTTGTTTACGACGATGCTTGGCAACTTAAGATGGCCGCCACACCGATCGCGTTGCAACGTCTTCTTCCTTTGTTTGTTACGTTGCTGGGCAACCAAGATTGCTGCTGTGCCCTTTCACGTTGCAAGGTCCTTTCCTTGCTATTGCCCGCATTTAAGTCCATGCGTGCGAGGTTGCTGCGCTTTTCCTTTCTGCCTAATTAATTACCAGTTAAGGCTGCTGGGTCCTGCTTGGTCCCCCTTTCAAACCAAGGGACGAGCGCTTCCAAGAACAGAAATGGACGTCGGGACGTCCTTCAATTTCTTCTGCAATGGCGGTTGGGCACGACAAGGTCATTCAGTGTGTCGAGGGTTGCACAACAAGTTCTCACCCAGGTTCGGTGTTGCAGATCCTCGTCGCCTGTGAAAGAAGATGCATTCATCGGCAGGAAGGGAAAATATAAGGTTTATTGGGCAATGAACCTCAGCAACCAGCTGCTCTTCCCCACCAAGTAACTACCAATCGAATGTGGAACCCTGGACGCACATCACAGTCCAGAGTTCCATTACAACAAAACCGCATAAACTTGCATGGTTGGTAGGAGGAAGTGGAGAGTTGTGTCCAATATGCTTGCTCACTCCTATTTTGGGTGGTTATTTACACCACATCTTTTTGAAAGGTGCTTCTTTTTTTATTGGGTTTCTCTGGTATGTATTTGTTGGTGCCGCTTTAGAGTGGATGAGTCAAAGAACCTCTTGTCACATATGTCACATATACAAGGTTTCTCTCCTGTGTGCATTCGCTGATGTGTATAAAGATGTGGTAACTGTCGGAAACTCTTTCCACATATTCTACATGTATGTGGCTTCTCTCCAGTATGTATTCTCTGATGTATTGTCAGTGCTTGTTTCTTTGCAAAGCTCTTTCCACAGTCACTGCAAACAAACGGTCTCTCCCCAGCATGTATTCTCTGATGTGCCAGTAATGCTTGTAGCTTTTGGCAGGAATGTCCACATTCATTACACACGTGTGATCTCGCTCCAGAGTGTACTTGCTGATGTTTTGTCAATGCTTGCAATGTCTGGAAATGTTTTCCACATTCATTACAAACAAGGGGTTCTTCTGCAGTATGTAGTTGTTGATGTACTGTTAACATATGCGGCTGTCTGAAACTTTTCCCACATTCATTACATATATAAGATAGTTCTACTTCATCTTCTCCGTGACTTTTGTTAAAGTTTGTTTGATGGAGCAAAATCCTCTCACATTCCAAGCATATATTAAATTGCTCTTTAATGTTTGTCTGTTGATTCGTAATCCTATCCTTTGGCTGGCTAAAACAAATGCCACATTGAGTACATGTAGATTGTTTTACTTCAGTGTGCATTTCCGGATGTACAGCCATGTTTGTTGTTTCAATGAGGCTGTCCCCACATTCAGTCCAGGTGTATTGTCTATGATGTGTGTGAATTGCCAAGTCTTTGAAAGAGTTGTGGCTTTGATCAAAGCTGCTGCTATTATCAAACATTGCAAATGATGCCTCCCTGTTATGGACTGGTGAATGGTCAATAATATCTAATCTGTGATTGAAGCTTTTCTCACATTCATTAAAAGTGTGCGTGCTCTCCAAAATGCGGTCCTGCTGTTCTTCAATGACATCTATGGATCCAATTGCACCTTAAACATAGGTTGAAAAGAAAAAGAACTGTGTTAACACAAAAAAAAACTTTTGAAATACACGTGTTCCATCACCATCAACGTAAATATGAGGAGAGAAGTATGAATGAATCGAAAATTATTACACTTATATTTCGGTCCAAGAGGTAGACCAGGACAAAGAAAAATTACATTTGTTAAGAGTTGCCATCATTACAACAATATACACTTTATTTAAAAAAACATTCTGCCTCAGTAGGAAAACAGACTAAAATAATTGATTACTTTTCATAAAAAGGGAAATTATCTCCAAATTCAGAAAACATACATTTCAAACTTCTACGAGAGCTAAATCAGTTTATTGAAAAAGTTATATTGAGTATTTTAAAACATTTTGTATTTATAAAGTGCCTTCGCCAAAGCAGAGCACATGATTTTGCATATAGGCAATACAACATACAATGATGTAAATTGACCAGAACAATAACGTGTGTGAAATACTGTATGTGAGTCTACAGGGAAAATAGAATGAAATAAGGACAGAATTTCAATAGTTGGAGACTTTAATTTTAAAATATCACACAAATGAAAATGTTTACAGGTGGGAATGCCCCCTTTATGTCCTTAGTCCCGCCCCCTTTTAATATGGTTTTGATATAAAGTGAATATACATTTTATATCAAAATGATATACAAAATGATATCGATTTGATATTAAATGTATATTTTATATAAGGTGGGTATAAAACGGTTATTAAAATGTTTTGATATGATGTTGAGATGATTTGATAGAAAGAGAAATATACATTTGATATATAAAATGTGTATAAACATTGGAGCCGCCGGCGGTGGTACTGCTTGGCCAACTATTGAGGGCAAAGTGATCTCTGAAGATAGGAACTGCGAGTTTAGGGTTTTGCAGAGTGACGCAGCAATGACACCGGAGAGGGGTTCCGCCTTTAATGTTATATGAAGTGTATATACATTTTATATATAGTATAGATGATGTCATGATTTTATAATTTAATGACACAGGTAAGAGAGTTAGCTTCAATGGCTGAAAGTACAAATAGAGGCTGGCAAGGTAGCCCCATGTGAATTCGCTTTATATGCAAAGTGTGGTTTCTAATACAAAAGACCCAAAACTACTGGCTTTGGACAATGCGTGTTTCATTTTCTACCAAATTATGAAACTTTTACATAAAACTATTGGCATTTGACAATGCATGTTTCTTTTACATAATTAAAGCAGTTTGCTTTGTAAGCAAAGTGTGTTTCACAGAGCCTATACAAAAGCCTAAACTACTGCCTTTGACAATGCGTGTTTCTTTAAAAGAAAATGAAAGCAGTTTACTTTATAAGCCTGCGAGACAAGTGTGGAGGGGCTGGGCCCACTTCCCGGCTCACCTTGGTATTTGTTTGCTGCCTGCTGTTGTTTTTTGCTGGCCACGCCAGGACTTAAGGACTCCAACAAGCCTGCAGATGGAAGCCCACGGGACAAGGGCAAGGGTATTGCGCTCCTGCTCTCCCACTTCCCAGCTCTCCTGGAGATTTGTTTGCTGCCGCTTTTGGTTTTTGCTGGCCACACCCCTCTCAGGACTTAAGTACTCCAACAAGCCCACATGGCAAAGCCTACGGGACACTCCTATAGGGTGCTTGGCACCCACAGGGGGAAGGGGCTGCTTGCAATGAACTGTATCCTGATATCCATCTGCGGAGGTGGCTTATTGAACGTCTATTACGGTGAGCAAATTGTGTCCTGTCATTTGTGACTTGCCCATTTTGTTAATTGCGCCCTTATATTCCATTCAATCTTGCCCAGTAACTCCTGGAGCAACTGCAGCCAACAGTCATTATGGAGGTGCCAGGGTCCCAACACTCCTTACAACCAAGCCCTGTGGCGAAAGATACTTACCGTGAGATGCAAATTGCCTGCGCCTGATCCAGACTCTAGTAATTTTAAACTGAAGGTGTGTATGATTACTGCCTAAGCATACATGTTAGTTAAGGAAATCAATACATTTTTTGGGGACAGCCAGGGCACTATGGAGAGTTACGGGCCTGAAGGAACTCACACTGCAGAAAATGCTGAGGTTGTTCCATCCAGTAGCAGTGACTGCAAATGGTCAGCCAATAGTCCATCGAAGGGAACAGCTGATAATTCCAAAAACCCTGGCGATTATGTTTATGATATGATATGATAGTTTATTTATATAGCGCCTATACACAATGTGTTTCAAAGCGCTTCAAGGCAATGGAGTGGAGGGAACAAGGGAAAATACAATGACACTCTTACAGGCCATGAACAGTAAGGATGTGAAATGAACTATTGTACTCGGCCTGGTGACATTTCAGATAGTGCAAGAACTAAGACATGGATACGGAAGGGAGGGGGAGAGTGGGAAGGAAATGGAAACAGACAGGCGACTACCGTACTAGGCCTGACGACATTTATGGTAGAACCGGAGAAAACAAAAGGTGAGGGAGAGGGGTGCAGAAAGGGAGGGGAGAACAAAACAAGCGACTATCATACTAGGCTTGATGACATTTCAGATAGTGGTGGAGGGGCTGGGGGGGACAAGTAAGGGGAGGCGGGAGGAGACAGACAAGGTTGCTATCATACTAGGTCCAGGGACAATTCGGATAGAGTAAGTGCATAGAAGAAAGTAAGGGGAGGAGGGGAGGAGATAGGAAAAGGGAGAGGAGGAGAGAACAGAGAGTAAGCAGTCAAAAAGAGGGGAGAGCAAATACAATTGCAGAAGTCAGTAGTAACGCATAATGTTGCAAGCCCGGATACAAAGATGAAGATGGGAACAGCATGATTCAGGGCCACCATGAGAAAGGGTGACGCACTGTGAATCAATGAAGTCCATAAAAGTAAAATCCAGCATTGGCCACAAGACGGTGATGGTGAAACCAGAATGTATCAGGACAGACTCCTGCAGAAGTAGGCTGGAGGGGGGAGGAGGCAGGCTAGAAGAATCAAGCAAACCAGGCAACACATGTGTGCAAGAAGGTGGCTGTCACAAGGGAACATCACAGGGGGACCAGAGGGGTGGGGATGGCCCGTGGGGGCAAAGGGAGTAAACACGGTTTATAGTCAAAAAGTCGAAAAAATAATGTCGAATAGCAAAAATGTCGAAAAAAAAATGTCGAATGTAAAAAAGTCGAAAACACATACATATAATAGGAAAAGTCATAATTTCGAAAAAAAAATGTAGAAAAAAAATGAAAACCCAAAACACTTTTTTTTTTACCCAGATAGTAACATTTATTATGGGGGGGGGTCCCCCCCCAACCCCCCCATCCCAAACCCCTACCCCAACCCCCCCTCCTCCCCATCCCTCCCCCACCCCCCATAGATATACCTTTAATTATTTAAAAAAAATCTTTAATATAATATTAAATAATTAACTAATTATTTAAAAAACCATCCCAACCCCCTATCCCCAACCCCCCCCCCCATCCTCCCCATCACCCCCACCCCCCATGGAAATACCTTTAATTATTTTTAAAAAAAAGTTTAATAAAATATTTATTATTAACACATAAAATCGAAAAAAGTCGAAAAGAATTCGACATTTTTGTAATTCGACATTTTTATTTTCGACATTTTTTTTTCGACATTTTGACTTTCGATATTATTGTATTCGACATTATGACTGGACACCAGTAAACACATGTTGGTGCATGCTTACCTGCTGTCTGAATTGCCCTTTTCTTTGTCTGCCCTTCGCTAGTAGAGCCAGCGGTCCGAGGTTTAATTCAGTTCACAGGTGGGGTGTAATCTGAGCAAGGACGATGCAAAGAGTCACAAGCTTACTGTTCCCATTTCTAGAACTTCTAGAACGACAACTTCCAGTAGCTTTACTGTAAACAAGATACAGGGGTCTTGCACAGACGCCATTGGTATTGACATTGATATTGCTCCACACGCTGCTTCAAATAAACCCGACGTGCCTGAAACCAATGCAGTTCAGACCAGCGCACCATGTACTACGGCAAAAGAATTGCAGGGGGGAGGGATGTCGTTGCCTAGGATCAGCCCTTTAATTGCTGCAAGAGGCTGCACCGACAAGGATGGGGTTATGCAGACTCATCATGACCCCCAGTTGTGGGCCAACTCCCCCTGTTCTCCAGCCTCACACGGAATGCCCCCAACCTCTGTCATTCATCAAGGCGAATAGGAACCACCAAGGGTAATAGGAAGCAAGTGTAATCTTGGGCTAGCTGAAATAGCAGCTATAAAAAAAGCTGCTTTTGTCATTTTTTACAAACCAAAGAAAAGGGCTTACAGTTGGGGTGCACCAACCTATAATAGAGGCTGGCATAGGGGCCTCCCAGTCCCAGTTATCTTAGGAGAAAGCTCATTGCAACTTGGCGACCCATCCCAAGTCGTCCAATTTGCATGGTGGAAACCCACGTTTGTCAGAGCAAGGGCCCTTGATATCAGTTGTCTCAGGTTTCTGCGCCACAACCCTAAGCATTCAAAAGGCAGCTTTCCAGCAAGTATTGGTGGCCGTACGCGGGCAGGCCAATGGGGCTACATTCACAAATACTGGTGTCATTTTAGGTGGACAATCAGCCAATAGAGAATCCAGTCCAGTTACTAATGGCACTCATTTTAGGGTCTGCTGGCTGCAGCCTGGGCATGGTGTGCTGGTATTTCTGGATGAAGTACCCAAAATCTCCTCCGACTACACAGAATGCAGGGAATCACTTGCGAATAAGTATCCCCATTGGTTCCGAGAGGTGTGTGGGTGCTTGTCCCTAATTCGAGAGGACATTATAAATTGTACAAGACTTCATTACAATGCGGGATGTACCTATGACGATATACGCATAGAACTGAGGGAGCAAATAGTTGTTGATGGCATACTTGGTATTGCTAGGAGACACTGTCCATCACCACGCAGTACGATTGAAATCAGTGTGTATCCCTACTTTGATAGCTCTTACCCCCTGGAATATAGGTCACAACACCCATTGCTCTCGGGAGCCTATGCATTCCCACTGGGGAAAAGGATTTGGGGAATTATTAAGGGAAGCAGAGAGCTTGTCCAAATGGCCAACACATTTGAACCTAATTGATCTAAGGGCTGAACACACTACTTTTTTTTTGTATTGACAAGAAGGAGTTTGTATTTTGCGCAGCTCATGAATGGATGATTTAATGTGTCATTTTTGAACTTTTGCGACCACATAAAAAAAATGGCCTGTGGCTATTGTTTTGTATTTTATTGTGTTTTATATAGCGCTTTAATCTAAAGCGCTGTACAATTTTTAAAAAAGTACTGTACAGAAATAATGCTAGATAAACAACAGAACATCAATGCTGGTAGCTGACAATCAAGGACTGGGTTTTCAGAGAAAGACAGAATAGAGGGAAAACAGTGATAGAATTAATAGACAGTGGAAGGGCATTCCAATGTAGGGGAGCAAGAGGCTGAAAAGACCGGGACTGAGCACCTGGTAGATGAGGAGCATTTAATCTGAAGAGACAGGAGGAGTGGAGAGAGCGGGTTTGACTGTAGAAGGATAAAAGTGACCCACGATAGTCGGGTGCAAGCTGGTAAAGTGATTTAAAGACTAGGAAAAGAAAGTGAAATTTGAGTTGAGAGTGAAAAGGTTACCAGCCAAGTGAGGTGAGGAGGAAATAGAATCACAGTAAGAAAGAAGACAGAGTAGACGAACAGAGGAATTATAAATAGATTTCAAAGGAGCAAGATGAGAACACGGGAGACCAAAAAAAGCATTAGAGCAATAAAAAAAGTCATGAAAAAATTAAGGAAGAAATAAGAAGTTTAGTAGGTTGAAAAGTGAGAAAAGGACAAACTTTACAGCTATTGTAAAGATGGAAACGACAGGGACGAGAGGTAAGAGAGATATGGTTAACAAAAGAAAGATTAGAATCAAAGTAAAGACCAAGGTTACGAGCAGTAGGATAGATAGTGAGACTAGCAGGTGGAAAAGATATGAAAGAAGGTGGTGGGTGAGGAGGAAGAGTGTTAGCAGGGAAGAATACCACCTCAGCCTTTTCTGCATTTAGAGTAAGGAAGTGAGAGGCCATCCAAGATTTAATAGCAGAGACAGGCTGTGAGAGTGTGATGCATCACGGGTGTAAAAGATGAAAACAATAGAAAAAGTTGGGTATCGTCGGCGTAAAAGTGATGAGAAAGACCAAAAGAAGAGATTATAGCTGAGAGCACGGCGGTGTAGAGAGAGAAGAGAAAAGGACCCAAGACTGATCCTTGGGGAACACCGTGCTCTAGGGGGAAGGGTGAGGAGGTCTGGCCAGCCCAAGGGACAGAAAGAGTTATATTAGAAAGATAGGAGGAGAACCAGGAAAGAACAGATCCTTTGAGACAGAAGGATAAGAAGTGTTTGTATTTCAGACATCAAGGATAGTATGAGGCAAACAGAAAACAGGTGTATCCTATATATAATGTGCATTTTGCTGTGTCAGAGAACACATGCCACGGCCGATGTCTGTTGATTGTTGATATTTATGCAGGTCTTGTGCATCTGTCACCTGGGGGTAGCACGGGAGAGGTGGGGGGGGGTAGGGACTATCGCAATCTAGGTTGCATAACTGGCTGACTGCAAAGTGTGTTTTGGGAGAGATATGGAAGGCTTTTAGCTACACTTATATTTTCTTCACTGTGGGGGATTCTGCAACTCTTAATAAAAACTTTCCTTTTAGATAATTTGGTGACGTGGCTTTTGCAGTTTTCATACAGCGTGTGTTGGCATTTTCTAGTTGTATTTTCACGTATTGTTTGAATAATTTAGTGTTTGTTTGGTGCTTTTTTGACACATCGTAGCGATGTGTATTTGTATATAGGTGGTACAATGTCACTGCTTTTTTATAAACGTATGGCATTCAGAAGAACAAGTTACTTCTTACCTTGTAACGTTCTTTCGACGGGATGTTCCTCCGACGTATTCCTCATCTTTCGGCAAGGAGGCCAGCAACAAAGTCTTTATACCGCTGCCGTTGGAACAGATTTTGCAGCTGGTGTAGAGAACAGAATATCGACCCATTTTCATGTGGTACACCAATGGTTTTGTCCTTCCTACTATATTTGGCAAATTCAGGCCTTCAAGTTGGCACCATTAAGGGCTATCTCGCAGCGCTATCTATCTTTAAGCGTACTGCGGAAGAACCATCCTATTTCAAATTACCCTTGGTAATACAGTTTCTAAAGGGGTTAACCAATGTTTATCCCCCAAGACCATTCCAAGTTCCCCTATGGGATTTAAACTTAGTACTAACTTTCCTGATGGGTACACCTTTCGAACCTCTCCATTCTTGTTCGTTAAGATTCCTTACCCTTAAAACTGTTTTATTAATAGCACTTACATCTGCTAGAAGGGTGAGCGAATTACAAGCTCTTTCTTGTAAACCCCCTCATACAATCTTTCACAAAGACAAAGTTGTCCTGCAAGTGAAGCCTAATTTCCTCCCAAAGATGGTTTCTGAATTCCATATCACTCAGAAGATTACCCTACCATCTTTCTATCCTCCTCCTCACCTGGGGAAAGAGGAAGAGAGGTTACACAGACTAGACCCTAGGAGGGTTTTAAGTTTTTACATTAGTAGACTAGCCAGGATAAGACAGGCAGACCAGCTGTTTGTAGGTTACGCAGGTCACAAGCTGGGGTTACCAATAACTAAGCAGACCATTTCCAGATGGATCATTCTAGCCATTCTGGAATGTTATAAACTGGCAGGGAAAGAGCCCCCTCAAAACCTTAGGGCTCATTCGACCAGAGGTATTGCAGCTTCATCGGCCCTCAAAAGAGGCGTGCCGGTTAAAGACATATGTGCGGCCGCTACATGGTCGTCTGTCCATACCTTTACACGTTTTTACAATCTGGATTCCTCCTCCAGTCAAGAGACTAGGTTTGGAAGGGCTGAACTGCATTCTATTCATCAATAGAAGACAGCGTGAAGTCAGTACTCCCTCCTCCGAATATAGAATACTGCTATGGGAGCCTATCTAAGATGAGGAATACGTCGGAGGACACAATCCCTTCGAAGAACAAGTTACTTCTTACCTTGTAACGTTCTTTCGACTGGATGTTCCTCCGACGTATTCCTCATCGACCCTCCCATCCATCCCCGCAGTTCTACTTCCCTTGTTGTTGCAGCTTACGCTCCTTCAGGGTGATTAGTCTAGTCCAGACAGTAATACTGTGGGCTACAAAACGGAACTGAGCAACGGACGCTGCGCGCGGCCTTTGTAGGCAGGATGACGTCGAGCGTCGATGCGGCGGCTGTCGAGGGACATCGACTCGAGGGACGTCGACGCGCAGCGCCCTCTAGAGAAAACATTTTCCGAGGCCAGCAGAGCTGGAGGGATATATCTAAGATGAGGAATATGTCGGAGGACACAATCCCTTCGAAATTATCTTTTGCAAGTCCTGATCTAGTTCCAAGACTTCTTTTCATTTTAAATGAGTGCCGGGATGTTTTAAACAATTTAGGAGTGGTGTTGCATATCTGGCGGTTAAGAGCAGTTGCAGCCAACAGCCTACTTAGGTGTATTAACCAGCACAGAAATATAAAGGCTATATTTATAATTTAGACTCAGGGCCACATTGGAAAACGTGCATTATACCAGGTCCTTAGCTGTTTTGTCCTTGAAAGTTTATATCTTATATTTTAAGTATGTGTTACAATTTACAGTATTTGGCTAGTGGGGGCACAACAGTCCAATTCATATTTTTTGTTTTGTGGAAGAAAAGCACTAAAAAGCATTTGTGCCTATTTTCTGTGTGCGGGGTAAACTCAGAGTGTTAGGGCTGTGTTTCACACAATACTAGTTATAGCCAGTGTCAAAAAGCCTGACTTTAGTTTTTGCCCAGAGTTTGTTGTCTGGTGCAATTATTTAAGCCTACAGCGATTTAACTATAAAAAATGGTAAGCACTTGTTGAAGGCCTTCCAAGGCTATAACTGTGCACCCCAGAGAGACCCGCTTTTGATACCCCGTGGGGCTCCTATGCCTACAAGTTATAGGGGCTTTGCGAATCCGCAGTTTGGCAGGCTGTGCATGGCTAAATTTGAGTTTTGTCAAACAGCACACGTTTGTTGAAGAGGTGTAGCCGAGATTTTTTCATACAAGTGAATGCAATTGTTTATTTTTAAATGGTACAAGTTTTAGGGTGGTGCATCGGTCTTAGGATGCAATTGGCGTCTTTGCAATATGCTCTGTGTTGCGACAACCGGAATATTGTTGGGCACTATTTTATGAAAGAGGTCACTGGTGTAAAATCTGGCTTCTTTTAAGTTTCAGATATTGTGACAGTTAATGTTTTAGCTAATGTATAATGGGGGAACTTTACTCATTTTGTATTTTTAAGTATGTGTTACAATTTCAAAGTTTTTGTTTTGTGCACGCAGTACAATTGCCATGACTTTGGTGGTGTCTGCAGGGGAGTAACAAAAAAAAACGTATGCCTATTTTCTGATTGCAGGAAAGTTTAGAGTGTTAGGACTCATTTTCTACATGTGGAAGCTGCAATGGGGTGTTATGGCACAGTTCCCTCTCCCGCCAGCCTCACACACCTGCACTGCCCACCTGGCAACCCCTGCACTTGGAGACTGTTCTGTATCCCTACAGTTCCCCACCAGACCTCGATAGCTGATGTCCGGTCCGCACTTACTCATGCACTTGTCACATGCTGGCCACTATTTTCCTTATTGTTATTATCTATTCCCATGTACTACACTTTCCCTCCTCCCTTCCCACGCACTTGCGCAATCTGAATGACACCTGGCCGAGTAGAATCGTTATATGTCCCCCTTGTTCCCCTCCCTTGCCTCGTCGCGCCTTCAAACACTTGTGTATAGGCGCGTTATAAATGCCATATCAAATCATATCATATATGATATCATTAATTGTGAGCTAGAAGTATAATATTATGTGCTATCAATTTAAAATACAGTTTTAACTTTCGCTGTGTTTCTTAGTGACACGCCTCAAGATGAAGGGCTTTGTGAATTCATAGTTTGGCAGGCCGGGCATGACCGGGTCTGAGTATGTGTCAGAGATCACACCTTTGATGAAGTGGTGTAGCAGAGATTCTTTTATAGAAATGGATTTAAGGGTTTTCGCAATCATAGAGGATGGATGTGTGTATCGAGAACTTGCGGAATATGTCGCTGGAAGGGGCAGTTTGTTTCGAGGTCTTCAAGCCACAAAGGCTTGGGGTGGCCTCTGAAAATGGAGAATGGCTTTTCTGGTTCTTTAATGGACCTCGGCAACAGGTGTCTTGGGAATGTTTTGGCTTATGGATGCAGGTTCAAGGAGTCGCAACAGATTCTGCTGCTTTGTTGTCACGAGGGGGTATACATCTGAGGCCGCTCCCCTACTAATTCTTTAATTATGGAACACTATAGATAGTGGTATTGAAACCCCAGCCGGCGCTAGTGGCTCTGATGGTAGTCGCTACAGTTTCTAAGTGTGAAGCATGGTTCTGTGACGCTGGGGATAGGGCCTCATATGCCGCATGATTTATTATAACGCTTAAAAGGCATGTTGTGTGCAATACACACGTTGTGTTGGTTTCCATACAG
Organism: Ambystoma mexicanum; assembly: GCF_040938575.1. Taxonomy (NCBI): domain Eukaryota; kingdom Metazoa; phylum Chordata; class Amphibia; order Caudata; family Ambystomatidae; genus Ambystoma; species Ambystoma mexicanum. The sequence goes on along the minus strand of NC_090935.1, from coordinate 1,446,805,739 downwards.
CCTTTAATATATATATGCAAATTGAGCTCCAGATCATGCAAACTGTGAGCTGTGATGCTTGGGATAGGGGGGCTGCAAACTGGTTTCAAAAGGAGAGCGATTGATTTGGGTGGGGGGGTGAGCTAACTCAGAAAGATGAGAATTGTTTGCAGTGGTGGCTGAAAGACATCTACCAGCTTCTGGCATCTCACAATGAACAGTATTCTTCAGGACACTTAAACAGCATACAGATCTTGCCAACTTCGATGCCGGCAGTGCTTATATAGGGGTGACACTGATTGCTAAGTGTTTTCAGGCCCTCATGACCGGCTGTCTGCCAAAATGATTTTCCCCATGTGTTATAAATAATGTCTTTGGTATGTTGTTCTGGGGCATACACCTACAGACAGTGAGAAGCGGCCTTGGCATTTTGTATCTTATTTTGTAGCCTTTTTCCAAATTCAGGCCCAAACCAGTACTATAAAAAGAAACCAGAGGAAAGATGTTTGTCAGTCCCTTTAGGAGCTGAATAACACTGCAGATTATGAAGTAGGAGCCTTGTTCAGGCGAGCGCTTAAAAATAGAAAGAGCTGCCAAGTAGCCTTTTGCAGTAAACACTGGTAGCCCCGGATGGGCCAAGCGTAACAAGAAAGATAACACTGATGGAGTGTTGCAAGTAAAAGAGTCTATATCCTTAGCTCTGCAAAAGTTACTTTGTTACAACGGCATGGGTACACTGCCTTAGTTGCTGGCCTTCTGGCCAAAAGAAACACCTCCATTGCGTCCTCTGGAAGGTCCCAATTTTTATATCTCAACCTCTCATATACCAGGCGTGAAGGTTCAGAGTCCTGCTCTCTGGATGAAAGTTACCTCCTTCCTGTGAGAGTAGCTCTTCTCTCTGTGGAAGACGGAATGGAGGGCAGATGCACATTTCTAGAAGTTCTGATACCACGTTCTCCTGGCTCAATTCAGACCAATTAGGATCATGGTTTTCCTGAACATCCTCAACCTCCTGAGTACATGAGGAATGATGGGAACTGGTAGGAACGCGTATAGGAGTGGAACGTTCCAATCCACTACAAATGCGACCCCTAGAGCTCCTCTCTGAGGAAATTCCCTAGAGCAGAACATGTCACATGTCCTGTTCATACTGGACATGAACAGATCCACTTGAGGGTTTCCCCAAATGGCGAAGCTCTCTAGAAGGACTTCCTGAACTCCCACTCGTAAGACCCTGTACTCTTCCTGCTCAGAGCATCCACCACTGTTTTCTCTTCTAGGTAAACAGCCAATAGAGAGATTCCTTCTTGCAGTGCCCAAAACCAGAGCTGCTTTTCCTCTCTGCACAGTGCTAGTCACCCTACACCTCTTCTCTTGTTGAGGTAATGCATGCCAAGCATGTTGTCCGTCATTATCAGGACATTCTTTTACGGCACAGCAGGCAAGAAAGCCATCAGCGCCAGTCGGATTGCCCTCAGCTCTAAAAGGTTTATGTGTAGTTTGGACTCTGATGGAGACCAGCAACCGCTGATTGTGAGACCATTTGCATGAGCCCCCCAACCTGTGAGGGAGGTGCCCGTAACTTTTGTTATCTCCGACCATGGTTGCCAAAAAGGCTCTCCCCTTCATCCCATTCTCCATGCAGACCCACCACAGGAGATCCTGTGTGACCTTGTTTGGGACCTGAGGAAGACACGTTATCCTGCCAGAGAATGTAGACCATTGGGATTGAGGGCCCACTGGAGGTACCTCATCTTCAGGTGGGCCTCTGGCACCAGGGAAATGCAGGATGCCATGAGACCGAGCAACCTCAGAAAATCAAAGGCCGGTAGATACTGGCATTCTGAAAATGTTTATACATCTGCAGAATATGTCGAGCTCTTACCTTGGGGGGGGCTAGGGGGGTGAAGCTTTCCCCGAGGAAGATTTGAGGATCGCTCCAATAAACTGAAGCTTCTGAGAAGGTGTCATGTGGGACTTCTTACATTTCAGGGAGAAGCCCAGTTTGTGGAGAGAGTGGCTGGTTTAACTGAGGTGTTCTAGAGCTTGTTCGGGTGAACGAGCCCTGAGCCAACAATCATCCAGGTTGGGGTAGATGTGTATCCCTCCCCTCCTTAGATTCTCTGCCTCCACCGCGATCAACTTGGTGAAGACCTTTGGGGCCGAGGTAAGCCCAAACAGCAGAACCCGAAATTGAAAATTAGAACCGTCAAATGCAAACTTCAGGTACTTTCTGTGCTTGGGATGTATGGCATATACCTACCAAATGCTTTCTAAATACTCCCCCTCCAGACATCTATGTTCCTCTGGCACCAACTCTTTGTGTGTAAAGCGCTTTGCTAAACAGAGGGCAGGAGATCGATCGCTTTCCTCAGCTGGCTCCCTACTATGGAACATCCTCCCCCTCCCTCTGCGCCTTGAGCAGGACTTACTTAAATTCTGGAAGCTCCTCAAGACCTTCTTCTTTACCTCCTCCTTCCCATCTTCTCTTCTCTGCTAATCTCACAGTTGCTTTGATTCGTGTCCTGGACCCTTATGCATCCTCGGGCCCCTGACCTCCCACACCCAATCGCCCCAGCTTCTGTCTACTCTCAGCACTTGACTTGGCACTCCCTTTGCCTTGGCGGCCCGCACTTACACCCAACACGGCTCCTGGCCGTGTTTCACTTACCTCACCATGCACTTCATCTTTTGCTCACTCATGAGCACGGCCACTACAGCACCTACCTCCTCTGCTCTTTTCCTTTCTGCACTTGCACTTTATGAATTACTCACAAGGCATAGTAGGTTTGCCCTTTATCCTTTCCGTTCCTCTGTTGTGTATTCAATATGTATCACTCCCTTGTTCCCTCCCTTGCCCTGTGGGCGCTTTGAAATAGTATGTTCTTGCTGTATAAGCGCCTAACAAGCAAACAATAACTAAAATAAAATAAATAAGCATTCTGAAGATTCAAAGACACCATCCAATCCTGGAGCTGAAGGGCCTGAAGGATCTGCGAAAGAGTGACCATCTTGAACTAATCCTTCCTGCAGAACGTGTTCAAGCGTCTCAAGTCCAAGATGGGTCGCAGTCTTCCGCCTTTCTTGGGGATTAGAAAGTAAGGATAGTCCCATTCCTGATTTCTATCTGCTACAGTTACCAACTCTATCACACCTTTCTCCAACAGGCTGATAATCTCCTATAAGAGGAGAGGATCTGGATCTATCAAGGAATGGTCTCTTAGCGGACAACTCGTGGGCCTTTTTTTTAGAAAAGGGAGGCAGTAAACATGAGCTACTCTCTGCAGAGCCCAAGCATTGGAAGTAATGCTTCACCATTTTCCCAAATGCTCCGTCAGCCTGCCTCCCACAATAGTGCTGTGGACCTAAGGCCTCAAAGGGGTTTTGGAGTTGTGGCTGCTGCAGAGGGCAAAGAGGCAGAGGATGAGAGGGTAGCTTTACCCCCTCGTCCTCATGTACCACACAGTGCTCTTCTTTGACCCTTTTGTGCAAATTGTCCTCTCGCCCTTCAAATGGAAGAATATTAGCGAAATTACCCACCTCTCCAAGATGAGGCTGAATGCGCGTCTTGGGGCTGGTGTATCACTACTACTAGCGATTTAGCTGCCGCTTTAGACGCCTGCCGCTTCTCCAAGCATTCATCATCCTTAGAACCGACAATTTGACAGCCATCAAAATGCATATCTAATAGTCTCACCTGAACATCAGGTGCAAACCCTCACTTGCGCAGCCATGCAAATCTCCTCATAACGGCACTTGACGTCATGGCTCACCTAACGCTGTTGGATGAGTCTGTACCAGATTGAAGAGATTGGCACATTGTATCTTTTCCATTTTGAATCAAATACAGAAAACCTTCCCTTTCCTTCTAGAATGTGTTATGCATCCATCACCACCAACTCCCAAAGGGTAAATGTATACTCGGCAAGAGCAAAAGTGGCATTAATGGCTTTAAGTGCCATGCTGCCCGCCGAGAACATTCTTTTACATAGAGAGTTAAACTTATCATCCCTGTCCAGGGGGATAGTAGGATTGGCAGCTGCCTTGGAAGTTGACGTGGCAGCCTGAACCATGAGGTTTTCTGGAGTAGGATGTTTTGAGAGAGACTGTGGGTCTATGGAAGCAGGCATATGCTTCCTTGCAAAGTTTTTGTTTCAAACAGTTTTCCAAAATCCTGGTCCTTAAGGGCGTATGAAACAGTAACACTGGATCTTTTGGAGGATCTTTGTCAAGGATATCAGTGAGATCATCCTTCTCAAAGACAGCCACATGCCTAGCACAGCCCAGATACTCCGTCACCTTACCCATGACTGATCTGTATGAAGGATCAGCATGAGCAGCCAGATCTGGTGTGGCAAAGTCAGTCTCTGGCGAGGTGTCAAGACCACTGGCATCCTCCAGAGTATCCACAAGGTTTTGCTGGATTCGTCTGAAATCAATTCTTCAGGTACATTAGGAGTGCCAAACCCCAGACCAAAAAGTAAATTTTCAGGCTCATCCTCTTCTACCTCTTCAAAAATCATACTCCTAGACTAAAAAAAGTAGTTTTTGGGCAGAGGATTAAAAGCCTTCGACTACCCCCAGAAGTCATCAAGGACTTTGATGGTTTCTGTGTCGACCGCTTCAGCGTCGAGGGAACAGACACTGGCTCCCTCGATGAACTTGAGGAGAAGGGTTTTGGTTTCCACCGAATAAGAGACGAAGCATCCTTCAAAGCACATCGAGGAAGCTTGCTGCTCTGGCTCATAGGCACGTGGGTAGCAGTCCATGAGGATGCCCTGTTGGCCTTACTAGGCGCAATGGGGTCCAAAGATTTCGGTTCTTTCGAAGGGGCGGTTGGAGCCACCTTTTTGAACACTTCCAGCTTTTGGAGGCAGAAATCCTCCCATTCAGCTTTAGTTGCCGATTTTCCAGGCAAACGTACCCGCTTCTTGTCGTGCCAGGAGTCGGATGAAGACGAACGTGAGCAATGATGTCACTTCTTTAGCTTCTTGTGCGAGGATGACGAGGACAAGTGATGGGACCTTGATTTCGAGCACTTTGAATGTCTGGAGAGCTTTCTTTCTTTTTCTGGGGAAATATTCCTCGATTCTTCCGACAACCTCTTTTTAGAAGGGGTAGTCGAAGGAGAATTCGACTGGGGCCTACCTAGAGCGGGCTTCCCCTCTTTCAAGGTATTCACAGTAATCAACTGACATGATCTGCAGTCATCAATGACGTGGACAACCCCCAAACACCAGTGGCATAAGCAGTGGGGTTCTGTGATGGCCATTTTAGATCCTCAATCGGTACACTTCTTAAATCCCGTTTTCGGAATAGAGATCTCGAAATTCTAGACTAATTCAAAGAAACGCAGAGAAAACTCACTGAAGAGAATTAACTGTTAGAAGCGTGCAGTGCATGCAGAAAAGCAGAGCTGAGGGAACGAGCGTAGTGCGTGCTATTTATGCCAGTGTTGACGTCATGGCTGAGAGCGGGAACAAAGCCACCGAGAGACCTAGAGTTGATGACGCATGGCGAACTCTGCTTGTGAAAAAGAAAAATCTGAAGCTGCGAGCAGGATATCGGATACATCAAAGATGAGGAATCCGTCAGAGCACACAATCCATTAGAAAGGTTTGTGGTTTGACAGAAACCTCCTCACTGATCTACCAGAGTCACTAATAGCTCCCATGAGTGCAGGGTTTCTGGTAGCCCTCTTGGCAGCTGCTAGTACACAGCAGTTATTGAGTTTGCCATTGCAAGTCTGTTTCATCCCTGTCTGTCCGTCCAGGGTTTATTTTCAGGCTGTTGTCATTATGGCCACCTGCCAAGGGCGAGTCCCTGCTGAGTTAAGTCCTGAATAGGGTGGTTTTGAAGCTTACAACAGGCCCCTTGTATGTTGTAAGGTGTGTCAGTTGTCATGAAGCCAAGTAAAATCCACAAAGGACACAACTCATGGATTCGTTTTCTTATGTTTGTTCTTGGCTATGTACAATGATGGGCAAATTAAGGAGTCATAATGGCAAAAAGTCTTAATTCAAAAGGCTTCTCCTGAAGTCTTTCCGGGTCTCTACCTGGTGTCCCTAACAGTTGCCCAGGGTGGCCACTGGGTGGATATCGTCAACAAGCTGTTTCAAGTCTTTTGTTGCAGCTCTAGGTTCTTCTGAGCAGGTTAAACAGCATCGCGTCTTGAAACACTTGTGTATAGGCTCGTTATAAATGCCATATCATATCAACTCATAGTAGGCGTAGAGGGTGTCTAAGTGCCTTATTGGATTCTAGTTCACCTCCCTGCCTTAGGGCCCGGGACCTACTATCTCATGACCCCGTCATACTCCCATCCTCGCTGAGTTCATGCTCACTCATGCCTATTACCCTAGCACTGTAGCACACTGCTTGCTCTTGAACGGACATTCGTCTAAACCCCCCTCAACGTTTTGGCTCATACTCGTTCCTCCTCCCACTTATCTAAAACAACAAATAGGCACGTGTCATCTAATCCTCTGTCTGGCACTCTCCCTATGCCTCCAAGATCACCCCCATTGTCCCTGCTATATTATTTCCTGTTTCGCATCCTCACCTAGAGCTACCCCTCCTTCCAACTGCTCAACCCACCTCTCGTATGGGAGTCTTCTACCTTCCCCCTACTTCATTCCCTCATACCTCTTCTGCTTCCTTCTCTCTTATTGGCCAATTCCTTCACCTTCTCATGATGCCTCCCCTCCTCTGGCACCTCCAAAATCTCCTTCTGCACCACCAAGTCCTCCTGCACCTCCACTCAGTATTCCACTACTCCAAATTCACATGCTATACTTGTCCCTTGGTGGGTTTATTGTAGCAGATTATTTCCTCTCCCTGGGCTGGGTGTGAGGTAAGGATTTCTATCTGAATATCATAAGTCTCCCTGTTTAGTGATTGGTTGGGCCACCCAGGCTTCATGCGTCCAGGTCTATTTAATTTGACTCTCTAGTTCTCCCCCCATTGTGGAACAAGCCTCTATAGGGCGGTCGGTCATCTTAGATCTTGCAGAATCGCACATGCGCGCATGATATGCCAAGCTCCGTAAGTGGTGCCAGCAGGACCTGTGTCTGAATCACGGTCCACAGCACTCTTCGCTGGACACACACCTCTCTGTGATGCACTCTACTTCGGTAAACTTTGGAGGGCTACCAAAACGGTCCAAACAACGCAGCTCTGGGATTACAGGGCTTGTGGATTTCAACACGAGATTCCAAGTCTGCTTTCTAAAGAGTCGATAGTGGCAGCATGGGCCATATGCCACTCCTCTGCTCCAGGCCTCCAGTATTGTAGGGAGACCAGGGGATCCTTCCCATAATCCTCCCACTTCATGTAGTGGGTGAAGGAGCCCAGTCTGATTATCTTCCCCACACTCCTGAAGGGCCAAGCAGTGGTGTGAGAAACCTGGGGGTATTGCCCAGAGTAGACCTTGAGAATTCCTTATTCAGGTGACCAGGGAAGGGCTGGCGCTCTCAGATCCCACCTCTGGGGGTGGACAAGAGAGGATCACCTGGGTAGGGGAACCCGGGGTTGTGCTCAGGGAAATGCCCCAGGTGAGACGCAGTATTATACCAGGGAAGGAGGAGAGAACGAGATCCCTGAGACCTTTGTAGGTTGTAACACATCTGTCTCCCTTCCTCCCAATGAATCTCTCTTGCCCAGATCCAACGGCCCTTCCGTATAGGACAAATCTCCTAGGAACCCAAACCCTGTTGCACTTGGGAAATCTCCCAGAATCCCTACATCCCGGTGTCCTACCCGAATACTCCCAGTCGTTCTCCTGCACATCCCTCCGATTATTATTTTGCGAACTCTCAATCTGCTTTGACAAAACATCACTGCCCCCCTATTTATTTCACAAACCCTACCAAACTCACCCTTCCGAATCCCCCAAACCCCTTCCTGACACAAACACTTTCCCACACAGAAGACCGCACAACGAGACAGCTATCCAAGCACGGCAGTTCAAGAGAAGGAGAAAGGCAGTAAGAAGCGAAATGGCGGCAAGGAGAGAATGGACCTTGCCCTTTACGAACCAGACGGCGAAGCCTCCGTGGAAGGAATCGTAAGATGGCAAACAATAGCCAGCGTGTGTTGCAGCAGATGTCAACGGAGCACGCCTACACTGATAATCAGAACAGGGAGAGACGTTTGCTACCATGGTACCAGCCTTGACTCCAAAGACAAGAAAAGCCAAGCGGTTCATCACAGCTGGTGAGTCGAGGGGAGAACCGATAAGAAACCGAACTGTGTTGAACGAGAGTCGCAAATGGCAAATTACGGAAAGTTCCAAGAACTGTTAACATTAAGGGAAAACCAGCTGCAGAGGGGTTCGGCACCACGTGGGTGCTCATTCGAGAGACTCAGGTTGATCATACGTTTGTTGAAACTATCGATACCAGAAGGCCCGAGGAGAGCCGGAAGGAAAAGGTCAAAGTGGTCATACAGGGGTCTAAAAAACCCAGCTGTACAGTTGAAAGTCTTTGACCTGCACGTAATAGAAAAGCTAAGGGAGGTGAATCCTGCATAGTGAGAAAAGGGAAAGAACTGTGAGATTAGAAAAAGTTGGCAAGAGTGAACCCGACGGAGGGATGCCGATGGAAAGGGGGAGAAGCCTGAAGTCCCTATGAACAGGGTGTTGACAAGAATGAACCTGACAGAAGGATGTCCACAGTGAACTGTTTAAAAAGGACATTAAGACTTGCGAATGCGAAAGGTGAAATTGTTTTGGACACCCAGACATAGTGAACCCGACAGAGGAGGCAAACATTGTAGAAGGGTCTGAGCCCAGAAGAGGGGGATCCAGGGGTGAAAAGCCATCACCCACTGATACGTGAATGCAACAGAGAAAATCTTTTGAATATAAGCCAGAGTGAACCCAATGGAAGGAGGCTGATATTTAAGAGGGGTCTGAGCCCTATCAGGCCCCCGAAAGCAAGAAACGTAACCACTAAAGGTCCTGATATCGCTAGGAACATTTGTGGATCTGCGCCCGGAAGAGGGGGATTCAGGGGTGGATAGTGGGGCAATTGTTGGCTAGAAAGCATGTGCCCCCCTGCCTTCCCCAGAAAACACGGAATTATAAAATCAGAAAGAACACATTTGAAACTGCACTTTAAATCCTCCTGGAAATGCAGCTGGCACAAAGAATAGTTAGGTTTGCTGCACAAGTAGGGACAGAGGAGGCATTAGCTTGCACAATTAGTGTGTCTTTTTAAATAGAATAGACTAGGTAGCAGGAGAGCGCATACCAAGAGAGGGTCTCACTAAACATGTAGGGGCAGCATGGCTATAATATGTAGGGTTATGTTGCAGCGTACCCATAGGGAGAAATGTCATGTGTCAGTCATGCACCAGGCCGGTAGACAGCAAATAAATGCAGAGCTAATGCGTGTTGCAGATGAAATATAAACGTGACAAAATGCCATTTTAAAAAGTGCACCAGCAGAGAATTCAACCCTGCAACTTTAAGGAAGGACCAGTTGAACATGCTTCAACAAATTAGGAAAAATGCTGTCGCTGGTTTGACGGTGACTGAGCCAAAAGGAATGTCAAGACCGAGCAATGCAGGAAGCGTACATGGCGGAATAAGATTTTATTGTGTTCGGTCAAGCTGTCACATAAATTAAGTTACAAGGACACAGCAACCGTTTCAAGTTTATACCATCCCAGGAAATCAGAAGGAGCTGACAGAATAATATATTTCGCGCCTGGCTACGCGTGAAGGGAAGATGCGAGAAGGGTCTAAAGAAAAACAATAAAAATGCTGCGATGAAATCTTAGCAGGGTGACTCACATAATTATTACATGGGCTCTTTCATTTAATAAAAATAAAAGCGATATGCTTGTCTCTCCCGCTCTCTCACCTACATAAATGTGTCATCATACAGCCAGTTCATGGATAGGGTGACCGCATTGTAGCCCATTAGGCACATGTCTTTTTTCACCGCAGAAGTAATTTAGGGCCTACCAATTAATTTCCAGATATGATGAGGTAGCACTTTTTTAGGGGAAAGTCCATGGGTGGGTTTTAGATAACGATTGTCCAATTCCTGGGTGCACTCATATAGGTTCCATATGTAGTTTAGCAGAGGGAGCCAATGAGCAGGAGAAATAGGTTTCCATAACTGTGACATCACAATGACTCATTCATGTTATATAAACTCCTGTTTTTTGTTGAAACTTTGGAGAATTCTGGAGTGAGAGCTTGGCTTTTATCTTGATGTTTCCCAGGTCTATTGCAATAAACTGGGTTACCTTGCATTCAGTATACCACACTCTGTGTTGTCTCTTTTTTGACAAATGCCAGTGGGAGGGCTTTTTGGCTTACCAACCTCTAGTTATCAGGTGAAAAGGATAACCCCACGTATATTTGGAAAGGAACTTTTTGTTTGTTATTTTGAACACATCAGGTCCTCGGAGGCTAGAGACTTTTTTTTAGAAAAGAGACGTAACCACTGAAGGTCCTTATAGCTGAAAACGGAACGGTCGTCTCGTGCTGGGAAAGCTCAGGAGTGTGCTGTGCTCAGGAGTACCGCCATTGTCCCATGCTCAAAACATGGGTAAGGGAGACCCCGGCTACCACATCCTGACTTATCATTTGTGAACACTTCTTTCTTTCTTGTAAACCCTATCCCACACTCTTTTTGTATTTAGTTGTAAGGATTAGCAATAGTTGTTTTTTAGTATAGACCCTTTTATTTGACAAGACACCATTGGGACTGCCTTATTACTATTTGATGGTCGTACCTTGCTTCCATCTTAGATTTAGGTTTAGAATGGGCGTTTTCCCAACCTACCTATACAGTTTAATAAACACCCTTGAACTGTGATCACTTGTGTCTGTCTTTACTGTTGCCACCATGAGTTCCTTACACTGGACATCATCCTGTCCTTTGCAATCCTGTCCTCAATGAGCTTCATCTATGCCAAGAACCTGTTCACATTAGCCATTGTCCCATTCCCACCTCTCTGGTTCGCTACAAAAATGTTCAGGTTCAGTATCTGTAGAAATCCTAATGACTAGCATTTTCAGTCAGTCAGTAGTAACTTTATTTCGTCCCACGGCCATAAAAGTACAAGTAAAAACAACAATTAAAATGTAATTACTATCAATTGACAACTTTTAAATGTTCATTGAAATTAATTATTTCTCAAGGAACAACACATCATCAAAAATGAAAAGAATATACATTTGCTTTCTACATCTACCCTGTTTAAAAAAGTAATAATGATATCTTCGTCATAGTCATAATTGCAAGTTCCTAATCTCACAAAAGTAATAAATGATAACTCTGCAAATGGGTATGTGTTTGCTAGATAAAATGCATGTGCATAATTATGTTATCTGCCAACAATAGATATATCAATAATATGAAGAACAATATGGAAAAAGAAAAAACATTGTTTCATTTACGATACTCAAAGTGCTAATGCATATTCCCTACCTACAGAATGTAAAGGTTATACTAAATACATGAAAGGATACATCTCCATAACCTGGTGGAGGTGCCAATGCATCCTAAGTCTTTGATTTGTAATTTGATTTGTAATGCGCATATCCAGAAGCAGTCGTGCAGAAACTGCATCTGGGCGCAGGTGTTGAAGAAAAAAAAGTAAAGAATGGAGATGACCATCTTTCAGGAAGAAGAGAGATTATTGGATAAGGTATTGTGATGAATCCAACAATGTCATCACTCCTTTCTCTCAGATAACCCTCCCACTTTGGCCAGGGTGAGGTAGACGCTTTCTGATCCAAACCCTGGGAGCGGCTATTTGAAGGAGGATCATATGGGGGAGGGTGCTCCTCGGGGAGAGGACACAGCATTGTTGGAGGAAGACACATGCCCCCCCCTTTCCCTTTAGGGATGTCCCTTCTCTTCCCCAGGCCCCGATGGCCTATTGTATTATTCTTCCACAACCCTTTGCCAACTCAACCTCCAATAATCCCCCATATAACATAGGGAACGATATGTCCACAAATGGAACGAGTAAGGGAAATGGGCAGTAATGATTACTCCCAATAAGATCCAACATCAGCTTCCCCAATATCTCATGTTAAAAGGACGGGTAACATCAAGATGAATCCTTGTGACTGTCGAACATATAATATTTGTAACTTCAAAACTACTAAAATTATAGGACCAAAGTTTCTCAGTAATACCAGCTTTTCTGTCCATAGGTATGGAAAAGGAGAACATGATTTTGCATGCAAGTTACCAAGCATTGACTATCATTACCAAGCATGTAAAAGTACTGTGACGAAGAAGCTGAACAGAGCAGTGAAGATCAGTGAAGGCTACAAGGTCAGGGAAGGCTACAAGCTAAGCGAGCGCTCTAATGGTTGCTTGCAAACACCTGCGCCTGGAAACTTTAAAAGGCATCTGTAGCAGGGAAGCATAGTATGCTGCTGGCGGGAAAGAGCTGTGTCCCTCTGTGAAGGTGAATAAACCGAGAGGCAGTTACCGGCGTGCTGGAGCAAGGCCACTCACTAGCGAAGAAGGAAGAGTCAGAGCGAGAAGGACACGCTGTGGGAATGCCAGGAGCCAGTGAGAGACTCCTGGCCGTTCAGAGATGACAGAGAGCAGTGCTTTGCTTTCCAGATCCCGGGAGAAGCATACACTTGAAGTGGAAGCCACGAGAGATGAAGGAATCAACAGAAGGTGGTCGCAGGAAGGAAGCAGACAGATGCTTTTCCAGTTGACCGTGGGAGAAACGAAAGATGCCAACAAGGTATTGGGGACCCTGGGCGTGTCGGCGGCAACGCAGAGTGAAAGTGCATAACGTATATATAACCAAGAACGAGAACAAATTAAATTGATGTAAAAGGGGGTTTAAACAACAAAAAAACCCCTTTCAAGCAAAAGGATATATGCTATGCACATATGGGGAAATCCCAAACCGGATAGTATATCCAGAGGCCAGATTGACAAACCAAGTGTATATGCAGTTTTGGGAAAACGACAAAAGTTCCATGTGAATATATGCAACTGTAGGGAAGGGCTTCCTGGATCTCACTATTAAGAACAACAATGGCACGCTGGGATCCGCATTCAATAGGAAAACTACTGATCGAAGCACAATTTTGCGCTTCAATAGTTACCATACCCGTAGCCTCAAAGACGACTTTACTTACGGCCAGTGCCTCAAGGTCCGGAGAAACTGCACAGACCTCATTTGTACACCCATGCAGACAACCTAGACACTAGACTCAATGCCAGAGGCTGCCTGTGAAAACCTTTGAGCCACTCTAAGAAATGCACACAGTACACACCTAGAGAATCCCTTTTAACACCTAGGGAGAGACATGACACAGAAGCAAGGCTGACATGCCTTGTCACGTACTGTCTCAACACATCCGACGTGAGAAAAAGTATTGGCCTCTGGTTCATCTCAGCTTATCATCCGAACTTATTCCACAGTTGCCCTTAAAGAAAATCTGGTAGATTCGCATTTTAAAAATCAAATTCAGAACACTGTGGGGTCTTTGCCCACTCACTGGACACTTCCCCTGCGGGATGTGTTCAGTTTGCAAATTCACCACCAAAATGCAATTATTTAAGATGGGAAGCAAAGATTGGTAACTCAGACATTTCTCCAACTGCAAAACTGCTAAAGACATATACTGCATCCAATGTCCCTGTGGACGACGGAACATAGGACAGACAAGCAGGGCTGTACATACTCGGATAATGGAACAGCGGTCCAGGATAAGGTGCAAAAATACTGCAGCACCCATGGTGACACATCATCTTGAATACCACCACTCACCAGATGATATTCACTGGTGGACTCTAGATGTAATCGAATCAACGGCCAACATACAAAGATCATTGTCCCAAAAAGAAGCCTGATAGATCCACCATATGCAAACAAATATATGAGGCCTCAATGAAGAGCTGCCACTCCAAATTTAAACCTCTAGATTATTTAAATCTCCAGATCGCCATACAGCACTTTGCCACTCCCACATCAGAGCTACCACTTTGTATCAGTGGACAGCTGCATCCTCCACACGCAGTCCTCAGCGCTGGTACCTCGTTTCCCACTAATAACTACAGCTTTTTGATGACTAAGCTACTCTATAGAGCGTCTAGCGCTTCCCTTTACATTTGGTTGTGAGTATTCCATTTCTCTCCAGACATTAACACGTCATTAAACAGTTATTCAGACGTTTATGGCACATAATTCACACTACATTTTTAGCACCCTGACCTCCCAAAATTCTAGTACTCCAGTCAGGTACCCGCAGGTGCTAGAAGTTAGCCAGACGCATCCTGGGCCCTACCCCGTGATCATAGGGTTGCTTATTTTTTTCTGTTGCTTCCCAGGCCACTTTCAGGTGACGTTTCCTATACAGACGTCACTTGCCCTTTCAGAGTTATCGCACCACTTACATTCAGACGTTGTGTCTGATGTGACACAGAATCTCCTTTTAGGGAAGTTGGTTCACTCCCTTCAGTTCTATCCACTCGTGCTAGCAGAGATCACAGAGACGCTCCTCCAAACATTGCCCAGAGGTACTGAGTAAGTAATGGGGCCATTGTTAAGAGTTTCATCCCCAGCGTACATATAGGTTACCCCCTCGTCGTAGCACTTGACATATATTTCCTTTGCTTGTGCCCCTCTTTATGGTTCATCCAATGCCCTGTATTGCCTATGCTTTTCTACAAGGCAGCTCTACACCTCTACATTCGGGTAACGTTTTGCATCCTTACATGCATTCTATCCTCATACAGAGGTACAGAGTATCTCGCACTGCACGCAGTTGTCCTTCATCTAGATTCCGGTTTCTTTTCCCAGCAGGACGATGCGTTTCTAAGAGGTGTACAGCGCTAACAGCTATTCTGAGCCTTAGAAGTCAGAACATGTGTCTCACTCCCTTTGTCCTTTGTGGTGAGTCAATTTTTCACCGTAAAGTTTAAATCACATTGGCAATCTGTCCCCTTAGTTTTCTTTTAACATGTATTAATACATTTTTCCAAGACATGGTCTCCCAACACGCCTGGTCCTGATGAAGGCGTTTTAGTTCATCCCTTTTGCCGAAACATTCTCTAGCATCCCAGTTAGACGTTGACCCTGCTTTCATACCGAGGCTTAGACCAATCCTGTTTTGTATTGGGATTCGGCTCAACGTGGATTCTGTCTCAAGCATTGTTTTTTTGTCTGTAGTTATATAACTGATTAATTAGCACATCACACTTTTTGTTAGTCAGACATCTGATCCATCTACGACGAGTTCTTTATGTATATGTCACATTGTTATATGTATGTTCGCTATGCATGTTAGCCTTTCACGTTCAGTGCTATAGAGATTGATTCTCATAATACATTATACAAAATAACCTTCATGCAAGATTGATTCAACTAATTATTTGTTTATATGTACTGTTAAAAACCACAGGGTGTTTCACTACCAAGACCCCAGATCCCTTACTCAGGTGGCCAGGGCACGGCAATTGCCTTTGGATCCAGACCCTGGGGGTAGACAAGTGCGGGAGGATCACCTGGGTGAGGGGTCCTTGGGGTGTAAGTGAGAGACACTTGATGGCGAGACGCGGTATCCCCCTTTCACAATACCCCTATCCATTCCTATTTTATAGGATTTTCCAAATTACCAAATCCCTCCCCTTTTCTACACAAACACTGAGCCGAGGAAGAGGAGGTCTAAGGCTGAAAGGATTAACACCCATGCAATACACTGGACATGTCCCTCTAACAAGATCAGGCAGGGTCAAGCACTTG
Source organism: Ambystoma mexicanum (assembly GCF_040938575.1). Classification (NCBI taxonomy): domain Eukaryota; kingdom Metazoa; phylum Chordata; class Amphibia; order Caudata; family Ambystomatidae; genus Ambystoma; species Ambystoma mexicanum. The sequence continues at coordinate 1,446,790,016 of NC_090935.1, read as the reverse complement.
AATTTAATAACGTACACCTAATACCTATTAACTCTCTCCACATGGTTAAAAGGTTGAACAGTGAGACACATTTTGAGATAGGCAGCGCAGGCAAAGGAGCAGTCCCTCCTGGGCGATGGCGAACTAGGCGAAGGACAGCAACAAACCGAGGGGTTGAACCGAAGTGACAGGAAACCAGAGATCCCACCCGCTGAGAGATTGTTATTTCCGAAAGGCTGTGAGGATTGCGCACGACAGCCCAGCTGGAAGGGAGAAAGAGTTTTCAGAGTGCTACAAGGTTACCAGCCACCCTCCTGGGTGAACGGCAGAGTTGGGGAGGCACAGACGCGGTAGTGGCAACAACCTTGACTCCTAAATCAAAGGCGCGAAAGATGGAAAGCATCTTAACACGACTGGTGTGTTGACTGAAGCAAAGAAAGTCTGGTCTGTGTTTTATTGAAATGCTGGCGACAGTCTCTGAAGGATGAAGGTTGTGCGAGCAGCGATAAGTTGCGCAAAAAAGTGAATACATTGTTAAGAAATATGAATACGAAATACAAAGTAGCAGAGTGGTCTGGCGAAGTGATATTGCCCAGCAAAAGCCTCTGTGAAATGTTTTAAAGCTGCAGAGGCAGCTGGAAGGGAGAGAACAATAGTAATCACAAAACTGCATGAAAAAAAAGTTTGAAAGACCTGATCTAGGAGCAATTGATATGAAAGCAAGTCATACGTAGCAAGCACATTTTCCAAGAGACATTGGAACTAAAGGAAAATATGTAAAGTGGAGGTAAAGAAAGAAAGGAGGGTCGAAATTGTCATCTGGAGGTAAGAGCAAAAATCCTCCCAGTTTCGAAAGTCTTCGACAGCTAAATCGAAATACGAAAGGTGGCTCGAACCCGACGGAGGGTGGCCCATGTGTGTAATGCGAAGAAAGCTTGAGGAAGGGAATCCCACTAAGGAGAAAAGATTTGAGCTTGATTGAGGGAAACCTACAGTGTGGATGGTGAAGAAAGCTTGGGCAAGGGAACCCCACCAAGGAGAAAAGGTTTGAGCTTGATTGAGGGGAACCTATAGTGAACTGCAACCAGATATTATACTTAGAAACTTTTTGTTGAAACTGTATAGAAGCTTGAAGGGTGACCTGGACTTGGGTGATGGGAACCTGAGAGGTTAAACCTGTAAACTAGTGACTCAGATTTGAACGGCCAAGAAGGCTCTGAAGTGCAGCGACAGCCACCTAACTGTTTGCAAGCCGAAGTGTGTTCATCCATCAAGTGTTCTATCTAACCCTGTGCTATACAACGTGGGGACGAGAATTAATACTGTTTTATATTACTATTCAGACATTTCGTTTCACCGCTGATTTTTCCTTTAGTTTGTATTAGAGTGAGGGCAGGCATTAGGTTTTTGTTAGAATAGGCCTTTATTATTTTCTGACTAAGACTGACTAGGACTTTTTCTTTATTATTCGATGGTCAAGATTACTCTCATCTTAGTTATAGGGGCAGACAGGAGTTTTTCCAACCCCGCTTGAATCTAACAATAACGGTTTTGAAACATACAACTCTTGTGTCAGTGTCTAACTTGTGTGCCTCCATTACAGTACTAATTCAGTTTTATATGGATATACATATTTTCTTTAGAAGATGTTTACGATTGTCAGTTAGAATTATCCATTGTTTTGACATTGAAATGGCACTAAATTGAACAGTCCTTTTCTAACTATGCTAGGACATATTTTGGGTTACATTGTTGATTCTCCCCAGTTCCTATGGTTAGAGGGGTATATGATATGATATTTTATTTATATCGTGCTCGTACACATGTGTTTCAGAGCGCGACAACGCAAGGGAGGGGAACATGGGTGAACAAAACAACAATCTTACTAGGCACAGTGACATTGAGAACGCGCAAGTGCATGGAAAGGGGGAGAAGTGGAAAGTGCAGAGCAGGAGAAACAGATAAATAATAATAAATAAATAAAAATAAATAAATAATAAAAGGCAATAAACGATGTTAGTGCGGCCAGCAAGTGGCAAGTGCTGTGATTAAGGCAGCAGACAGGGTATGTCTTATAAGTGCAGAAAGAAAAGAAAGGGGATAGGGGACTGTATGGGTGCAGTTGCAGACCCCAGTGCAAGGGGTAGCCCTTGAATAATACTAGCTTGGCAAAGGTCTAACCGAGCTGCAGGGAATCGCTGGTCAAAAATTGCATTTTAATCCGACTCAGCCAATTTCTTCTACAGCTGCCACATCATCTTGTTTGAGATCAGCATCAGATAAAGTACAGTATGACTTTATATAATGCGAATATAAAAAAAAGAGGGACAGAGAATAGACAACAGAGGAGTTTCTTTTTTTTTTTAAATATTCACTCGGTGAAAGGTTGCTAAGACTTTATTTATATACAGGAGGAACACGCTTTTTTGATCACAAAAGAACATACAGTAGAGAAGAAATCAGATTTGATGGAAGCAGCAAGCTTCTTACAATGGGGTAAGGTTGAGGGACATTCCGACCAGGTTGTGAAAGGGAATAAATGGAACAGTCACCGTGGACAATACATAAGCAGACATACATAGATTAAGGAAAACCAATACTGGACATTTTTAAGTGCAAGTAGACGGTACGGCCAGCTGTGCTCAGGATGTGACCATGATGGCTGAAGTTCTAGAGTGGATGCAGAGAAAGTGAGGGACCAAGGCAGGTTGGAGGTGAGGGAAAAATGTTAGATAGAAGGCAGATGAGAGGCCGGTTAAGATGGTAACTCAGAGGCAAGGAGGTAGGTTTTTAGTTTGCTTTTGAACAAATCCTTGTGGACCTTTTCCTCGGATGTCCGGGGGAAGAGAATTCCATGCAAGTGGAGCAAGAGAGAAATCACAGGGAGGGCAAGGAGGCATTGCAGAGATTATGAGAAGCATGGGAGTCGACTTTTGATTTTCCCAACGGACGGGAGGCAGAGGAGGAGGGGGCAAAATTGTAAGGCGTCCCATTGAAAGTATAGGGACTTTCAGCGCAGATGGTGCTCGATCCAGGAGCAACTGCGTACGTGGTGCCTCTGACGAGAAGGCTTGTAGAGTTGGATAGAGGATAGATACAGTGGTGCCTTACCATGGATAGATTTGCAAACCAGTAGAAGAAATTTAAATCTAGCCCTGTTTTGTATCATCAGCCATCCAGCCTGGTGACGGTATGACGAAGTAAGTGTGAAGTCAGGGAGCTCAAAGAGAGACCTGGTAACGAAGTTGATGATTTTGTCGAGAGGACAGAAATCATAGTTGGGGAGACCAAAGAGGATGCTGGCATAGTAGTCCAGTTTAGAGATGACAAGAGTGGTTACGAGATGATTGCCGGTGTTGAAAAGAAGGAGGTGCCTGATTTCCTAATATTTATTAGGAGGTTGATGTGAGCTGCTGTTCCAGATTTGGAGATGAAAGTAGAGAAGGTGTGAGAAGGGCCATTGATGATGCAGATGTTTCTAGCTGAAGAAGAGTAGAGGAGTGTGTCAGGTGGGTTCTAGAGAGGCAGAGGAAGAGAGGAGAGAGAGCATTTGGCAGGGAAAAAGAGCCCCTCCGTTTTGGTAGAGTTTAACATCAGAGAGTGCAAAGCCATGCAATATTTAATGGCAGAGAGACTGTTTGAAATTTTGATAGAGAGATCAGAGGAGTTTTCTGGAAAAGAGAAGATTTGTGTGTCATATGCGAAAAGTTGGTACGAGAACCCGAAGGAGGAGATGTGCCCCAAGAGCAGAGGTGTAGAGTGTAAAGAGGAGCAAACCCAAGACAGAGCCTTGTGGAACACCAACAGTTAGAGGAGTGAATTGAGAGGTACTGTTGCTCTAGGACACAGAGAATTGGCAAGGTGACAGTTCGGATTCAATCCAGGCAAGGGTTCGATTACGAAATCCCAAGAAGAAAGATACTATTAAGGAGATCAGAGTGATCGACAGTTTCAAAGGCAGCAGACAGGTCAAGGCAAATTAGCATAGAGGATTGTTTGGAGTGCTTAGCAGAGGAGATTAAGTTAGACAAATTCATGAGAGCAGTTTGCGTGGGGTGACAAGAGCTGGACCCTGCTTGTTGAGGGTCTCGAAGGTTGTGGATGTCTACGAAATTGGAAAGACGGTTGAACAAAGTCTTTTCAAGCACTTTAGAGTACTGCGGAAGGAGAGACACAGTGCAAAGGGTAGCCGGCAGGTTTGGGTCAGCCCCTTGCTTTATTGGGAGAGGGATGACCGTAGCTGTTTTGAAAATAGAGGGAAAGCAAGCACAGGTTGAAGAGTTCATCGAGGTGAGAGACCACTAAAGGGGCAATAGGTTTGACGAGCTGAGGATGAAGAAGGTCTGATGGGGCGCAAGAGGGTTAGCCTTCATTAGTAGAGATAGGACTTCTTCAGCATTAGTGTGACTAAAGTTGGAGACAGGGGCAGAGGATAATGGTAGAGTAGGCCGAGTGTATAATGTAGGAGGCAGGAGTTTGAGGAAAGTCAGGAGAGAGTGTCTAATTTTGGAAATTTCCGCAGGGAGGAATTCAAATAGGTCTTTAGCTGGGTCAGTGGAGTTGATAGTCAAAGACTTAGGAGGAGTGAGTTTAGGGTGCCCTATAGCCAGTGAGGATGGTTGGAGTGATAGTCAATGAGGGTTAGGTAGAGTTCCCTGCAGAAGAAGAAATACATTCATATTTACTGGATGCCTAGGAAATTGAGGTGCTTTATGGTAAGCATTATTTACCCACCTGCAGGATTTGTAATGCTTTCTTCTACCTCATACACTTCCTGGTTTGAGGGGCAAACCTTTTGCTCATTCTTAACGTTGATGGTAACAGATGGTATAACCACCTCTTCACCTACAAGAAAAAAAACAGCAACATTGTATAATATAGTCCAGACAAGCAAAATAGACACAGGTCGGGCTCTCTTGCATGATATCCTGAGGCTACACCTCAGTACCAGTGTATGAAAGACCCTGATCTATTAGGAACAGCCACTGATGATGGGCAACACATCTTTAAGTGCCCTTGCAATAGTGTGACAAACGAACACGTGATGTTAGCATCTTGTACAGGTTTATCAACTGATTACAGTGTAGCTGGTATTGTCAAGCAAGAGTTGGATACCATGTACAGGCTAGCACCAGGTTTTGCATACGGTGTGCAGAAAGGAGGGAAAACCCTGCATTATCACCACCTGCTTCAATTAGTTTTTACAAGAGCGCTGGGACCCTCCTGTAAAACTGGATGCAGTGGAAGAGGTCCTCAGATAGCACATTCAAATGTGGGAGTGACCTTATTTGTATGCTGAAGGCCTCCTATGCAGGCAGGTGAGTCCTCAGTTGCCACAGAGCATGTCCCATTACAGCCCATGCACCAAGGCAACCAGTCTTCCCACGGACACCAACAACTACAGGGCACACACAGCTATCAATGGCTTTAACATTCAACTAAACAGTATGGACGGACAGAAAAGTGTATTTTGTAGCAGTAACAGTATTTGCCTGAGTTGACATGACAACACAGTACTAATCTGTTAAAAAGCTTTCCTGTAATTTGCCTACAACCCACTTTCTAGGTCTCGCCTCCACCTTTTGATGTTACTCATCCCTACAATGTACTACCGCTCATTCCTCCACACTCCTCCCCTCCTCCATATTACTACTCCCTCTTCCCCCCTACTGCCCCTTCATCCCCACTACTAATCCCTCCTTTCATTCAGTACCATCTTCTTCACAATCTCTACTTACACTACTAATCTGTCTAACCACACCTTCCACACAAACATGCACTCACACAGCAGTCCCACTTTCACCCCCTAGACAGTACCTCACCTTCTCCAAAAATCGGTGACACACTTCATGCTCCTTCCACCCTCCTGCTTGTCTCTTGGCCATCTTTCAACTTCACCTCAGACCTCACATGAATAACACACACTTCCTGCTTCCTGTTGCAGCCTTATATTACCCTCCCTATGCTGGAAGCTGCTATTGGCCTTTCTATGGCCAATATGGCCCCCTCTTCCCCACTCAGGATGGGTTAAAGAAATGAAAAGTCATAAGCAGTGGGCTAAGCCCTGCCCACTTTTTCCTCACAGGTCCCCTGCTTAACAGCAGTGGCAGCACATGAATGCAATTATTTGTGTTCATATTCTGGGTTCCTTTTCTGTATGCCACTGGTGTAAGTTCCATTGGCGAAGGATGGTGGTGCCCCCCTCCCCCTTTGTCCTTGGTGGTCTAGTGGGTTTGCAAGTCTTTGTACGTGCTTGCCAGTGTTCCCCAGTAGCACTGGGCAATTTCTCTGACTGCTCCGTATGGACACTAATTCTCTTTGTTGCTAACTCTCCTCCCCGCTGGGATGGATGCACAGCTTCATTTTCTCTTCTCTGTCTACTTTTTCCAAGTGGCTGTTCGCTGATGCTGGTTGATGTTTGTCGTGTTGCAAATTTGTAGGGCGCTAGATTAGGATTTACCCTCTGACACGTCTGTTGGGTTGCTTTTTTGGATGAGGTCTCTCTAAGAGGAAAAGCAAAACACTGGCAAGCAACTTGGGGTTAAAGATGGAATGCATACAAACATCCTGGCACAAGAGAGGTGGGCGGTAGGAATTGGAGCCCTCTCAGCAGGGGTAGGATTGGCTCTGGATTTTCCCCTCAGGCTTCCCATTGAAGCTGAGCAGAACATATTGACTGTCTAGCCACAGAAAGTAGAGCAAACATGATTTCCTCCTATGGTAAATCAATGGACAAATGCAGGCAAAATCATTACTGAACTAATGAACCTTTCTGTCAAACAATGCAGCAACATCTTCATGTTTAGGTTGCACTCTGGACAGACTCTCATCCTCAGAAATGGCCATTTCCATGGCATTGCCCTTCTTTTAGTGCTCCTGGCTGTCCTGCTGCCAACCTACCGTGCGGTTATTACACTACAGGATCTGTACCAATGTCATATAGACTGACTGGAGCAGTGTGCAGGAATGGCCAGTACAAGAACACAGCATGGTCATCTTCCAACTCATTGTTATTAATGAAAATGGATGCCTAGCACTGCCAAGACTGTGCGGGCCATCATCTGGTTCATGAATTAGAATGAGCGAGCCCAGGATGCAGAGATTTGTGGCCAGTGCACACTGTTGTTGCTAGTTGTGGCACTACAACGTTCTGACAGCAAAATAAAGTTGCCAAAATACCACATCATAAGCCAACAGAATATGAGACCTTAAGTGCTGGTGCTCAAAAGTAAGTGTCACAGCTGTGCCCTGTCAAACAGCCTCACAAATTAATCATAGCTGTATTGACCTCATCAGAAGCTGTCCAACCAATGCAATGAATCCCCAACATCTCCAATGTACAACACGTCCTCTGCCTATTGACTGGTCCATAGCCTTATTTCAAGGACCCTCTTTCCCAGGACTATTACCCCTGCACCCAGTCTTAAAGAACAATTGACTATTGCTTAGCTAGGTGTGTGCTTCATAGATCCCATGCATACAAGATCTGATGAGGATTTGGCAAGGCTGCAAAGAAAATGTAACCGCCATGCTTAAAATGTTCCGAAGGGCATGGCCGAGCACCTGGCATATGCATACATGCAAGACATCTGGGGAAGAAAGCAGAAGAGTAATATTTTTCATATCACTTTAACTAGTTCATTGGGGCACTCACTGTAAGTCAGTACCAACTCAAGAACGTGATCAGAGCTAAAACAAGGGTCATGTCCCAATTCTAGCAATGGCACATCTTCAGCACCTCAGACGTACCTGAACTTGGGGTCACAAGCAATCTCTCCCCCAAACACAGATGTGACAGATTCTAGAGGTTATGCTTACATTTCCAACTGATTATGCTATTTCTGTTACTTTTCATCATTAAGGAAACCAATCCAACCATTTGAAAGTGACAATTACTATTAGGATAAAAACATCCGACACTGAAACCCCACTCATTCCACACAATTTAGCAAGTAGTTGCAACTGTGATGCACAAGGTGATGCAGAATGCCTAGATCCCACCTCCTTCGCCTACAGATGCAACTGGGAGACGGGCAGGTGCTTCAGTGATAAGAGTGAGATGTGGGGAAAATCGCTCAAAACAATGTGTATATAATTAATTCATTTGAGTGTAGATCAGCATTGACACACTTAGACCTGGGTCAATCACCTGACAACCACCTGCGAACCCCCATGGGCTCAATTGCTGGATGAGAGGATTTGGACAAGATTGTGATGTTGCTGTGGGATTCGGGTTCTCCCATGAAGATTGGGCTGAGATTGTAAAGTTTGCTTGTGATTTGGATACAGGTGCCAGGATTTGGTCAAGTTCTTGGGAAAAGCCAGTTCAGGCGCTAATAAAAAGGAACCTGCAACTTTTGTTTGGGGGCTGAGTTTGGCCGCAGGAAGGATAGGAAAGACTGGTACTCACCACAGAGTAGGACAGTAGTCATCAAAATGGGGGGCCCGAAGGATGCCGAGGGATTCCGGGGGGAGCCAGGCAGACTCTTTGAAAAGGGATTAAGATGACTGTTTTTATATTAAAAAGGATTAAGGTATTTTAAAAGAAAATATAGGCAGTAGAAAATCTGCTTATATTTTAAAGCACCAAAAGCCCCCCATAAATAACTTTGGGCACCCTAAGGGGCCAGCTACTAGGTGGAGGACAGGGGGGAGGGGCAGAAATAATATTATAATTATAATTGTTCTTTTATAAGGTGCTTAATACCAGCAGTGGTTTCTAAGCGCAGGATCGGGATTCAAACCTGTGTTGTGCTGAGTTGTCTTGCTTCCAGGACAACCGCATTACCCCTGAGCTGTCCTTCCACCCCTTTACTGAAGGATGAGGCTTGGTATGCAAAATGTTTGAATACAACTACAGTACGAGAAGCTGGAGTTTCTGGAGGGGGATTGGGCAGCAATGTATTTTCTTGAAAGGGAGCAGGTGTGAGTGTATGTCTGCACATGGGTGTGTGTCTTGTGTGAAACCTGTGTTATTTTTGTACTGACACCTTACTTTTTTTCTTAGTTTTGTAGGATATTTCGTTTGGGACCCCAACCAACTTGTTTTGAGAAGCATGCTTCCATTTTTCTAGAGAAACCTTTTGTTGTGCTTTTTTAATTGGAAAAATAGTATATGGTTGGAGACCCAAATGCTGTGCTATCCATCAGTAAGTACAGTGACCTTGAACCGGGGGTGCAGGTGGACCCCCGGTTCAAGGTCACTGTACTTACTGATGTTGCCCTTCTACCTCAACACGGGTGGCACAATTGTATAGTATATCTGGTATGATGAGCACACAATCTGCCTTTTTCGCCAAACAGATGCTGCGGCTACTGCTTGGTTTGATACTGAGACTAGCGGTGACACTGGTGTTGACGATGGAGCTGGCAATGATGGTGATGTTAAGGAGGCAGAAGGAGGAGAGAATGGAGGAACAGGAGAATGCAGGTGAGGCTGGGTGGATGAGTAAAGGAAGGAGGAACATGCAGAAGTGATGGAGGGGAAAGAAAGAGGGAGAATGGTGGTGAGAGCGTGGTGGAGGAGAGGGTGGCACAGCCAGTAGCGCAGGGGTCAGGAGGAAAATACACTAACCCCAATAAGAGTACAGGGCAGGCCTAGACGTCTCTGTAGAGTTTCAGGGTGGGCAGGAGAAATTACCCCCTTTGCCATCATCCTAAAACCTGAGATTATTTTAAGGTACACAGTCTCATTGGTTTTCACCAGCAGAGGCTGATATCGTTGGCTGCAACCTGTGCCAGGTGTCCTTCAGTAGAGGTAAGATCTCTGCCAGCCATTCACTGGTACACTGGCCCTCCTGAACCACCTGCAGTGCTGGCACAGGGGAGTGCATAGCACTGTCCTCCACCTGACACCAAACAAGTGAGCAGCACTGCTCATTGGACAATGGGAAACAGTGTCACTATCGTAATTACAAGTGGTTACCTCCAATGTGGGGTCCCGTTCCTTCAGCACTGTTGTGCTATCTACACACAAAAGGCCCAGACGCATTGGAGGCAGTATTGCAGGGTGTATGGGTTTGAATGACCCTGCAGAGAGCAGGGATATGGTCGTCATTGCCCAGCAGTTAGGGACATGCTGCCTAGTGAGTGGGCCCCTTCTTAATTGAGGGGAATTTTTTGAGAGGAGGTGAGTTTGACTAGTTGGCACATCATCTTATGAAGCACCACCAAGAGCACATTTGAAAATGCAGATGGTGTTGATGTAGTGACACTGAAAGTAAAGCAATCTTTCAATATGTTTTGAATTAAAACCTCATAGCATGACACGGAGCGTGGCAGAGTGTGTTTTCAGTGTTTGTAGGACTGCGAACTGATCAAGAGTGTTCCCACTCTTTTTACTTCTACTGCATCCAACGCACCAGTTAAAACCTCATAGCCCGACGCGGAGCGTGACAGAGTGTGGGGAGTGTGTTTTCAGTGTTCTCAGTGAGCTTTGTGAGCTTTGGTCCTTGCAGGACGCCGTCCCCCACTCACAAGGAGAGAGTGAGTCTGCATGGGAGAAAGCAGTAAGGATTGCGGATCTTGCAGTGACTGTGGGGTTTGCTGTTGGGAGGTAAAGGAGTCAGTGTAAGTCATCTATGGGTCAGCCCACCATGCCAGACAAAGTCCCTTGCAAACAAAGAACCTACAGGTTGCGCAACAGTAAAAGTAAGCCTTATGGCAAGGCGAAACGGGTAGAAATGTGCTGTGCCTCCTGATCCCTCAGTAACTCCTTAAGAGCCCCGTGACTGTGATCATGTACAAGTGCAGCATGAGCAGGATGCGGTGGAAGCAACACCTGGCCTGTGCGCAGGTCAAATAATGAATGATTTAAAATGTAAAGGTGCAAAGGTGATGCGAGCGATTACCGAGCCAGCTGTTATTGAGTCAAAGATGAATAAGTCTTTAGGTGTGCTATGACTGGGTGCCACCTCAAATGCCTCTTTTAGAGATATAGATAACAATTCCCTGTTGCAACTGTGTTACCTTATGTGCAACAGTGGACGACGCTCAGAAGCCGCAGGATTTTTGCCTCCGGACAATCAGTCTGCAACTGGCACAGTTATTTCAGGTGCTTCATCTCTTCCTATTCCCCACCTCTCCCTTCCTTTTCCCCTCTAAATCCTCTCCCTCATAGCCCCCGTTTTTCGATTGTCACCAGCCGAAGCCTATCGGGCCTCTCAAGGCTTTCTGTGTCTCTCAACTTGTTCCACTCTTCCAACTCTCCTCCTACGGGTGCACCTGTAGAAGTGCGGACAGCGGAACAGTCCCAAAATATTGGGTCTGTGAATTTGCCTGAAAAAACGATTTCTTCCGATGTGGATCATACGGCGCAACTTGAGTTGGGTTCCTCTTGGGACGTCCTGAATTTTTAAGTGAAAATTCTTCTGAAATGATGTGGGTGAATCCACAAGGAAGTGCTGAAACAAAACAAGCACACTGCTTGAAAGAGGATTGGGAGCCAGCCAAGATCCGATATGTAAAGATTTCATGGTTATAGCAGAGGGAGTGTCTGGTAATCAGCCTGCATTCCCGATATTCGGACCATTATTATATCCTCCCAAAGTCTGGATGTCCCCAGTGGGCAGATAGATATTCCAGCCCAATCTCCCTGCTGTTATTTAACTGACAAACAGATTTGCAGGCAGAACAAACAAAAAAAGGCTGCAGCAAGAATCGCGGTCACAGTAGTGTACCACAGTACTGATCTTTCTCAGCCTCTAAATTCAACAGTTGTGACTGTGGCTAGCCAGAGAAAGGTGTCGAAACAACTGAGGAAAAGGGTGGCCCGTAAAATGAAACAAAACCTACCAAGTGAGTGAACACTGACTAGTTGTTTACTTAAAGATAACGAGGAGCTCCTGCATTCCCTGCTGGAATCCTCCCCACCTACTAGGAGAGGACCTGTGGCGACTAAGCCTGAAGTGACCATGGCTGCGCCTATTGTGGTCAGAGATGAGCAGCGGCCGGGGTGTAATGTTGGCATGGTACCTGCTGAGGTTAGGGACCGCCCGACCCTCTCGAAATCTGATCTAGTGAGAAATCCAGAACTTGATCTCAGAAAATGTACAATCAGGAGGATTGTGGCGAAAGGCCACATCCCACATATTAATAGAAGAGAACTGTTAAGAACTTGCAAGAAAATACAAGCTTTGCGCATATTGAGTTAATTCGATTTTGATTATGTTGAACCAGTGAAATCTGGGTTGGGGGGTGTGTGAGGGTTAATTGTTGCATACCATTAACAGCCTCTTTAATAAGAGCGAAGGCTGGATCTTTAGAATTCCTTGGGTACAAGTTGGATACCACCCCCATTGTACAGCAGGTGGGGGGCTGTTGTAATTACTGTACCTGTTCACAGAGCCTCAAAGGGGTTGTGGCAAAGGGAGGGATTTAAGTACCTGGTATGACAACTGATAACGACCAAGGCTCGCAATGGTTTAAGAGTATGTTCGCAGGAGTACAAGGCACAGCTAAATGAAAATGTACTCTGGCCTCGTGGAATACTAGAGGCCACTCCCATTTCTTTCAGAAAGGTCCCTCCACCGAGTTATTACTGTGCCATTTAGTATTTATGCTCCAAGGAACATGGCTAATTGAACAGTTCCTGGTAGATGGGTTTAACATTTACCAAGTACTAGCAAATAAAGTGTCGGTGGGATGACCCTTTGGGGGGGTTGCTGATTGGAGCTAATCATGAATTAAAATCCAGTATAGTGCTCCCACTCTACCCAGATGGTAACGTCTTGGCTGTTGAACTGATTTTTGAGGGGGGTCAAAGGTCTCAGGGGAGGATGGCATCATCTTGGAGGGGTGGGGGACTTAAATGCCTGGTGTGGTGACCATCAGAATATGGGTAAATTTAGTACTGCTTCTGTGAAAAGCAAAATGGTATTGAAGGGAGGTGAATGTGAGGGGTAAAAAGTGGCTTTGGTATCTGCATGAGTGGGAACATAGTGATCTTAAATGGTAGAACTGATGGCAACATCCCTGGGAAGCCCACTTGGCAGGGAGGGGAAAGGAGGGCTACTTTGGATTATGTGTGCTACAATAATCTGGAAATACAGAGTGTGGGATCGTCAAAGGACTGTGCGCTAGGTACCACTCTTGGTTTATCTGCTCTTATTATTAGTAATATGAAAAAAGGAAAAGAGAAAGACGGGTGGCTGCGGGCAATTTCACTCCCACAAAACTTCCCACAGAGTTCTGTAAATGGTAAATGTCAAACAGAAAAAGGGTTGATGCCCCGCGCTCAAACCCAAAATGATGCCAAGTCCAAATAATGGCGTTTAAGGCGCCTGAATAATAACTCCAAAAAGTTCCATCCAAAGTCTGTTTAATTTCTTGTATAGTGGACAGCCGACACGTGTTTCGACAATGGGTCGTTTTCAAGGCAATCATTTATTTCATTACATTTCCCGTTGCCGAAAAAAGATAATTTGCTGATTCTCACATTGATCCTATGTATCAACTTGGTATTGTTCATCAATCTGTAAATTTGATCATCAGCATGTAGCAGGTGCCAGAAATGATTTCAGAATTTGCCATGTGACAATAATCTAATGACTAACAACATCAGTGCTTTATCCATTTGTAACAGAATGGTCAGTGATCATGCAGCCCTTAGTACGACATGGCTTTTAGAGCTGAAGGGGCAGAGGCATGGAAGCCTGGCAGATCTTGTACATTCTCAGATGGGTAACAGGTTGATGTGGACGGAACGTAATGTGGAAAGAGCTTGTGAAAGGTTATGGTTTGAATCAAATGACCCTAAGGCTGATCTACTAATTCAATCCGTAAATGCAATCGAGCATTGGTTGATGGTACTAGCCTTCAGTTCTGGTGTAAAGAGGGGTAAAGTAATAATATGATCTGAGAAACAGACTACCCATTCCTATGACCCAGAGATCAATATGGCCAAAAGAAGGCTTCGTAAACAACTGGGAGACTTAACCAAATCCAACGTTGTTGCACCCTATATTGTACTGAGAAATTCCCATAGATTGAAGAACCAACACCGAAACTGGTGCGCAAGAAAGCGAAAAATGGGGAGGACAGGGAATAGGCAGAGGATGGTACAGCCTTTGAAGAGTGGGAATGTGAGTAGCATGTGTCCGATACTGTCCCTAGCTAGGAGGTCGCCTGATCAGTTAATTGTTTAAATTACATCGAGGACAGAATGTTTGATGTTCAGAACATGTCCGAAGAAACTGGGCGACCTTGTTTTGTATGGCCTATGGAGTTTAATTCTGTGAACCTTTGTGGTCATTTGAAATAGCTTAAAAATTCAAGGCCACACGGACCAAATGGGTTGTCTGTGGCATTATTGAAGGGAGATGTGTTTGTATGGGCGGGTATCTTGTGTCCCTTGTATGAAAAAGTCTGTGTAACCAGGACGATACCGGATTCCTGGAGGAAAAAAAAAAAATCGATCTTGGTGCATGTCTTTAAATCTGGGGACCGCTTGGCCCCAGATAATTATGGGCTGTTGTCTTTGCTCGATATTACTGGGAAGGTCTAATCTTAGCATGCTGAACACTATAATCTCACAGGCTAATTCAAGACCAAATGCCTCTTTGTTCCTCGCATTTGTCGATTTCAGGTCTGCATTTGACCAAGTGGGCCGTAACATCCTTTGGAAGAAAACGCGTAAGTGGGTTTGTCTGGGCTGGCTTATGGAAGTAATTGTGGCTTTGTATAATAAAACTTCAGCCCAGATTCGGTTAGGAGATCAAGGCTTGTTATCACAGTAGATGTGAATTAGCAGTGGAGTGAGGCAGGGGTGTATGCTCGCCCCCCTGCTCTTTAATATATACATCGTTGATCTGTTGGATCGTCTGACGAGATGCGCCTGCTGTCCTCCTAAACTTGCCAACGGTCTGGTCTCAGGGATGTTGTATGCGGATGACTTGCCCATATTTGATCACATGTTGTCTGGGTTGAAGGCTACGCTAAATGAACTGGGGCTGTATGCAAATGAAAACCAGCCAGCGGTAAATCTGAGTAAAACAAGGGTAAGGCTGGTTGCTGCAAAAAAGACGAATAGATGTAAAATTACAGTTAATGTTGGTACAATTGAATACACAGGGCCTCATTACGAGGTTGCGGGTAAGCGTAAAACGATGCCGCTAAAGGATTACCGGCATCGCTTAGCGCTCCGGTGTATTCTGACCCGGTATTAGCGGCACCCTAAATAACTGTGCTGCTAACAGCAGCATGGGCGCGTACACGCGCCCCTTCGGGGAGCAAATACCGGCATGCCGGTAATAGGGGGACATCCCAATCCACACGGACATGCAAATACCGGCATCGCGAAGCCGGTAATCACTGGCTGCACGATGCCAGCCATACAGGCATCGCGGACCACCGGCAAACAGCAATCAAGAAACAAGCCAACTGCCACAGGTGCACACAATCCCCACAGGTGGAGTCAATGGAGGCTGGGCCATTATTAAATGAGCACACCCACACACGACACCCCTTCCAACACCAAAATGCTACCACTAGTTGTTGCAATCATGGCGCTGGAGGACATGCCAATACTTCTACAACTACAGCAACAACACCAACTACAACAACAACTAGAACAGCAACAACAGGCAGCACAGAGGAGATGCAGGAGGAGAAGGAGGATGAGACAGGCCCAGCAAATACCACCAGCGCAGCCAGCAGTACCTCCTAGGCAGCCACCAATCCCTCGCACCAGACCCAGCCCATTCAACCTAACCCCTGAGCAGATCCACACCCTGTACCGGTTGGACCGGGACACCATCACCACCATAGTGGACATGATACACAACGACATTGCCAGCCTCATAGAAATACTCACTGCCATCCTCCCGCTTCTAAAGGTGGTGTCCGTGCTCCACTTCCTGGCCACAGGCACCTATCAACACACAGTGGGGCAGCTGCATGGCATTTCACAACCACTTTTTTCACGCATGTTGAACCAAGTGCTGGATGCCCTCCTGAAGCACGCAAGCACCCATATATCCCGACCACGGACTGCCCAGGAGATAGCCAACACCAAAGTAGGCTTCCATGCACTGGCAGGCATGCCCAAATGTGTTGGTGCCCTGGACTGCAACCATGTTGAATTGGTAGTCCCCCATGCCATAGAGGCGGTGTACCGCAATCGCAAGCAATACCACTCCATCAATGTGCAGATGGTATGTGACTCCAGCAAGATCATCACCCATTGCTCCACCCGATATCCCGGATCAACACATGATGCCATGGTGCTGCGCAACTCCACGCTACCCAGTCACATGGAGCGACATGCTGGACCACGTGCCTGGCTTCTTGGTGAGTTGTACAACTGGCCCATGGCAGTGCATTGGGGCACTGATGTGTAGGGATGCATACTCTACCTGGGTGGGAAAAGAGGGGGATGCTTACTCAACCTGGGTGGGAAAGGGGCGGGGGATGCATACTCCACCTGGGTGGGAAAGGGGGGGAGGGATGCATACTCCACCTGGGTGGGAAAGGGGGGGGTGCATACTCCACCTGGGGTGCATACTCCACCTGGGTCTGAAAGCGGGAGGGATGCATAATCCACCTGGGTGGGACATGTCGGGATGGTAGAATGCATGCAGAGCTAAACACTCCTGAACCTCCCAAACAGAACATGAGACATCACTGGCACACATTTTACCATCAATGCATATCCAACACAACAAGTAAGAGGCACGACCAGGCCACCATGGGTATGACGAGCAATGCATTACTGAACAGGATTGCAACTGTGCCAATGTGGCTAGTGTGACCATGCACAGTGTAGAATACACAGCCTGAACGGGAGGCAAAACATTGTCGTACAACCACAGTACATCCGCCTCAGCATGCATCATTACACCCTGCATCATCTATTCAACGCCATCCAGACTACCACACCTCATACCAGTATAGTATGCACCAACATAACAATCTTGCATACGTACAAGGACATGTGTATGTCCACACCGAATAGCTGCGGCCATGACTGTGCTTCCTGAAGGTGGCAGCTGAGTGACACACACCTATTTGTATTTGCTTACAGGTGATGGAGGATATCCCTTGAGGCCGTGGCTATTTACCCCTGTGCGGAACCCGCAGAACAGCCATGAAGAGGAGTACAATCGTGTGCACACCCATACTCGTGTTGTGATTGAGCAGACCTTTGGCCTGTTGAAGGCGCGTTTCCGCTACCTAAGCAGGTCTGGTGGGGCACTCCTATATAGTCCTGTTAAGGTGGCAAAGATCACCATGGCCTGTGTCATGCTGCACAAAATGTGCATCCGGAGAAATGTACCACTGCCACCTGACATTGACATGCATTCACCGGGTGACGATGATGAGGATGGAGGCGGAGTTGAACTAGCCCCCTACCAGTACATGATGCACGGGGTGGGCATGCAGTACGCCAAGCACTGATTCACGAATACTTCTGAACCACAGGGACTATGATAGACATGTGTCACTGACGCACTGGGTCCATGTGGACATGCACACTGGGATTGTTTGGAGTTGGCCTCTGAACACCGTCACACATTAAATGGATATACACAAAATGAACAATGTCCAGGCATTGAATTTTTTTCAACACAACAGGTGTATTTGTACTAACAGAGAAAATGTTACCACTCCCCCCCAACCCCCAGTGAACTCCCTAACCCACCCTACAAATCCCAAAAATCCACAGTGAACTCCCTAACCCACCCTACAAACCCCAAAAGTCCCCAAATGTACTCCATGATATGGTTCCCTTCACCCACAACCATGTGTACCACTCCCATTGTCTGGGCACTCTACTTCCTTGGCTTTTTGTTGTCCGGGGGTGGCATCTCCGAGTGCCGTCCACTCCTCCGGGTCATCCACACAGGGCTTGCATGGACTGAGGATGCAGGTGTTGTGTCAGTGGATGTGTCGAGGCAGTTTCCACGCCTGCGCCAAAGCGTGGCCGCTGCATATGGAGTAGGATGGAAGTAAGGACTTGGGTTACTGCCCCCAGACAGTCCCGCATGAGCACAGCCGACGCATTCACGGCAGCTGTGTTCACTGCAATGGCTGCTGTGGTCCCCGCAATGGCAGTTGCAATGCCCCTCCTTGTCTCCTCCCCATCAGCAATATACTGCCGCAGGAGTTCCAGCATTGACTCCTGTCGTGCCTCCACCCTCGACAGGCGTGACTCCAGGGTGTTGGTGGGAGCTGGAGTGGTGGATGGTTCATGCACGGGCCTGCATTCTGCATGAAGGCCAACTCGGAGGGGGTCAGGTCTGAGTCATGGAGGCAGGGATCGTCACTGCTGTAGGGCTCCATATGGGGTGGGGAGTGGGCAGGGGGCTTGGGGTGGGTGTAGTAGACACAACTGTGACACCCTCGGGGGCCACATTCGCATCCACAACATCTGCGGTGGTTGGTGGGGCAGGAGGGACACCCCTCCATCTGTTGTGGGTGTGTGCTGCTGGTCCTGATGTGTGTGGGCCACAATGGCAGCAGGTGTTGTTTACTGGCTTTCCACCCGGTCAGGCACACTGCCTGTTGGTCTGGCCTGTTCATCTGGCTGGGGGGTGGTGGCGGCGGTGGCCCTTGTCCTATGGCGTGATGTAGATGCCCTTGCGCTCAGCTCCTGACTGGCATCTTCCTCGTCGGTGCCTGGGGGTTAGAAGAGATGCAGGCCATCAGTGTTGGTGTCACATGCCAGCGACATACTATAGTGCTGTTCAATATTCATACATTCATGCATCCATGTCTTACAGGTGTGTGGCACTTGATATTCTGAGGGGGCATATTGACAACCAATGCATGGCAGGAGGCATGCCGTTGATATGGGTTTGTGTGTTGGGTTACATGGGCACGGTCCTGGTAAGTTGGCTGTGTGTTGGTTATGGGATTGGCACTCAGCATGCATTTCTGTGTGGCAGTGTTTGGGCCGCAATCTTGACTTGGATATGTTGATGTAGGTGTAGGGACATGCATTGCCTTGCCTAGTCTCACTTCCACGTCACTTGTGGTAAGTCATGGTTTCCCCTACAGGGATGTGCAGGGTCACTCACCTTTTTCTGGGGATGATGCCGCACCCATCTCCATCTCTCCAAATCCCTCTATTGACTCAGGTTCAATAAATGTGCTGGCAGTCTCCTCCCAGGGCATCAGCTTAGCGGTGAGTGTGGACCCCCACCTGTCGCCATGGCTGCCCTCCTGTTGCTTGACAGGATGTTTCTCAACCTCAAGCAGAGGTCGTCCCACCTCTTGCGGCAGTCACGCACAGTATATGGGCTGGTCCCCACGGCCGACACCTTCCGGGCAACCTCCTGCCAGATTTCCTTTCTCCTCATCTGGGCTTCATGTCGTTGCTTTTCATTATGTCTGCATGTGCAGCCAGAGTGTCCGTAAGCATATTGAGCTCTGCGTCAGAGAAACGCTGTTTCCGCTGCCGGGGGGTCGTCTTCCGGGTGGCCTTGGACATCCTCAGGGTTTTCCAACTCAGCACGACACGAAAAGACTGCTGGTTAGGGAGGATGGCAATGGATTGTGTTTTTAAAGATGGCCACTGGCCCATTTCCCGTTCCTACGTGATGACGTAATTTCCGGTTCCGGTTTTGCGAACCCGGTATTAGCATGGTGGTATTACTGGGCCGGTATTTAGGGGTTGCTCTGAGGCGGTGCCGGTATCGGCGGTTCCCGTGATGCTGCTATCGGGGGGTTGGAGGGCCTTTAGCGGCATGCCGGTCATTAGCATGGGGGTTCGCGCGTGCTCGCGCACTCGTAATCACCCGCTATTAGCGGGTTCATACGAGCACGGACCCGCTCTTACCGGCATACCGGTAATGAACCCGTTTTTACCAGGCTACTCGTAATGAGGCCCACTGACTCATACAAATATCTGGGCCTTGAGATGCCCCTTTGGAGAGTGGTATTGGGGTTACCGAGGTCCGCCTCCATTGAATATGAGCCACTTGAGCTCAGATCACTTTCAATTAAAGCACAGGGAATGTCTCGAAGCAGCGCCCTGATGCTAAAGGCAACGACAGCACCAAGCTTTCTTTTGCTAAGTAAATTGGGGAAGAGCTATGGTCTCATCCATCCCAGGGACAACCTCGCCCTGTATGTTAATTATTTTAGGGAGCTGTGCAATAAAACGATTGGACCGCTGATCTTAGGGGATGTGCAGTTTTTGCTACGTTAAAAATTGCGTGTGGTTGACACCTTGCGAAGTGTAATTACGGCCATCTTTCCAAATTAAAGGGATATAGGGCTGTGGAATCAGTCGTACATCGATTCATGAAACCAGAACTATATTTTTTTCAGTCTGTCCTGATCCCGATGTTCACAGTTTCAGCCTAAAATTATGCACTAATCAGCTGCCAGTACGAGCAGTGCGTGGAGCCAAATGGAACTTGCTTAGTGATGCCAGATTTTGTAGAGTGTGTAAAGTAAAAATACATGGTCAACTTGGGACCTTTTGTCCATGATTACAATTCGATAAAATCCCCTGAGTTTTAGGTATTCTGCTTGAATACAGACTCAATCAGAGCCCATCTAGCACTTTACTGGGTCTGGAGAAGGGTTTTAACTGATCTCTGGGTGTGATTGTATGGGGTTAACCAGTTATATATGAGACTGAGACTGTTGGGTAAACCATGTGTATAAGATGAAATTAGGTTTTAGTAAGATTAAACTGTTTTTAGTTTGATGAAAATGCTGTATGTGTTTTAATTGTGTGATTGAGTATATGAATACGTGTAAGATTAACATCATGTAAATTGGAATTGTATAATGAGCTTGTTGCAAGAAAGTTGATCGGTCTGAATTATAAGTGTGATTTTTTTCTAATGTAAGTAATGTTGATTGTAAAAGTTCTTGTTAGAACCATGTACAATGAAACAATAACATACATAAATACATGTTTTATTTTGTTTAGGGAGCCTTTCAGTTCCTTTTGTAATTTAAGAATAAAGATTTGAATGAGGGTAGACATTTTTCAGGACACAGAAAGCCTTTTGCTTTGGATCAGAACAAATCACTGAGACTTATATTCTCAGTATCCTCCTTTAGATATACCGGGCACCATTCGAATGTTTAGGGAGAAACTTTTTAAACAGGCACAGTTATTAGACTTTGTTCTGTCTGGAAAGATAATGTAATCCCCTTGGGGCAGTAAAGAAAACAAATACGAAAAATAAATAAAAGAAAAGGATCACAGACGCAAGAGTTGCGTGGGAATCCTTTACAACAAGGGGAAAAAATAGGAATATAGGCCCCTCAACTATGGCCGCATGAGGGTTCCTTCACTGTAAAAAGGAAAAATAATCTATTACTGGTGCAAGCAGAGTGCCGTTGAAATAATGTTTAGAACCCTCTCCAAGGTGGGTTTGGAGGCGCTCTGCTTGGTGCAGTTTCACATCCAGGGTCTTCAGAGTGGCGCTCCCCCAAAAGGAAGGGAAGCACCCAAAATCACTGTGGCTTCCAGCGCGACCTCTCACCGCTGGGCCCCAGGTACTCCCTTATTACCGGTGCTCCCCATAGTGGGGAGCACCCAACGAATAGTCTGCGGCCGTACCTGGCAGATGTGGACTGAGTGGGGAAGTTTGGGGGGGCTCCTCCTTTGCTGCAGTCAATGCCAGGCTACTGCTGACATAAGCAGCCTGGCCAACAGAAGGGACTCCCCCACACTGCTAGCACTTGCTGGGCTGCCTCTGACATAGCAGCCCAGCCAAAGTAAAGACTTTGGGGCCCAACACACACTGCTGCTACCTGACTATACAAAAGAACTGCTTGCCAGAGAATCCCCCTCCAACAGAAAGATAATAGAAAACAGAAGAGCATCAGAAAGCAGCAAGGACCTTGCGGCAACCCTGGCTAGGGTGTTTCCCAAGTAAGGAAGTTGTTTATCATTATTTTACAGTGCAGTGTATAGACTCTGTATATATTTCTTTTAAACCATGATTTTATAACGTTTTCTCATCATAACAATCAGTACCCAACCCCCCACCCCCAAAAGAAAAAACACAAAAATACAACATTACAGCAGGGGGTCATGTGCATCACAACGTATTTCAATAGGCAAGATGGTACAACTGGCCCAGATTGCATCCTCATAGAGGTTGCTCAGGTAAAAGGTTCTACTGACTACCCTACTACATATAGAGGCTTTTTACCATAGAGCTAGAACTGGTGGGGACTTCTGACCAGGATATCCTTCCCCCCCGGTGCAGTCAGTGGCCCAATACCCTTTTTAAGGAATGCATGGTATCAAGAAGAGACAGACACAAGTGATCACAGTTCAAGGGTGGGTGTTTATTAATCTGTATCTGCGGGTGGAAAACCGCCTAATCTAAACCTAAATCTAAGATGGGAGCTACAACCATCAAATAATAATAAGGCAGTCCTAGTGGCGTCTAGTCAAAATAAAAGGGCCTACACTAAGAAAAACCTATTGTCAATCCTTACAACTAAATACCAAAATGAGTGGATTAGGATTCACAAGAAAGAAAGATAAGTCAGGATCTGGTAGCCGGGGGTCTCCCTTCCCCACATTTTGAGCATGGGACAAGGCAGGACTCCTGAGCACAGCACACGCTCGAGCTTTCCCAGCATGAGACGACAGTTCCGCTTTATGTATCAGGGCTGTCAGTGATTAAGTCTCTTTTCTACAAAAAGTCTCTTGCCTCCGAGGACCTGATAGGCTCCAAAATAACAAACAAAAAGTTCCTGTCCTTAATTACGTTGAGCGATGACTTTTCACCCCTGGATCCCCCTCTTCCGGACTCAGATCTCCAAACAGTTCTTAGCGATATCAGGACCTGCAAAGGTTAGCTTTCTTACTTCCGATGGTCTGATAGATTCAAAACAAAAAGTTCCTTTTGGATCACGCTTCAGGTGATGATTCTTCACCCCTGGGTCCCCCTCCTCTGGGCTCAGGCCCCTCTCGAATATCAGCCTCCCTCCCGTCTGGGTTCACTCTGGCTTGTATTCAGAGATGTTTTCTCGCTTGCCTGCCTTCACGTGTTGTTGGGGTTATGGCTTCTCACCCCTGGATCCCCCTCTTCCGGGATCAGACCCTTTCTTAATGTTTGCTTCCCTCTGTCGGGTTCACTACAGCTTTTCAGAAATCAATTTCTCCTGTTACATTCAGGATTCTTAATGTTTTTTAAAACCACGTTTCACAAATCTTATTGTCTTCTTAAATAGTTCACTGTGGACATCCCTCCGTCGGGTTCACTCTTGCCAACTTTTATCAATCACTCAATTTCTTCTACTTTCTTACGAGTCGGGATTCACTTCCCTTAGCTTTTCAACTTCTGACGGACAAGGACTTTTGACTGTACAGAGGATTTTGCTAGACCCCTCTATAACCACTTTGACCCCTTTCCAGCCCTGTTCCCAAAGCCTTCTGGTAACCGTAGTTTCAACGCTTGGGTATTCGTTAAGAGTTTCTTCAGTGAGCACCCACGTGGTGCCGGACTCCTCTGCAGCTGGTTTTCCCCTTTCGTATTAACAGTTCTTTGTACTTTTCTTCAATTAGCCGTTTGCTACTTTTGTCCAACACAGTTTGGTTTCTTTATCAGTTCCCCTTCGACTCAACGGCTGTGATATACCGCTTGGCTTTTCAGAATATCTAGAGTCAAGCCCGGTACCACAGTACCAGGCGTCTCCCTCGGTCCTGCTTATCAGCGTAGGCACGCTCCGTGAACCGATGACATCTGCTGCAACACACTTGGGCTATTGTTCACAGTCTTACGAATCCTTCCACGGAGGTCTTGAAGGTCTGGGTTGGAAAGGTCAAGGTTACTTCTCTCCTTGTCAGCCTTTCGGTTCTTGCCGCATTTCTCCTGTTCTTGAACTGCCGTGCATGGATAGCGGTCTCGTTGTGCGGTCTGCCTTGTTCATATTGTGCTCAAATTCTCCACCTTTTATCCCTGTGGGGAAGGGTAAGGGCCGTCAGGTGTGTGTGTTTCTGGTCAACTCTGCCTGATCCTGGTGTTGGGACATGTCAGAAAAACGGCTTTAGTGTTAGTCCGTTGTCTTTCGTGGTGTAAGAAAGAAGAAAGTGTTAGAGTTGGAAAAAGCAGGGGAGGGTCGCGGCGGGGGAGGGCTAAAGTGTTTGAATATACTACGGTGTAGGCTGGGGAAAATATATTAAAAGAAGAGGGATACCGCATCTCACCCGTCGGTGTCCCGCTTCCACTCCCAGAGGACCCCCCATTCAAGTGATCCTCCTGCACTAGTCCACCCCAGGAACTCAAGAACTGGATACAATAGCTATGGCCGTGTCCTGGCCACCTGGATGACAGACCCCCGGGGACTAGTCAGGGAGACACCTTCCGGTTTCTCACACCTTCCTCTGTGAATATTTCCCCAATTTACTGCCTCCCATTGCAGTCTCGCCCCCCCTTGTATGCCCGCCAACCTTCTGTCACCTCTAACTTAGCTCCACAGTAGGTCTGGGCTCACCTCTACCTCGACTTACCCAAACCCTTGTAAATTGGCCTGAGTTTTCCTGAAAAGAACCCATATCATCATGTATCACTGTCGTCAGTTCCTCCATCAAGTAAATGCCCCACATCTTCTGCAGCCAATCCTCCTTAATTGGCTCTGCCTGGCTTTTCCATTGCTGGGCCACTCCTATTCTACCAGCCCGCAGCATGGGTTCCCACAATCTTGGGAATCGGAACAAATCACTATCTTTCAGGGGCATACACAGGAGAACCAACATAGGGCACAAGTCTAACTGTACTCCTGTCACCTCCTTCATCCAACTTAACACTTCTGCCCAGTACATTGGGATATGAGGGCAGGACCACATGTTACTCAGGGATCCAACCTGCCCACACCCACGAGTGCACAAAGGAGAGGCTACGGGGAACATTTTGGAAATCTTCATGGGGGGGGTCCCTGTGCCAACCGTGCAACATCTTGAAGGTATGTTCCACTGCATGGGTGCATAGATTACCATGGAATGTAGCCTTGTAGATTTTCTCCCTGGTAGACTTGTGAATCTCCTCCCCTGCCATGGCATCCAAATGCTTTTTAAAAGTTTGCCTACCTTCCAGGTCCCTGGTGATGAGGACCTTATATAATTTTGACATTACCCCGTTCCTTTCGGTCGCTTCATTCAGGGCCTGCTCAAAGGCAGTAAGGTCTTTACTAATATTGTCAGAGCCTTGCCGGCCTCGTATGAAACCTATTTGATCTCTGTGAATGAGGGCAGGGAGAACCCTGTCCAATCTGTTCCCCAGGATCTTGGCAAATATTTTTACATCGGTGTTTATAAGGGAGATGGGTCTGTAGGAGCGACAGCGACTGGGTCTTTATGGCCCGAACATGGACTCCGGTAGGGAACCCCATTAAGAATTTTGTTAAACACCCTTGTTGGGATCGGAGACAAGGCCGAGCAAAACATTAAAACATCTTTTTTTAAACAGTGAACCCGTCGTCCCCTGGGGATTTCCCCCTTTTATTTTTTTAATTGTAGCAATACCTCCTCCTCTGTGATAGGAGAGTCCAGGATTTACACTGTCTCGGGGGAAACCCTCGGGAGTACCAAGGTTTCCAAGAATCTAGTTATGTGAGAGCCGTCTCCCTTGTATTCTGAGGAGTACAGTTTTTCATAATACTTTAAAAAACCTCCCCAATTTTGCAGTTGTAATACTCTACCCCAGATTTCGGGGAGAGTATTCAGGCAACCATCTTTGATTTCGTTGCCTCTCTTAGTTTCCAGGCCAAGATTCTGTCTGCCTTTTCCCCTTTTTCATAATACTTTTGAGTGCAGTTTTCTTCCAGTGTCGGGTATCAATAGAGCCATTAACCATGCTTTGGGGGGGGTGGCCTGCAGCCCGTAAAATGGCATAGCCTCAGAGCTCCTGACCCTGTTCTCATTCTCCCCAGGCCTAAAGCAGCAAAAGAAATGGACTGTGAGATTATTTTTTTAAACTTTATTTAGATAGGTTCATGTTTACAACAACAGAAAACAGGTGCACTGTAATATTAACATAGAGAGTTAAATCCTTGCAATACATATCGCTCTCAGCTTTTAGACAAGAGAAAAAAAAAACAACAACATCCACATAAAAGAATAAAGGCTCGCCTGTACCCCGCCCCTCCAACCCCCAAGCACTTAACAAACGCTTCCCCTGAAGCACCAGGGTGACCACGGTAGTTAAATATGCTTCTCTGAACAATGTACATCCATTTTGAACTAGCCTCCTCTCTTGACAAAAGCATAGCCTGCACAGGGCCTCAAATATCTGAGAGCTGAGGGTCGAAAACCCAAAGAAATTGTCCTACAATGCTCCTGCTCCATATTGCAGCACCATGCCAGGTCTCCTAAGCATTTAGACAATGTTGGGGCTGTGGGGCTTGTCCAGAGCATTAATAATATACAACATCTTGCCAACAGCATGCAAACCGACAAGTTTCTTTCTGCTCTTCGAGATACCCGGTACCCAACCAAACATACAACACGGGATCTTCAACGGAACCATGCAGCTGGTCATACTCTGTCACTTCTGCAACCTGTGTCCAGAAAGTGACCAAATGCAGACAGCTCCATGGAACATGTATGAAATCAGCATTATTACTCTTGCACCTAGGATATTTTCCATCACATTTACGGTCACACTTTGCCTGGACCACTGGTGCTAGGTATGCCCAATGGAGGATTTAAAGCTGAATCAGCTTAAAGCAAGAGTTAATTTCCACTTTTTTAGAGTATACAGACATAGATTTCCACCATGCAGCCCCCAGCTCTTCGCCTATTTCAGTCTCCCATTTTGATCTTCTAGTCATTTCTTCCCTGGGGATGCTTTTCAGGGTCATGTCATAGATTGTAGCTACTATTCGTCTGCAGTTTGTGGAGTTCACTAGGAATTTAAAAAGTGGGACCGGGTGAGGCTCCACTGGGAATGATGGTGACCACGCCTTAAATGCTTCCTTAAGCCTGTGAAATTGAAATGCTACCCCAAATTAATCTGCAAGCTTGACTTTAACTCACTCCCAGGAAACAAATGATCCCCTTCGGTAAAAATCCACTAGGATTTGCACTCCATAACTTGACCATTCCCCTCTTAGTTTCTCATCACACGTTGGGGCCAGAGTTTGAATGTTCCAGACACTGAGTTCTGGAGTAAATGGGAGAGCTGTAACCTACGACACAGCCTCTCCCATGCATGAACTGAGCACGCCGCTGGATCGAAAAGGCATCAATCATTTATCTTAAACGAAAGTAGGGAACTTTGTAAAGAGTACAGAAGCGCCAACCTCCTTTCCAGTTTAACATGCAGAAACTGCCCAGAGTTTGGCATCCAGTAAGAGACAAAATACACTTGTGCCACTAAATAGTACCATTCAAAAACTGCCAAGCCAATTCCACCCCTTTCCCAAGCTCTGTTCAGATACTCCCACCTTATTCTAGGTAATTTCGGGCTCCACACCAGCTTAACCATTAATGACTTTAGTTCAGCAAAGAATTGGTGGCCTGGTCAAATTGGGATATTAAGAAATAGGTACAACAATTTTGGTAAAATATTCCTCTTGATAATCGCTACTTTGCCAATTGGGGGGATTGGGAGCGACGCCCAGCTGTCAACCCGGCTTCTATGCTCCTCCATATAGGCCCCATAGTTATCCTGAAAGAGCTGCGACCTAGACCTGCCGATACATATTCAAGTATTTTGCAGACATTTGCTCCAATCTGACCCCCCACCCAATCCCCTACAGGGCACTTCATATTTTCATTTAGCGGAAAAAGGATTGACTTGGACCAGTTCACTCTTAGCCCCGATATGTCCCCAAATGTTTCAATTTCCTGCAAGAGGGGGAGGGGGGTTCAGATTACTATTGGGGTTTCTAATATACAAAATGATATAGTCTGCGTAAAGCAAGATCAGTTCACAAATCCCGCCCAGCGCCAACCGCCTCTGCACATGGGATTGCCTCAGCGTCTCAGCCAAAGGCTCCATCGCTATAGCAAATAAACGTGGGGATAGCGGGCACCCCTGTTGTGTCCCCTGCCCTTGGTAAAAAGCCTCAGAATGTCTCCCAAATAACCCAATTCTCGCTGTCATCCCTGAATACAGTATCTTAACACAAGGCATGAAATAAGGTGGGCCCCGATCTTTTCAAGCACTGAAACCAGGTAATCCCATTCAACAAAATCAAAAGCTTTTTCCATACCCAGGAGTGCACCCATTGCTTGAACTGAAGGGTCCACCTGAGCCAGCAACTAAAGAGCCGAGTTAAATAAAGGGTTGTGCTTCTCCCCGGGATGAAACCCGCCTGATCTATGTGTGTAATAGCAGGAAGGAACGGCAGAAGTCCCACCTCTGAGCCTTCACTCCACGCCTCTAATGGGTATTTTGCACCCCCGGGCCCAAATTCCTTGAAGAATTGGGAAGTGAGTCCATCAGATCCTGGCGCCTTAGCCGACGGAAGATCTCTAATTGCTTTAAGGATATGCTCAACCGTAATTTCTGCGCTCAGAGCCTCCAATGCCTGCTCACAAAGTGACTTCAGGGTGGCGTCTCCCACAAAATTTCGTAAACTGTCCAGGTTCCCTCTAGCTCTTACGGCATATAAATTCTTCTAAAAACCACGGAATTCCGCCAGTATGTCGCCCAGGTCTGTTACCAGAGATACATCTGGGCCACATATAGCAGATATGTCAGTCTGACCTCTGGCACTATGTAACATTCTCGCCAAGTACCTGCCCGTCTACCTTCTTCCCCATATCAACGTGCCAGCTGTGGCGTGGCCAAGAACTTCACCTCCCTGTCTGCCTCCACATCGAATTGATTCAGGACCCCCAGAGTATCCGCTAGGGATTCAGAGAGGCCAGCCTCCTCACTGCCGCTTTCCATATTTGCCAGGGTACATTCTAACTCATTCAGTCTGCCCCGAATACCTTTCAATACACCACATTCAATTGAGATGCAACAGCCCCTCACAGTAACTTTAAACGCCTCCCACGGGCTACAAGCAGACATCACTGAGGCCACATTTGCTGCAAAGTACGATGTAATAATTTCTTGCACTTCACTACGGTAGACCACATCCAGTAAAGCATGACCCTTGAAACCCTAGTGTGGACGACTATCGTCAGTCCAGTCACATGGATCTGCCATACCAAAGGGGAGTGATCCAACCGTGTCCTTGGGAGCATTACAGAAGATATACTGCCTCAAATCAGTTCTGATCTGGTCAAGATGTAATTGATGCGCACACTTGTGTCATGCACAGAAGAGTAGAAAGAATAGCCCATTTCATCCAGATGCAAGGCCCCCCACACATCAACCAAGTGCAGCTCTGACATTCCCCCTTGAATAGCTTTAGCAACTCAAGAGTATGGCCGCACACCCCCAGAGGATCTATCCAGCCGTGCCTGCAACACTACATTCAGGTCCCTGGGCCACAACTAAGTGTGTGTTAACACACTTCATACATTTTACCCACAAGGCTGTATAAAAGCGAAGATCTTCCACATTCGGTCCATACACATTCACCAGCGTGATCAGACACCCCATAAGTTCCCCAGAGACTATAACATACTTCCCCTTGGGGTCACAGTCGGGCTCTAGGAGGTTAAATCCCAAGGATTTATGGAAAATTATTGATACTCCTTGAGAGTAAGAGGAGAAGGATGTGTAGTATCTGGTGACCTCGCAAGTCCTACATTCAGGCTGCTCAGAAAGTGTGTCCTGGAAAGACAATTTTTTAGCACCATGTCGATCGCTATAAGCCACAACTTTGCACATTTTTGCATAGTTGAGGCTCCCGATGTTCCAGCTAAGGAGGTTATAGCAATCAAAGCCCATGTTCCTCTCCATTAGTCCTGCTGACAATTTCACTCTCCATCACAAATAGCCCACACTGACATAGACCCCTGGTGCACTCAACATTTACAACGCCAAACACACAAACCTTTTTTCCATGAACCTTATTAACTTCCCACCTTCCCACAACTCACATAGCTCATATCCACCCCGCTCTTCAACAGACACACCCCTCCCCCAATAACCGCACTGAACAGTTTGAACCGGGGCGCAGGACACAGCAACCTCATCCACTCCACCTACATCAGCCCTCCCTTCAGGGAGGAGGTCGGCCCTTCGTAAAAGGATATGCAGCCAATGGCCGTATTCGTTACATTATAGTACTACGCTCTGCGGCAAAGTCAAGTAATCCCAATGCACCTGAGCCGGAATCCAACCAGGATCGTATGGCAAATACAGGCATACCAGATACTAATCTGCCACCATGGGGTAGCAAAGTGACTCCACAAAAGCTGTGACCTCAACCGGGTCAGTAAAGAAAAGGGTCTTATTGCCATGCACAACTCCCAGTTTAGAAGGAGATAGCATTGCATACTGTATTTGTTTATCCCGTAGTAGTCGCTTTACTGCCAAGAAAGACAGACAAGCTCTCTGCACTGATGGTGTGAAATCTTGATAAAAGGATACTCTCGCCTCTTCATACTGGACATCTCCCAGATCCCGTGCTCTCTGCGGAATGGTATCCCTGACGCAATTATTTAAAAGTCTCGCAATAACCGGGCGCGGGTTCTGTCCCGAAATTCTGTGTGCTCTTTCCTCTATGAACTGGAGAGACAACTCTGGATCTCGAAGCACCTCTTTAAAAAAGGTCTCCATGAACTGTACTGTAACGCTCACCTGGCTCCCACGGAGGTGCTGACCTAGTCTGGATTGCTGTGACCTCTTCAAGCGTGATGCGCAGGATTCAAAACACCGACTGAACTGGACCCTCAAATCTGGCTTGTCTGGCCCGTAGAAAAATCTTTCTGTAGGTGGAGAAAGGGGATTAACTGTCTGCAGAGTATTGTGATTGCTTCCCACCTCCCCTTTGCTCTTCTCTGACCACCTCCGAAATCCCCAATCAAGGCTCACCTTAATGTTTGAATGGATGAGCTCTCCATCCTGCTTCTGGTGCAGGGGCGCGTATTTGACCATTTACTTCACTGGTTTCGGAAGGCGAAATGCCGTAAGTATGCAGTTTAAAAGTTCCAGAGTAGAGTCTTCTCTTTGTTTGCTTTTCTTAACCTGCGATCTGTCCTTATTTTCAGGTGCAGAGTGGAAGTGATGCTTCGAGGGATATTGCCGGAGATAAACTCAGGTGAGTTTGTGATAAAATGATCCCTTTAAATGTCTTTGAATCCCTCCAGTAATGTCTTTCTTTTTTCCCCCTAAGGGGCCGGGGTGTGGTACCAGGCCAAGAAGTGGCGCCGACCCGAAATGAGGAGTGGTTCCGTCAAATATGGCCAGGCAAGTCTTGTGACGGAAAATCAGGCTTTCCTCATTTGTTCCCCATGCTCACCTTTTGTCTCTTCTTCTCCCCTGCAGGTGCAGAGATGTGGCGGAATGCCCAGAAGGTCGCGGTGGATAGTGAAGAGTCCACGAGGCAGGTGAGTGATGCGCGGAGCTGCAACAAGTAGCGCAATGCTTTTAAAGAATGTCTATCTTCAGGATCGCTGGCGTGATGGTTCCGGACACAGGTAGGAAGTTAGATTAAGTTCTTGGTTTTCACCTTTTCTCTTCCCTTCCTTCCTTTCAGGTATCCCAAGATCGAGGCGGGCGTGGCTGGAGGCAAGATGCAGGAGCAGGCACGGTGAGCGTTCAGCTGCTAGATGCAGAGCAACGCGAAGCACGTGTGGCAGTCCGGGCGTGGTTTAAATAGCCTTGGAAGAAGTTCCAGGTAAGTATTCTTCCACGGTCCCCACCCAAGTAAAATAGTTCCTTTGATAAAATAGTCCCTCCTAAGCCTCATTTGGCTTGAGGCTTCATGAAGCATGGTCTGCGTCAGGTAAGTGCACCAAACACCCTCTTTTATGAGCCTGGCGCCTATCGCGCCAGGACTGATGTCCAAGGGGCCGCTGGGCTTTTACCCGAAGGCATGATGCCTGCTCCCAGGGGTGCTGGGCCTGTCCTGGTGCTCCGGGGGTAGGCATCATGGCAGCACTCCCCCCAAGGCCCCTCCCAAGGTCGTTCCCTCTGGAGGTTTCGGTTTGTTTGGGAAATCCCGATGGAACTTTTTTACCAGCCGAGGTGCATGTACGTGGTCGCTGGGTTCCCAAGACCTTTCCTGAGGCCCGTACACTTTCCAATCAATTAGATAGAAAAGTTTTGATTTTGAAATTTTAGAATCCAAAATGTTCTTCACCTCGAATTCAGGCTCCCCATCTATCTGAATTGGTTCTGGTGGCTTTATTAATCTGGTTCCTGGTTGCACTGGTTTCAAAAGTGACACATGAAAAAGGGGATGAATCTGCATGTTAGCTGGCAGATTGAGCTTGACTGCCACTGGATTAATGATAGCTTTGATCGAATAAGGGCCCAAATCCCTTGGATTAAAAGTTCGAGGTCCCATGAGCAATAAATGTTTGGTAGCCAACCATACTTGGTCTCCTATTTGGTATGAAGGCGCCTCCTTCCGATGCAGATCTGCATTTTTCTTGTATTTCTCTTTCGCTTGTTGCAAATGGGCAGTTGCATTCTTGAATGCTTGAGTTATAGTGGAATGCAAATGGTCTACTGCGGGCATTTCAAGGCTCAGAGGAGAGTTCAGGTCTGAAGTACGAGGGTGATGTCCATATAGGGTTTAAAAGGGGCTTTGTCCAGTTCCAGAGTGCACCGAGTTATTGTATGCATATTCGGCCACCCATAACAAATCCTTCCAATTACCCTCCGATTGGTGCAACATACACCATAGGTATTGTTCAAGGGTCTGGTTTGTTCTCTCCGTCTGACCATCGGTCTGTGGGTGATGGCTGGTTGAGAGTCTTACGTCGATTTGTGCCAGTTGACAACACCTTTTCCAAAAATGTGAAATAAACTGACTTCCCCTTTTCGGAGACTAATATGGACGGGAATCCATGCAAGCGGATGATATTTTCGAGGAATTCCTTAGCAAGGACAGAAGCTGAAGGTAATCCTTTCAACGGAATAAAATGAGCCATTTCAGAAAATAGATCCACCACAACCGGAATAGTATTGTATCCATTACAAGGGGGCAAGTCCGTGATAAAATCTAGTGACAAGGTGTGCCAAGGCGCTGATGGATTGTCTAAAGGCTGAAAAAGACCGCCGGGTTTTGTCTTTTGGCCTTTGTTTTGGGCGCAACTCCACAGGACATCACGAAAGATTTAATATCCTTTCTCCAGGAAGGCCACCAGAATTGTCATTTAATTTTTTCCTCAGTTTTGGCAATGCCAGGATGTCCTTCCATCAGGGTATCATGATGACGGGAAATAACCAGTTCTTGTAATTCCTTTTCTGGCAGAAATAAGCATCCTTGGAAGTAAGGTTGGCCATCCTTGACCGAAACGTAAGACCCCCTTTGGATCCAATCCTGCAAGGCGGTAGAGTCCAGGAGTTGTTTTACTCGTGCTTGAACGTCTTCAAAGGTTTGTAAGGAGGTTAATCCCAAAATTCTTTGTTCGTGAATGATCGGCACAGGTTCTGAATTAGTTTCTTTTTCTCCCATTCCTATTCTAGATAGTGCGTCTGCTTTGCCATTCTTACAGCGGGGACGGTAAGTGATTACGAAATCAAACTCAGCAAAGAACAAAGCCCATCGGAGCTGACGTGATGATTGAGCCTTGGCAGTCTTTAAATATTGTACATTTCGGTGATCAGTGATCACGGTGATGGTGTGCCTGGTGCCAAGAAGATAATGCCGCCAAGCCTTAAAGGCGGACTTAATGGCTAATAATTCCTTATCGGTAATTGCATAATTTACCTCAGGCGGTGAGAACTTTCTGGACCAAAATGCTACAGGATGCAGTTGGTTGGTTTCAGGGTCTCTCTGAGACAGGACAGCTCCCATGGCTAAACTGGATGCGTAAGTTTCGACTATGTATGGGAGATCTGGACGCGGGTGCTTCAAAATAGGTGCAGACGTGAATTTAGCTTTCAATTCCTGAAAGGCCTGTTCGGCTTCCTTGGTCCATTCGAAACGACTATTTTTCCGCAAGAGTGCAGTGATGGGTTGTACTACACGTGAAAATTCCGGAATAAATCTGCGATAAAAATTGGCAAAACCAAGCATGCTTTGGACCCCTTTTACCGAGCTAGGAGATGGCCATTTGAGGATGGCCTCCACTTTCCGTGAGTCCATTCGGACCCCATTAGGTGTCAGGATGAATCCAAGAAACTCCACCTCGGTGGTATGGAAAACACACTTTTCCAGCTTAGCAAACAGTTTGTGCTGGCGCAATTTCTCAAGGACGGCCCGGACATGCTTTCTGTGATCAGATTCCAAAGAGGAGTACACAAGAATGTCATCGATATATACGACAACACAAACATCGATAAGTTCCCGAAGGACATCGTTCATGAAGAATTGGAAGGCAGCAGGCACGTTGCACAACCCAAAAGGCATCACCTGGTATTCGAATAAACCATATTTTGTACAGAAGGCCGTTTTCCATTCGTCGCCTTCTTTTACTCGCACCAGATGATAATCCCCCCGGAGATCTAACATGGTGTATACGCAAGCGTCCTTCACCTGGTCAAGGAGTTCAGGGATCAAAGGCAAAGGGTAACGGTTTTTAACCGTTATCTGGTTCAATGCGCGGTAGTCGATAAGTTTTGGGCACGAAGAACAAAGCCGAGGATGCCGGGGACTTTGACGGGCGAATGAAACCATTGGCTAGGTATTGATGTAAATATTGTCTCAAATGCCGGTTCTCAGGTTCAGTAAGGGCATAAATCCTGCTACAAGGGGGTTGTGCACCGGGCACCAGATCGATTTGGCAATCGTACAATCTGTGGGCGGGTAACATGTTGGCCTGTTCCTTTTGGAAGACGTCCTGAAAGTCTTGGTATTCCGGAGGTAGTTGCATGGAGACAGAGGTTACAGATGCTAGACTAATCTTCAGATTTTCTGGGTAGCAGGTTTGTGCACAATCCGGGAAGGTTATTCTCTTTGCTCGCCAATCAATTCGAGGATTATGTGTCTCTAACCAAGGAATTCCAAGAATAACCTGAAACTGTGTGGCCTTGATTACGTCAAACACAACTACCTCCCGATGGCCGTCCGGACCAAAAAGAGTCACCTCAGTAGTGGAATGTGTTACCGGTCCTGAGGCAATTTCAGTTCCATCGACTGTGGTGATGACATCTTTGCTGGTTTTTGGACGCAGAGGGAGGTTAATCCTAGAGACCAATTCACGATCCACATAGTTTCCTATAGCCCCACTATCGATGTATGCCTTTATTGCATGCAACGGCTTAGGCTGTTCCGGATCTACGAGAACCATTGGCACAATGAAATGCGAGGTCTGAGAGTTAGTTTTCAAGCTCGGCAAGCGGACCCCTACGCTTGTCGGGCAGAGTCGTTTCCCGAAACAGAGTCTTCATGGTTTTTATCAGCGGCTCCTACCACCTTCTTGGGCGGATTTGCCGGGCAATCTCGTAGAAAGTGTCCAGAGTTCCCACAATAAAGACATAATTTTAACTGCCGCCTCCTTTCACGTTCCTTTTTGGTTAAAGGTCCTCTAACCCCTCCAATTTGCATAGGCTCGGAGACATCGGCACCCTTGGGAGTGACGTGGGTCTTGACCAACACCCGGGTTTCAAACTTGGACCAATCCACTTTTCGGTTTTGGAGCCTGTGATCCAATTGGACCACTAAGTCTATATATTCTGTGCATTCTTGGGGCGGATTTACAACTTGGGCCAAGACCTCTTTAAGTTCTCCGCGTAGACCCCGATAGAATAATGTGATTCTTTTATCCTCTGGCCACCCAGTTTCCACGATTAGTCTGTTAAAGGTTGCTATGTAGGAGAGGAGGTCTTGGTTGCCCTGTCGCAGGGATAGAAGTTCATCATCCAGAGCTTGTCCCTGAGAATGTCGAGCAAATAATCTCTCCATGCTTGCTTGAAATCCTTGGAAATCCCGGAGGATTGGGTCATCTTGAGTAACCAGTGGTACTGACCAATCGGCAGCACAGCCGCTAAGGCATGACAACACAAAAGCTACCTTGGTCTGGTCATTAGGGAAGGCCCCAGGTCTGCATAGGAAGTGCAAACGACATTGATTCATGAATACGGCGAACCGTTTGGGGTCCCCAGCAAAGCGTTCAGGTGGGGCCAGCGGCATATTTCCAGGTAGATTGATTTGCACAGGGTTACTTGAAGCCACAGGAACAGAATTCCCCCCGGAACCAGGTAGAGGGGTTTGCCCAGCTTGACCTTGCAATACCTGCCTAGCCAGGTCATCAGTTCGTTCCTTAGATACGATTATTTCCCTCCTGAGGGCATTAGTCTCTTGACGAGCGGCATGTACTTCGGCCCGTAATTCCCCCAGTAATTGGGCCAACATATCAGTCTCAGAAGTTTCCATAGCGCCTGGGTGGGAATTTGTAGGAAGGCTTCGCGTTCTGTAACGCTCACCTGGCTCCCACGGAGGCGCTGACCTGGTCTGGATTGCTGTGACCTCTTCAAGCGTGATGCGCAGGATTCGAAACACCGACTGAACTGGACCCCCAAATCTGGCTTGTCTGGCCCGTAGAAGGCCCGTAGAAAAATCTTTCTGTAGGTGGAGAAAGGGGATTAACTGTCTGCAGAGTATTGTGATTGCTTCCCACCTCCCCTTTGCTCTTCTCTGACCACCTCCGAAATCCCCAATCAAGGCTCACCTTAATGTTTGAATGGATGAACTCTCCATCCTGCCTCTGGTGCAGGGGCGCGTATTTAACCAGTTACTTCACTGGTTTCGGAAGGCTAAATGCCGTAAGTATGCAGTTTAAAAGTTCCAGAGTAGAGTCTTCTCTTTGTTTGCTTTTCTTAACCTGCGATCTGTCCTTATTTTCAGGTGCAGAGTGGAAGTGATGCTTCGAGGGATATTGCCGGAGATAAACTCAGGTGAGTTTGTGATAAAATGATCCCTTTAAATGTATTTGAATCCCTCTAGTAATGTCTTTCTTTTTTCCCCTTAGGGGCCGGGGTGCGGTGCCAGGCCAAGAAGTGGCGCCGACCCGAAATGAGGAGTGGTTCCGTCAAATATGGCCAGGTAAGTCTTGTGACGGAAAATCAGGCTTTCCTCATTTGTTCCCCCTGCTCACCTTTTGTCTCTTCTTCTCCCCTGCAGGTGCAGAGATGTGGCGGAATGCCCAGAAGGTCGCGGTGGATAGTGAAGAGCCTACGAGGCAGGTGAGTGATGCGCGGCGCTGCAACAAGTAGCGCAATGCTTTTAAAGAATGTCTATCTTCAGGATCGCTGGAGTGATGGTTCCGGACACAGGTAGGAAGTTAGATTAAGTTCTTGGTTTTCACCTTTTCTCTTCCCTTCCTTCCTTTCAGGTATCCCAAGATCGAGGCGGACGTGGCTGGAGGCAAGATGCAGGAGCAGGCACGGTGAGCGTTCAGCTGCTAGATGCAGATCAACGCGGAGCACGTGTGGCAGTCCGGGCGTGGTTTAAATAGCCTTGGAAGAAGTTCCAGGTAAGTATTCTTCCACGGTCCCCACCCAAGTAAAATAGTTCCTTTGATAAAATAGTCCCTCCTAAGCCTCATTTGGCTTGAGGCTTCATGCAGCATGGTCTGCGTCAGGTAAGTGCACCAAACACCCTCTTTTATGAGCCTGGCGCCTATGGCGCCAGGACTGATGTCCAACATGAGCCTGGCGCCAAAAGCGCCAGGACAAAGTCCAAAAAGCCCCTATTAGGGGCCGCTGGGCTTTTACCCGAGGGCATGATGCCTGCTCCCGGGGGTGCTGGGCCTGTCCTGGTGCTCCGGGGGTAGGCATCATGACATGTACCATGTTGCGTGATGGTATTTATTCTGGGATCCCCGTAACCCGAATATTATTACGTCTGGATCGCGCCTCCAAGTCCTCGTTTTGTTCTCTCATTTCCTTCACCTCCTTCTGCAGACCCCGAATAGCCACTGTGGCCTCGCCTCTTGTATCCTCCAGTATGCTGACACTATGTTCAGCCTCTCTGAGGCGGCCGCTTTTCTTTTCGATTCTCTCCTGATTCCGGTTAATCTCGTATTCCATAATGTCTAGTTTGGTGTTGACCACTGCAAATCCAGTCTTCATTTCGGTTAGCACCAGACTCAGCTCCGAGGGGCGGTCTGCCACCTCTTCAGCCAGGGCTTTATGTGAGTCGGAGGCTGTCTCAGTTGCACTCCCAGCCATCTTGGGAAAGGTCGTTGTGTCCCTGTGTAGCGCCAGTCCCTCTTTTTGAGTATATTGCAGGTGACCCTGGTTTTTGCCTCCCTTTGCCATCCGGCAGTAGCACCGCTCATGGGCTCTCTTCACAGTTCTATTTTTAGCTCAACTTAGGTTCTCATCTCAGCCTACAGAGCGAAGTAGCGTAATGTACACAAGTTGAAACCTTACATTTTTGGTTCTCACTTCACTGTCCAAACAGACCAAAAACCTCTGAGGTGGCTTATGGCCATGCAGGGAGAGAACAAAAAGTTACTGCATTGGGCCATATCCCTAAAGGGATTGGACATGGACATCTAACACAAACCTGGGTCACAGCACTGCAATGCAGATGGCCTCAGTCAGTACTTTCACCGGGAGGATGAGCGAGACCCTGAGAAGGGTGAGTCTCAACCTTTTTTGCTGGGGACGTGTGAGGAATTGCCATCTGGCTATGGTACAAAGCCCTGGCTTTTTTATTTGTATTCAATAATAAAATGATGTAAATAATTCCATCTCTAAAAGGGTAATCTGCTGATCAGATTCCCCTTTTCATATTATCCATGCCAAAAGCATAGTATGTATCTGTTTCCTGCTGCATCAGTATTCTGATCTGCAGCACCTGCTCTACCCATAGCCCAGAGCAGTATCAGAGGTCGCAGATGCCCAACTGACAGCAGCATTGAGAGATAAGTCTCTGCCGCGCAGGGACTGCACTTAAAATATGCAGCGCTGTACCAAAACTACGATGATCATAAGTAACCCATGATGGTGGCAGCATAATCTCTAAAATAAAGCTTTACCTGAGTTTAGGCATAGTGCATGGCACTCCTTATGATCATGACCGCCACATTCCAATTGATAACACACAAAAGCTGCTCACTTGGCTCCCCTAAATACTGGTCAAGACTGCATGTATCATCTACAAAGCAGTCACGAGGAGCACACCAGCGTACCTGCCGGCAAAGCTCCACATGTCTGGTGGCACATGCTCCTTGCGCAGCAAATCGACAAACTGGCTTGAATTACAACTCGTCTGCAAAGAGAGAACCCGCAAACCATCCTTCTCTTGTCATGCACCTACCCCCTGGAACTCGATCCCGGTGTCAGCTCGGAGTGCACCCACAATTCTCCAATTTCGTAAATCTCTCAAAACATGGCTCTTTCAACAACCCCTGATCAAGGACTAATTCCAATGGATGCACATACCGATGCACAGACCTCACATTACTGCGCGGTTAAAAGATGGCAGCCCAAATGCCATCTGCCCACACTCTGTACATCGCTTTGCTGCTCTTGAGGTAGGTATGCGCTTTAAACAATAAAACAAAAACAGAAAATACATGTCCCGGCTCTGCTGTGGAAGGTGATGTGTATTTTGGTCAGCCAGGTGTGGCCTGTCAAATGGTAGTACAGCAACCTGGAGGCCCGGGTCTCCTCTTTGATCTCTTTGTAAGGCCAAGCAACACCCTCTGCCTGAGACAGCTGCACCGCAAGCAGCTGTCCTGAGCTCAGGCATCAAAGGAGCTCACCCATTCAAAAGGAGTAGCCTCCCACCAGGATGCGCATCGCTAAAGTCCTTGGTTACCAGTTAGAAGGGTTGGGGGTGGGATTATGATAGCCAGGAGGGCTCTGGTCAAAGGAAGAAGACTTCCATCATTTTGGTTCTCGCTTTCCCTCACTCTCTTTCCTGTACTATCCACTTCCTCTGGAGCAAAGCACTTTGGGTGTGATATCAGTAGGGGAAAGTCCACTCAATTCAAGAGCAGGGATTGGACCACTAAGGAAAGCTAGCTTCAGTCCAATCACCTAAGGACTTGTGCCTTTAAATGAATGGGTCTTCCACAACTTTAGTACATTCTCTCAGATCCTTTAAGGCAGCAGATTTGATTTGAAGAACTCACTGGACTTTGTGATGAATCATCACTAAACCCCAGCCTAGGATCTCCTCCCATGTGACGGCACCCGCTACCTGATCCTAACCCTGGGGATGGGAACATGAGGGAGGATCACATGGGAGGAGATGGTTATCAGGGGGAAGTGTTGACTCCTATGGAAGAAATGCAGTTTCATCCTCTTGTAAGGATGATAGTCATATAATTCCCAAATATCTAATGGCATGCTGTAACTGCACATGTCCCTCCCATGAACCTACCCAAAGTACATGCTATTAAAAGGCATCCAAACGGAATAAGGTTTGTACCTTGGGAGTTCAGGAATTAAATAGAGAATCCTCTGATGGTCATGATTCTGTCTTAGGTAGAGGTCCGAACCCCAATGTTAAATCGTAAACCTTTTACACCACATTCCCTAACTCTGACAACTCTCAGTTCACAAAACAATTAAAACTAAATAAATATCAAAGAACCAAAACCACTATGGACTTCAGGCTCCATAATGCCTATGCTACTGAGATGAGGAAGAGGGACTCAGAGTTAGAAAGCGTCAGAAGTGCTATAATCAGAATGTGCGGTCTATTTGTTATAGAACAAAACACCTGAGCGGGACATTTAAACTCAGGAATGAGTTGCAGCTAGCGAGAGACACCGAGGGAGTAGCTGAGGCAGAGGCAGTCGGGAGTGCTAGGATTGCTGCAGTTGCAGAAGGAAGACCTCCAGCTGATGCAAGACGTGAAGGTGTGCAGCAATGGCGAGTGCATGCAGCAGGAAGTGGCGTCGGGAAGAGAAGCCCAACCGAAGTGGAGACGTGCTCTGAACCCGACGTGCAGGTGCTTCGGTGTGCGGGAGGACACTGAGGAACAACAGAGCTGGAGGAGCTCTGGAGAAGAGCTGTGCAGACCGCTGAATTTGGCCCAGAGCTGGTAACGGAGAGAGAATGAGGCAGTAGGTCCGCCGCAGCAGCAGTGTAGACCAGTGAGTTGGCCTGCAGTCAAAGGTGACACTGGGGTGCTCCGGGCAGGACATCTGACAAACAATAATTTTGAATACCAAACAAAAAAAGTAAGGCGGTGACAAGGGCGCTTTTCCCCTTCTATGGGACACCAACTGGGGGAAACCTGTAACCGTATTGCCAACAGCCAAGAGGCTGTAAAGAAGCAGCCAAGAGGGAACTTGGGCGTAGTTCTCCTTTCCTGAGTCTCCAGGTTGAGGAAACCTCTAACCTACATTGCCAAGAGTCAAGAGACTATAAAAAGAGGCAGCCAGTGTTCAGCCCTCCTTACATAGGATACTGGTGTGGAGAATCTTGGAACAAATATTGCCACTAAGACCTATTGTAGTTGTAGGAGTTTTCTTTCTGGCAGGCGACTACACCAGGAAAGGGATCATAGTAGTTAGTCCTGGCAGGTGAGTAGACCAGGGAAGAAGAGGTTGTTTTGAAGCAGAATGATTGTGGCAGAAAAGGTGTGGTGGAAAGAACTTGTTAACTCTATTATCATTTGGACAAACTGTTGCATCACCAGAGGTAGTTGGTGTGCTATCCTGACAAAAGTATTTAATTGGAAGAATAAGTATGATATGCTAGTAATTTGCTTTACAAACTGAGAAAACTTTCCTTGGTGTATAAACTTTTGTATCGTGAGAAACATATTTGCCTTACCAAGAAGGATATTGTGGAAGATACCAACATGTCGAACATTGAGAAACATATACCTTTGTGTCTGTCTTGCATTTCTGACCCCTCACATACAGTGACAGGAGTGGGATCGGATTCAGCTGAAAAAAATTGGGTATACCACATGAGTATGGTGGACACTAACCCCACTTCGGTTAGGTCAGAGGAAGAATGGCATGGACATACGCCCTTCCTTGACAGGTCATATGATCAGTCGCCAGACCTTGAGTCTATCACCTTGATAACTGGGGAAGAAATAGCCTCAGACCCATTTGCCTTCATTTGGAAGAGTAAACTAATTCTAAAATTCCTAGTGAAAAGGGGGATAAGTGTTCCCCATTTGTTAAAATGATTTGAAAAGGCCTTATCAGAGCCCAGAGATTGTGGCCATCAAGAAACTTATGATTTAGACCTTGTCTTCGGAATCAAATTTTGGCCCCGAAAATGGCAAAGAAACTGACTTCTCCATACACCAGGGTCATCTTCTGAGACAAGGGGATACACCTATTGACATAATAAATCATTTAGAGGGAGCATGCCACAAAGCCCTAAAATCAAAAGATCAAAACTCTGAAGCCTCATATCTTGAGAAATTAGATTCTTCCTGGGGGTGACATAGATCCTTTGGGAATCACATTCCGGTAGATGTGGGATGTTTTATGTGTGGGAGTTACAAACATTTTCCCTATTAGTGCCAATTGCATTTTCAACAGATACTTGGGAAATCAGAAAGGCGGAACACTGTAGATATCAGACTCTCTTGTGAAAACACTATGGGCCTCATTACAAGTACTCCGGTCCGGAATTAACACTGCCGGTAAAACCATACCGGCACCGTTTCCATGTCCGCGCAATCATGACCCGCGACCCCGGTAATAGCACCACCCTAAACCGCCACCGCGGAAATAGGGTTCCCGTTAAGTCCGTCTGCACGGAAACCCCTCCGTTACCGTCAACACGAAACACCGTGAGCATCACAACTAGCGCGGACACGGAAATACCGGCAAAAAAATGGCGTAAATACCGTGATCACGGTGGCGGAACCGCCGCCACCGAGAACATGGCGTTATACACTGCCTGCTGAACTGAATCAGGGCACAGGTGCACCAAATCAGCCCAGCTGGACCTAGCAGGCCACTGGGAGCCTACAAAAGGGCCACACCCAGCCCAACACAACACAGAACCATGCAGGCAGCAGGTCTAGTAGCACTGGGACTGGGCCTACTCAACCAACAGGCAGCACTGCACATGGTGGCAGTAATGGCGCAGAGGAGGAGGCGTAGGCGGAGGAGGCGCAGGCGGCAACCAGCCAACCCTGCAGCTATGGCAAACCCCATTGCCCAGCCAGCCCGACCCCGCCGCCAGCCACCAATACCACGCATCAGGGCCTCACCCTGGAACCTCACCCCAGGACAGATCCACACCCTATAACGGCTGGACCGCGCAACAATCCTGCACATCACCG
This sequence comes from Ambystoma mexicanum, assembly GCF_040938575.1. Lineage (NCBI taxonomy): Eukaryota > Metazoa > Chordata > Amphibia > Caudata > Ambystomatidae > Ambystoma > Ambystoma mexicanum. The sequence goes on along the minus strand of NC_090935.1, from coordinate 1,446,746,873 downwards.
CCATGATTGTGGACAACATCAGCAGCCTAATTGACACCCCCACCGCCACCCCCCCCCTCTTGAAGGTTGTCGCAGTTCTGCATTTCCTTGGCACTGGCACCTATCAACACACGGTTGGTGAACTGCACGGCATATCACAACCGTGTTTCTCGAAAATCCTGGTACAGGTACTGGATGCCCTGTTGCGCCATGTTTCGGAACACATAGCCCTACCCCGCACCCTCCCCGAGGTCATTGCCACCAAGTTGGCCTTCCATGCCATAGCAGGCATGCCAAATTGCATAGGCGCAGTTGACTGCACCCATGTCGAGCTGACAGTACCACATGCAATTGAGACGGTGTTCCGCAATAGGAAACAGTATCACTCTTTGAATGTCCAGATGGTTTGTGATGCCATGAAACTGATTACACACTGCTGCGCACGTTTCCCAGGCTCATCACATGACTCAATGGTACTGCGGAATTCCACGTTGCCACGGTACATGGAATGCTATGCCGGACAAAGCACATGGCTATTGGGTGAGTACAGCTGACGATGCTACAACCCTGTCGGAGTGGTGTGTGTGTGTCCAGGCCAATGAGCATTGTGAGTGTGCCGCTGTGACCGCACATGCATCACCCCCCTTCCATCTACCAAATACACAGCGGATGCCAAACATCATGAAGGAAGACATGACAGGGCACCACAATGTGCCCGTGCACACGCTGCCACAGCCAATCCCGTCACTGTCCCATGAACCCTGTGCCACTGCAGACACCCACCCTCAATTGAAACACTGCCCCAAAAAGCATGAGAGGCGTGTAAATGAGACGACGTGTATTTACTACTTCCGTACAGTGGAGTCACTCTGCCATGTGTGGACAGCACTGCACCGTGACATGCACACAATCAAATGTCACCCGCAGGGCACAGTAAACATGCAAGTTAATGTGTAGGCCCATATGCAGTCTGCGACATACCTCGTGATGCCCAAGGCACACCTCCATACACTGCATGGTACATATGCATGAATGAATGATGATACACGAATGCACAGCAGCAGATGAGGACATGATGCCACAAACACTGACATGTTCCCCCATCTACATCCCATGTAGGTGATGCGGGATATGCACTCACGCCATGGATGATGACACCTGTACGGAGACCAAGGAACAGGCATGAAGAGGCATACAATAGGGCACATATCCGCACACGTGGAATGATTGAGAGGACATTTGGACTGCTGAAGGCCCGTTTCCGCTGTCTGAGCAGATCTGGCGGATCACTGCTGTACAGCCCAGTGAAGACGGGCAAAATCACGCTCGTATGTGCCATGCTGCACAATATATGCCTGCGCAGGAACATCCCAATGCCACCAGACGCAGATGAGGAAGATGGGGATGGGGATGGAGATGGAGATGGGGATGGGGATGGGGATGGAGATGGGGATGGGATGGCACCGCCTCCCCCTGGGGGTCCACATGATGGCCAGAGAGCACGGGATGCCCTGAGTCGCATTTACTTTTGAGTCACAGCACATTCACAGAAATGCACAAACATGGTGACGACAATGAATTAATAGTTGCACTGCAAAATAAATGATCAATGTCCACACATGTATGTCTTGTTGATTTGAAATGGTGATGTATTGATGTGATAACAACAGGGAAGAAGGTGCATTGGTCAGGGAAGCTGTACACCCGGGGCCACCCACCACCCAAACGTGCCCACCCCCACCCAGAGCCCATTGTCCAAACCCCCAAAACTACCTACCCCACCACCCAAACGTGCCCACCCCCACCCAGAGCCCATTGTCCAAACCCCCAAGACTACCTACCCCACCACCCAAACGTGCCCACCCCTCTCACACCCTTGTAGTGCACATGTGTCCTGCACTGCCCCACACACATGCCATCACTTCCGTGTGCGCTTCTGTGCCTGTGCAACCTTGCCCGAAGTTAGCCTACTCGAGCGCCTCCTTGGACTGGCAGTAGTGGAGCTGGATGGGGTGGTAGTGTTTGATGGGCCAGAATCTGGGATTGAGGGCATCCGTGCCATATTTGCCTGTTGGCCAACCAACATGGCCTCTACCAGCCTGGAGGTGTGGTCGTTGCCCTCCCGCACATGGCGTGCAAGGGTCACTATGGTGCTCGCAAAGCGTCCAATGGACCTCGACAGGCGACGCACTGAGGCGCTGTAGCTCTCCCTCTGCAGCCTGGATTCCTCTAGCTGCCTCTCCACCAGCTGGGTGAGGGTAGCCTGCTGGTCCTCCATCCGCTGCATGCGGGCATTCAGTTCGGCCATGGATGGGGTGGGCGACCTCATGGGACTCCCCAGTGAAGTGGGGCTGAACCCCAGCTCATGGAAGGAGCCCAGGTCTTCCAATGTGGGCATCTCCCCCTGTGGCCCCGTTTCCGAGTGCTCTTGCGGGGCACTGTTATCACTGCAGGCCGCCCCCTCTGCAGTGCTGCTGCCTTTGGTGTTCTGTTGGGTGTCCATGATAGGTTCCCGTGGCACCTGTCTAGACTCAGCCAGTGTGGAGAAGGTGGGGATGTCGGTGGTGGTGGTGTGCCGCACATCTGTAGTGGCTGGTAAATGGGCAGAGGTGCAGAACTGCCGGCAGCATCCTCCTGTGTGGTGGCGGTGGCTAGTGTACTTGCCGATGCAGATTGGCTGGCCTGTTGTGCAGCATCACTGTCACTTGAAACGGCTGTGGGGACACAAAGGGCATGCAATTAGTGTTGTTGTGGTGGCAGATGGGTGCATCACATGCGTCATTAAGATTGTACATTGAATAGTGTTTGTCACATGCATCTGATTGCTGGTGTCTGCATTCAGTGATATTGGTTGCCATACGGATCATGATGGGTCCTTTGGCCCACACACGCACTGCCTGGGGGGGGGGGGGGTTGTTAATGGGTCCTTTGGCCCACACACGCACTGCCTGGGGGGGGGGGTTGTTAATGGGTCCTTTGGCCCACACACGCACTGCCTGGGGGGGGTTGTTAATGGGTCCTTTGGCCCACACACACACTGCCTGGGGGGGGGGGTTGTTAATGGGTCCTTTGGCCCACACACGCACTGCCTGGGGGGGGGGGGTTGTTAATGGGTCCTTTGGCCCACACACGCACTGCCTGGGGGGGGGGGGGTTGTTAATGGGTCCTTTGGCCCAGTACTCACAACTGCATATTTACATGTGGCATTCATGTTTGGGCACTTACCGGCATCTGCAGGTGGGCTCACTCCTGCCTCAGCCTGCCCGATCCCATGGATTCCCTCTAGGTGGAGGACGCTGCTGCAACGCTCCTCCCATGCTTGCAGCCTCAGTGGGGAAGGGGGTCCTCCGCCTGTCCCACTGCTGCGTTGGCGGTGCGTGGAAATGAGGTTGCGTACCCTCAGCCTCAGGTCGTCCCAACGCTTGTGGCAGTCCTTCACGCTCCTCACTGCCACGCCCACGGCGGTGCACTTGCGTGCAGCCTCGGCCCACACCTCCTTCCTCCGCTGCTGTGTGGCACGCCGTTGGTCGGCGCTGAACAGCATCTCAGCATTGTCCACAATGTGCTCCACCAAGACGGTTAGCTCCGCCTCGCTGAAGCGCTGTTTGCGCTGCCTCGGAGCAGGAATCCTGGCAGACATACTGGTGGTCCCTTTTGGCTTCTCAGAGTTAGGATTGTGCTTGTGCTGGCTCTGGATGGCAATGGATTGTGCTTTTATATGATGGCCGCCTCTCTGTTTCCTGTTTTGGCGATCATGGTATTTCCGGTTCCGTGTCCGTGGCGGCGGAGGCGGAAACGGGTTTTGCGCCACTTGTGGCTTCGTTATTTCCATTTCCGTGGGGTTTTCCGTGACGGTGGTAACAACGTTTCCGAGTCCGTGTGGTGAACGCGACCGACAGCGTGTAATCGGACGGTTTTTCCGCAACCTTGCGGACACGGAAACGTTTTTACCGCCGTCACGGATTTTGCATGGTCCCGGACTGGCAGGTTGTAATGAGGCCCTATGTCTTTTCATTCGAGAAAAGCAATGTCTTCCGAAAACCCTTATGTTATGCTTTGTACAGGGAAGAATAGTCCATATCGAATTCCAGAAATACAGGGGAAACTGTTTGGGCCCAATTGGATACAGGAAGTAAAGGATGTGCAATAAAAGCAAATCTTCTTTCTACAGATTGGAAACCCACGGGACAGAGAACTGTAGGTTGTGTTCATGGTCAAACAAAAGGACACCCATTAACCCAGCTTCATGTTACCATATTGGGAAAGGAGGTATCATTATTAGCGGCAGTATTACCCGATCGTCCGACTCAATTGGTTTTGGGTAGTGAAGTTCCCCATTTTGAGCAATGGGTCCTTCGAGTGGCCCAAGTACATTTTTCCAACAGCTAACTACCTCAGAGAGGAGAAGCAGAAAGACTCTTTTTCTTATTCCCCAGTCAATTCTTGGGAAAAAGAAGGACTGTCATCAGGAGACCCTGTTTGTACTGAGAAAAACCCAAATCTTTCATTTGATATGGGGGAGGCTACTGGTCAGGTCAAGAGAAAGAACCTGGAATGGGAGGCTGGGTCTTTAGGGGAAGGGTATGTGATGAATCCTGCAGAGTCATCACTAAACCCCAGCCTAGGATCTCCTCCGATGTGGCCAGGGGAAGGCAGCCGCAACTGGATCCTAACCCTGGGGTGGGAACATGAGGGAGGATCACATGGGAGGAGATGGCTGTCAGGGGGAAGTGGTGGCTCCATTAGAAGAAATGCAGTATTCATCCTCTTGTAAGGATGAGAGTCCTATAATTCCCAAATATCTAATGGCATGCTGTCACTGCAGAAGTCCCTCCCATGAAAATACCCAAAGAACATGCTATGAAAAGGCATCCAAACAGAATAAGGTATGTAGCTTGGGAGCTCAGGAATTAAATATAACATCCTCTGATGGTCATGATTTCTTCTTAGGTAGAGGTCCGAACCCCAATGTTAAATCACAAAATTTTACACCAGATTCCCTAACTCTGACAACTCTCAGTTCACAAAACAATTAAAACTAACTAAACATCAAAGAACCAAAACCACTATGAACTTCAGGATCCCTAATTACTGTGCTCCTGTGACGAGGAAGAGGGACTCAGAGTTAGTAAGGATGCCGGGACACAAATCGAATCACTGGAGCGTCACATGCGACTCTAACCAGGGGTTACAGGCACACCTCAACCCAGCTAGCCCTTGAACTGTGCCTCATTGAGTGCACATTGACGCACCACACCCAAGAAGACCCTTGCCCACCAACTCGAAACCGCCGGAGCTTCACTCAACAACGGCTAAAGCCAGACTGGGCCTGGCTAACTGTGAAGCGTTCCTGGGACCGCACAGGCCTGCATCCTTGAGAGCTGCCCTTCTACCACACAGAGCGACCGACTTCGCCCCCACTCAACGCCCGCTTGCTGCTTGGGCCTGCATGATCCAACGTACCTGAACTGAGCTTGATCCGCTCGCATCTACGTTCAACATTGGGTCTAATTTTGTCAGCCCACCAAGAACTGAATCCAGGCACTGTTGAAGCTGGACTGCCTCCTCGGACCGTAGAGCATGGTTAGGTCAGGATCACTCCTGTTTTCATCCAAGATATCCTTTTTGTGGCTATTGATTTACCTACCACCCCTGGAACTATGCTCAGAGTGCTACTTTCTGCAGCCTGTTGTTTCTTCCCTGTTCTTCTTTTGGGGTGTTCTTTTTCAGTATTTTCCATTTGCTCTATGTGCAAATGGTGTGGTCGATTAAAGTAGATTTATTTTGTATCGAACCTTAATTGGACATTTCCTTTACTTTGGACTGGGATACAGTGTTGTTGGGTCATTATTGATTCACCTTCACACCAATCTTAAGAAGATAGCCTTCCCTCAGCCCACCTTTACCACAAAGGCGAACGAGGTACATCTCTTAACTGTCCCTGTTTTACCTTTATGATGGCGTTGTGTTTTGGTTTGTAGAAGAATGAGGGCTGAATGGGTCATTTTACCCCCACTCATCCTTGTACTCCTCCAGAGCAGAATGCAATTCATCATTGCTCGTTACTTACCCTTTCTAATTTGATAAGGATACCGCCACTTGTTGACCAAAATCCAAACCATTGCTGCACCTCTAACCAACACAGCAATGCACCACATTTCAAGTATTTGAATATGTTTACTTTGAAATGTAAGCACACATAACATAGTGCCTCTTACTTCTACTGACCAGAACAAACGGAATCCATTCATTCTATTATAAATGAAGTGAACCAATCTCATCAACTAATTTGACTTGACCACAATTTTGTAAGTAAATACTTTTTGTATTATTCACTCACCCATACCACTTAGAACCAACAGCATAAGACTCACTGCTCAAACTAACCCCAATCTCCCTCTTCCTCTTCCTCTCAGACACCCTTTGTTATCTCATCCCATATTCCTCCTGAAGAACCACCGCGACCGTGCGTTGGAGAAACACGTGTTGAGGAACTAGCATTTCTTCAATCCAAGGAACGTGGTTTGCACATTATTAGCATCCAAGGGAACACTACAAAACACTTCAACAGGACTTTTCTACCTATAAGGACTTTCTCAACCTATGAGACTTAGTGAATTGAACTAAGGACTCCAAACCAATAAAGATCCTAAATCAACAAGGGTTTATTTCAATTTACAAACAAGACCTAGTGTATTCAACTAAGGATTTTCTCAAAGGATAAAGACCAAATCTTAGTGAAAACAACTCAAGATTTCACAGGACGTTCTCAACGGATACAGACTAAAATCTTAGTGGAAACAACTCAAGATTTCGCACTGTCCTAAAAGCTTTACATTTTTTTGATACTCTTATAACAATTTACTTTGCCCTAACAAACATTTTCTTCACTTTTGGACGTAAACGTGCCAATTGTTGGTCAGAATTGCAATCTAAATAAAACTAAAAGGAATCTGAACAATTTTGTTTGAGTATTTAATTCAACTTCAAGAAGCGCAACAGGAGGGCTTTTCTCTTCCAAGTTTGTCCTAGTCCAGGTCAGCCTCTGTGGCATCCCTCTACTGCAGCATCTCTACCATTACCATTTTGTATACTTGCAATAATCTCCACTTAGAGCGCCAACACTGTTTCAAAGGCTGAACCCCCTTTTTGCTACTTAGCCTGTTGTTTCTTCCCTGTTCTTCTTTTGGGGTGTTTTTTTCAGTATTTTCCATTTACTCTATGTGCAAATGGTGTGGTCGATTAAAGAAGATTTATTTTTTATCGAACCTTGATTGGACATTCCCTTTACTTTGGACTGGGATACAGTGTTGTTGGGTCATTATTGGTTCACCTTCACACCAATCTTAAGAAGATAGCCTTCCCTCAGCCAACCTTTGCCACAAAGGCGAAGGAGGTACATCTCTTAATTGTCCCTGTTTTACCTTTATGATTGCGTTGTGTTGTGGTTTGTAGAAGTATGAGGGCTGAATGGATCATTTTACCCCCACTCATCCTTGTACTCCTCCAGAGCAGAATCCAATTCATCACAGGCTGGTCAATTATTCAAATTATTCAGTAAAAGTATATAAAAAGTGTATTGTTTGCCCACCAACACCTGTCTCCCAATAAAGTGTGGTAGGATCCCCCGCTACAATAAATAATACATTGAAAACCTGTGGTGGTAGAATGTAGATAAGGAACAAGTTACTTACCTGTAACTGTTGTTCTCCAGCATGGGTCTGGCATGGATTCACATGCTCCTGAATATTCCCCGTCGTCATGCTGGGAATCCTCGGTAAAGAAAAAATCAGTATCAGTTTCGTTTCTGATCTGTCTTTCTTAGTAGTACCAATCACTGGTCTCTGGGTCATACTGCCGCCAGCCAATGACTGCCATCTCCCTAAGCCCCGCCCCTGGCAGCCATCCTCAGATTTGGTAGCACGTAAAGTGGCAGTATGACAAAGTGAAGAGCCGCAGAGGGGTAAGGGGGAGGGTTCGCATGTGAATCCATGCCAGACCCATGCTGGAGAACAACAGTTACAGGTAAGTAACTTGTTCCTTCTCCAGCATGGGGTCTGGCATGGATTCACATGCTCATGAATATAAGAATACATAGCAATATACACATGCACAACCACGGGAGGTGGCAAGGCTCAACATTAAGCATTACATAAACTCAACATTAAGCACCTCTTACCTCCTCACCAGGCCCACCTTCAGGCGAACAGGTTGCGCAGCACTGCTTGGCCGACTCTGGACTCCTCCCTGGAATCCCGGTCGACGCAGTAGAATTTCGTGAAGGTGTGCGTCGACCTCCACGTAGCAGCCCTGCAGATGTCCAGCAGGGGCACACCAGACAAGAACGCCATAGTAGCAGCGATTGCTCTGGTCGAATGGGCTCTCGAACGGCCGGGCAACGGTCGGTTTGCCAACTGATGACAGTGCATTGTGCAGCCGGAGAGCCATCTGGAAATGGAAGCCTTCAAGAGGGCCTTCCCTTGATTCACAGGTCCAAAGTTCACAAAAAGCTGTAATGTCTTCCGAAAACTCTTTCTGCGGTCCACGTAGAACTTCAGCGCTCTAGCTACATCCAGCGTGTGCAAAGTCCTCTCGGCCGGCGACAAAGGCGACGGGAAGAAAACTGGCAACACCAAGGGCTTGTTGAGGTGGAAGTCCGACGGCACCTTGGGCATGAAGGAGGGGTGCACCCTCAGCACCACCCTCGTCTCGTGGAAAGTCAAGTATGGAGGCTTGCAGGATAGGGCCTGGATCTCTCCCCCTCGTTGTGCAGAGGCAATGACCACAAGGAACGCTGTTTTCCACGACAGAAATTTCAACGGTGCCGAATGCAGTGGCTCGAATGGCGGCCCCATGAGCCTGGTCAGCACCATGTTGAGCTCCCACGCCGGGCCCGGACCCTTCACCAGCGGGAACGATCGGAACAGTCCCTTCATAAATTCCTTCACCAGCCGATGAGACCACAGGGATGACCGTCCCGTAGTTCTGGTGTAACTGGAAATCGCTGCAAGATGGATCTTGATAGAAGCGTGAGCTAGCCCTGCCTTGGCCAGCGACAGCAGGTACGGGAGCACTTGAGGGGCCGTAATTCGCAGAGGGTTAATCTTCTGTGCACGGCACCAGACAGAGAACCTCTTCCACTTGTGTCCATAGCACTTTAGAGTTGAGGACGCCCTGGCCTTTGCAAGCACCTCCTTGCAGTCCGCCGGGATATCGTACCCTCCAAACTCTAGTGCTGCAGGAGCCAGGCCTGCAAGTTCAGCGACTCCGGGTCGTAATGGAGGATGGCTCCTCCTTCTCTGGAGCGAAGATCTACGTCCATTGACAGTCTGACTGGGGGGGGACGCTGACAAGTCCAGAAGGTCCGGGAACCAGATCTGTCTAGGCCACGGCGGTGCGACGAGGATCATCCTGCACCGGGACCTCTTGAGTTGGTTGACGAGTCGGAGCAGCAACGGCAACGGAGGGAACGCATACAGGAACAGGCCGTCCCATGGGAACGAGAAAGCATCGACCATGCTCCTTGGCTGGGGAAACCTGCTGGCGAACCTCTGGCACTTGGAGTTTGTCGCCGTCGCAACCAGGTCGATCTCGGGTTTGCCCCATCGTTGGAAAAGTCGATCCACTTGATCCTGACGCAACTCCCACTCGTGGCACAGGCGCAGCTCCCTGATGAGTGAGTCGGCAATGACGTTCTTTATTCCTGCTAGATGGAAGGGCACCAGAAACCTCCCCTGGGCGACGGCCCAGTGCCACAGATCCTGGGCCTCCTTGGACAGGGCAGGGGATCTGGTGCCTCCCTGCTTCTGGATGTAGAACATCGTGGTGGTGTTGTCGGTGAAGATCCTCACCACCTTGCCCCTGAGGGACAGGAGAAACGACCAGAGGGCCCAGAACACTGCTCAGAGCTCCATGATGTTGATGTGGAGTGAC